>NC_059074.1:83972811-84275842 GCF_020497125.1 Mauremys mutica | reverse complement strand
ACTGCACATGAGGTTTTGATGAACTGACATTGACAACAGCAACACCTTCAGATTCACAGATTCAAAATAGAAATATAATTAAAGCATTAGTCTATTAACAAAGATATCCTCTAGGTGCTATAGTCAAGTTTGTTGTTTTGCAAGTACCTAATCTCATGATAAAATAATAGAGCAAGTAACAGAAGCACCTCACTTAATGTTTGCCCTTACTGTTGTGGAATACTATAGTGTTTTAAAGTTATCCTCCTTCAAAACTCATCTCAAATCTCTTTTGTCATGATGCCTGCTGACATGCCAAGATCACTGCCTATTATGCTAACCAATAGTGTCTCATCGTTTCCTAGTACTCCCCTACCCATTATCTGTCCCTATCCACCTTTTAGCGCTTGTTTTATACCTAGACTGTACGCTCTGGGGCAGGGAGTATCTTCTTGTCCTGTGTTTGTGCAGTGCCTAGCATAGGGGTTGGCAACCTTTCAGAAGTGGTGTGCCGAGTCTTCATTTATTCACTCTAATTTAAGGTTTCGCGTGCCGGTAATACATTTTAATGTTTTTAGAAGGTCTCTTTCTATAAGTCTATATTATATAACTAAACTATTGTTGTATGTAAAGTAAACAAGGTTTTCAAAATGTTTAAGAAGCTTCATTTAAAATTAAATTAAAATACTGATCTTACGCTGCTGGCCTGCTCAGTCCGCTGCCAGCCTGGGGTTCCGTTCACCTAGGCCGGCAGCGGGCTGAGCAGGGCCTGCGGCCAGGACCCCAGACCTGGGGGGGTGGGGGTTCAGGGCAGAAGGCCGGGTGTGTGGGGAGGTTCAGGGGTCAGAGCAGAGGGTTGGGGGGTGTGGGGGGTGCAGGGCAGAAGGCTGGGTGTGGGGGGGTTCAGTGGTCAGGGCAGAGGGCAGTGCGGGGTGCAGGGCAGAAAGCTGGGTGTGTGGGGGGGGGTCAGGGCAGAGGTGCTCGGCTTGTAGGGGTGCTCCCAGCCCCCTGTCCTGATCGGTTCATGGCAGGGGGCTGGAAGGGATATGCCCTGTTCCACCCTCTTCCCCAAGGCCCCGTCCCTACCTCTTCTCTGCCTCCTCTACGAGCTGCGTGCATGCTTCTGCTCTTCCCCCTCCCCCTCACTAGGGCCATCAGCTGATTGGCACAAGGAAGGAGAGGGGGAGGTGCAGGAAAGCACCATGGCAGAGGAGGGGGGGAAGCTTGGCTGCCGCAGGACCAAGCTTCTGCCTCCTGCCCCCGCAGAGGAGAGCAGTGGGTGAGTGGGTGGGGGCTAAGTGGGGCTGGGGGCCTGGACCGCAGCAGCGGGTCACTCAAAATCAGCTTGTGTGCTGTGTTTGGATGCGTGCTGTAGGTTGCCAATGCCTGGCCTAGCACAACTGGGTCCTGGTCCACCACCAGGGCTCCTAGGGTTGCCAACCCTCCCAGTTTCACCAGGAGTCTCCTGGAATTGGGGGAGGGCACGGGGGGTCTTTGCCACTGCCCCCACCCCAGCACCGACTCTGCAGCTCCCATTGGCCAGGAACTGCAGCCAATGGGAGCTGCAGGGGCAACGCCTGCAGGCAGCGGCACCAGGCAGAGTTCCCTGGCTCCCCCTCCCAGGGGCTGCAGGGACATGCCAGCCACTTCTGGGAGCAGCACCAGGACAGACATGGAGCCTGCCTTAACCCCACTGTACCACTGACCAGAAGCTGCCTGAGATAAGTGTCGCCTGGCTGGAGTCTGCACCCCTCACTCCTTCCCGCAGCCAACCTCCAACCCCGCTCCATACCCCTACCCCAACACTGAGCCCCCTCCTGCAGCCAGCACCCCACCCTGAGCTCCCTCCCACACCCAAACTCCCTCCCAGAGCCTGCACCCCACATCCCCTCCTGCACCCCAATCCCCTGCCCCAGCCCCAAGCCCCCTCCTGCATCCAAATACCCTCCCAGTGCCCACACCCCCTCCTACACCCCAACTCCCTGCCCCTACCCCATTAAAGTGAATGAGAGCGGAGGAGAGCAAGCGAGGGAGGGCAGGGGGTGGACTGAGCAGGGTGGGGCCTCGGAGAAGAGGTGGAGCAGGAGGCAGGGCCAGGGTGTTTTGGTTTATGTGATCAGACAGTTGGCAACCCTGGGAGCACCTAGTGCTCCAATGATATTTCTGTTCATTGCTGTAATACTAATAAATGCTCTCAGCAGGGACACACATGTGCAGGTGGGCAAGCCAGGGGGTGGGGGCTAAACCTCCCCAAACCCAGGCCCTAGCCTCACCCACACTCCCCTGCTCCCTGACACCGGAGGAGGCTCATCTCCAGCCAGAGGCCCGTGGCTCAGCAGGCCCGTGGCAGCTCGGCCAGGGAGGGGCGTCTGGGGCAGGACCTGGGGCAGAAGGGTGGGCTGGCCTGGGGGGGACATGCCTGATCCATGACAACATCCCACTGTTAGTGAGCCTGTAACCCACTCCCGCAGAGGAAGGTGAACGACGGACTCCACGTTACTCAAGAGCCCTGCAGAAGCCGCTACGGCCTTGGCTCCGTTGTTGTTCCCCAGACCAGACGCCCGCCCCCCCGGTACGCGGCCGGCAGGGGCGGAGCCGCCGCGGTTACTTACAGCTCTGGTCTCGTACAGCACCAGCTTCTGCACGCAGCGGATAATCGGCGCTGCCGCCGCGGCGGGCATGGCGACAGCGGGGTGGGCGCCGGGCCCGCCCCACGGCAACGGGGGAAGGGGACGATCGAATTCCCGTAGCGAGCCGCGGCCCCCAGCCGGGGCTATCGAGCCGCCCGGGGGGCTGCAGCGCCAGGGAGAGCGGCAGCGTCCCCGCCTCCGGGGCAATAGCTGCCGGGGAAGGGCCGCGTGAGACCAGAGGCGGGTTGGAAGCTAAGGGGGTGGCGCACCCGGGCAGACCCTGCGGGGAGAGGGCGCTCCGGGTCACTTCCCCACTCTAGGAGCCGGAAGCGGGGCTGACAGAGCGCAGGCGCGGCCGGGGAGCGCGTTAGAGAGCGTCGGGCTAGCGCGCCCCCGTGACCCCGTCACGTGACGGAACGAGCCCGCAGCCTTGGCGACCATTTGAGGTGTGGGTGCCAGTGGCTCCCTCCAGCCTGTCAGAGGGAAGCGGTGACTGTTGAGGCGCAGACAGCGGGCTGCACCTAGGGGAGAGGGTGTCACTGGCTATGTAGGGGCAGGACCCCGTTCCCCCCACGGCATGGGGGTTCCCCCCCCTCCGCACTAGGGACCGCTCCGACCTCCCCAGCACCACGCTCAGGGGCCGTTTGCCCGCACGCCTTGTGCTACTCTCACGTTCACCGCTACGGCAAGACCCCGCCCCTGTAATTCTCTCAATAGCGGTTAGGCGCGCACCGCCGCCGCCCGCTTTAAAAATCTGCCCCTTGCACGCGCGCGGGTAGCGCGGCTCGCACGCTGATTGGGCACGGGGCGCGCTCAGTTTCGAAGCGGAGAGCAGCGGGGGCGGGGCCCGCTGGTTGCCAAGGGTTACGAGGCTACACAAATTAGTGCCGGGCAGTGAGCAGGGATCCCGGCGCTAGGGAGGCGGAGGGGCCGTTCCGTGCCTGCCCCGCGCACTGTAAGTGATATTGCCCCGGCCAGCATCCCCGACCCAACCTCCCTTCCCCCTCTCGGCAGCCCCTTCCCCCCCGGCTGCGCGGGGAGGTGGCGCTGGGCACAGGCCTTACGGGGATGCCCCAGAGGGTTCCCCTCCCCCCAGTCACCGGCAGAGCCAGAGCTGCCCTGAGCGATGCCCCGTGCGGACCCCGCCGCCCTGTCCCCGCGGAGGGACCGCGTCCGCCGCCAACGGCCCCAAGCCGGCCGCGTGACGCCCGCCCCGCGCCTGGCTCTCCGCCGGGAGGTTGGTTCGCGATTCCGACTCCAAGGCCAAAATGTTTTACAAACGTATCCGCGGGAGAGGAGATGTTCAGAAACGCCAACCAAGGAATGTGTTAAACCTTCAGTGAGCGGTGGCTTCGTTAGTGATTAAATTAACTCAATCAAATAAGGAGCAGGTTGTTACTGTACAGGATTTCTCCGGCCACCCCAAGTGACCCTCAGCCTGTTTTGAAGGAGCTGGGACAAGTCACTGACAGTCTCATTAGATTTTGTGACAACCCCTTCCCCCCTCTCCCGCCACCCGCCCTGCAATAGGATGATTGAGTTCATGTATAGGCAAAAAAACCAGACCATTTTCTCCCCAAACCCTTTATTTCCTGAAGATCTTGAGCGTGCTACATTAACAACAAAGAACCAGACAAACTGCACTTCCCTTGCCAGAAGAGAAAACACCAACCCGGGTTGATGCCTTGTGGTATCTTGTTGTAGCAGCCTAGGCAGGGCATTGCTTTCTGTTGCCCAACCTGCTTCTTGTCTGCTTTCTCCCTGTGGGGGTTGCAGTCTCTGACCCCGCCATGTAATCTTCCACTTACAGGGGGAAGCTAGAGTGAAGTTTGCTGTTTTCTGGAGGCACTTTGGTGAGTGCACCTCATCATAAGACTCTTCGAAGGAGGATGTGAGGCCTGTTGCAGGACTGGAATGAGCTAGGACCTGTAGGAAGATTATAGGGGAGGAGCAGAGATTTGTTTAACCTTAGAGACTCTAAGGTGCCACAAAGACTCATCGTTGTTTTTGCTGATACAGACTAACCCGGCTACCACCACTCTGAAACTTGTTTAACCTTGTGCACTATCAATAGTCCCATTGACACTGATGGGCTATTTACTGTGTGTAAAGTTAAGCATGTAGTGTAGACATAGCCTAAGTCTTTGCAGGATCATGGCCCAATTGCAGAGGCAGAGAGTGAAGCCGTAAGGATACTGAAGACCATAACATAAGGGAAAGCGGGGAGAAGAAAGTGGGGGCAGTTGGATTTTGTTTGAGGATCACAGAGAAACAACTGCAGCCATGTTAAGAGTCAGGGATTGAAAAGGAGGAAGTCTATCAAAATGTGAAAAGAGGTAAAGGGGTGCTATTTCAGCTTGGGGGGGGCAACTTTAACCCTGACACCAGGGGCTACTTAGGCATCTAAAAACTCTAGTTTTTTGCAGATAATGGGGGAGGGGCACAAGAAAAAATGATACTCAAAGGGGTGGGCTCAGCTCAAAAAGTTTGAAATCTCAGGGTGCAGTGAGGGGGTAGCTAGGTGCTATGTGCAGAGAGGGGGGTAGCTTTGAGTGCAGGCAGGGGGTGGCTGGGAGGAGTGTAGCTCAAGATGCTGGAAGGGGCTGCATCAGAGAGGGTGCTGCTGGTGGGGGGCCAGCATGTGTTCAGACCCTAGTTGGCACAGTGAGGGCAGCTCACTGGGGATGGGGTGAGGGACACACTCTGCCAGCCCTGGTACTTGGGAAGGAGAAGGATACCCCAACATCAGTCCCTGCTTGCCTCTGTGCAGATCAGGAGGCAGGCTCCTGGTCCCAGACAGCAGCGAAGCAGGGGGAGGAGGGGCAGCATCTTCCCTCCTGCTGCAAACTTCACCCAAATGTGGTACAAAACTTGGAGGATAGGGGCCCCCCTTTAAATGGCACCCTTGTAATGGGCTTAATGAAGGTTCTGATAATCTCTTATTTTTCTGAAGTTATTCCCCAATCCCCTGCATTGTATATGCTCAATAGTTATATTTGCCTCTGTCAATATCCATTGTTTACTAACATAATCAATTGTTATTCACTATGTTTTCTGTCTGCTTACTCACATGTAAACAATTATGTCTGGTGTTATATACATAACAGTTTATTTTTTTCCTAATTTAGACTATTTTATTTATGGCTTCACCAGAGAAAAAACAAGATTATCCCTTTGTAGATATATTTGATGAAGATGAAGCTGAAAAATCCTTTCTGTTGTCTAAACCTACATGCTTAATTATCCTTGGAAAGCCAGTAAGACATCAAATTTCTATGTTTTAATTTGAACATCTCATAGAAATTATTTTCCCTCAAATAGATTTGGTAAAGGTTTTACATTTTCTTTTTAAAAGTTAGCTTAGTAATACAGTCAAAGCCACTCTAAGGCCTAATGTTGCTTTTTTTTTTTTTCATTACAAAACAACTGTTGAGGTCAATAAGAATTTTAGGAATGAAGGATGAGGAGCCTAAATCCTGCATAGTGCTGAATGCCTTTCACTTTCATTAAAACCAGTAGGAAGTGAGGACACTCTTTGCAGTGTCACCTGCTGGCTCATTAAATGGACACAGATCATCAGGAAAACTGCTTTAATAAGATAAACCTAAGGGAATAGTTTTTTTTTTCTATTATATAGCATGAGTGTTCTGTTATCTTAATATGATGATGGCAGTTGCTCAGCCTGTTTTGGTAGGGTTTGTTTTTTAGGGCCTAACCGACTTGTCGGTTACATTTAGAGGTGTTAGTACTGTGAGTAAAGGTCACAGATTTCTCCAAGATTTTCTTTTGCTTTCAAAATGGCAGCCAGTATGTTTTGTTTTTATGTTCATCCTATTTTAATATTTAAAATGTTATGAATTACAAATTAAAACAAATATAAGTAATAGACAAAAAAACTTTCAATTGAATACACTGAGTTACAGAAACATATGATAATATTGAGTACTATTTAGATCTTCTTTGTTTAAATAAGACTGCCCTTTAATCGGGAAGAACTGGAATCCACCAAGGCATCCTGATTGAGAGGTCTGTATTTTGTTGTTGTTGTAATTTAAGGGCTTCTCTTTTTCCTTAAAAATTATGTGGCCTATTGGACTAAGATAAGTTAATGAGAAAGTTGCAAGTATTTGTGTTGTTTTCCTTTGACCCACTAGAAGTTAAAAAGGAATGGCCTGCCCTGTTTTAACCAATAAAGGTTTCTCAAAATGCTATCTTTATGCAAATGTGGAAGCAATTTTATATTTTCAAAGTTAACCCAGCCTTAAATGTCATTCAAAGAAAATGCTTTCTTTTATCCTCGGGCATTGAAGCACAGGAAGAATGGACATTCTCAGCATCAAATGCTGTCCTCAGTAAATTTTTATTCTTACTACCTAGCGCTGGCCTCATAAATTAATGCAACATTGAAGTTCAGAATGTAAATATGCAAAAGGCAGGAAATTCAAACATTAAGCTTTTATAGAAACACTAAGTAAACCGTATATATTTTTCATTTATATAACTTACTGATAGAGCACCTTCACTATACTACAAGGCACTTCTTTTAAAGCTAAGAATAATATTCCATGGAAGGAAACAAAAGCTAAGCAAATAAATACATTTTCAGCACGGTCAGACTCAGGCTAGGTCTATCAGTATAATAGTACAGCATCTGCTAGGGTGTGATTACTTACAACATTATTAAACTGGTAAAAAGCTCTAGTATAGACAGTTATATGCCTATTTTGTTCAGGAAATTGATATAAGTTATACCGGAAAAAATAACTCTTTTGTTGATATAAGCTGTGCCTCTACTAGTGGGTGTTTGCCAGTAGACCTATACCATCAAACCCTTTCTAGGGTAGGCAAAGCCTCAGTTGGAACTGAGTATGGATTTTTGGCCAGATTGGCAAGCTCCACCATGGTTTAGGTGGTCTCACTAGCCTGCATCTGCTCAATATCAGGACTTTCATTTCTATGTGAGGAAACCTT
This sequence comes from Mauremys mutica, assembly GCF_020497125.1. Taxonomy (NCBI): domain Eukaryota; kingdom Metazoa; phylum Chordata; order Testudines; family Geoemydidae; genus Mauremys; species Mauremys mutica. The sequence continues at coordinate 84,268,262 of NC_059074.1, read as the reverse complement.
CTGCATGGCACTAGGAAGGTATTCAAGCCTTGAAACAGAAAGACTTGGATCCAATAATATAGCAGGGTTGTGATAGGTCCCCCTACAATTTTAAGAGATATTTTATCAGAAGAAGAGGAGTTAGTGGAGCAACCTGAAGAGCTGTATCCTGACTCTGGGAAGATAACCTCTCTAGAGGAAAGTAAGTGTAGGGTTGACTTCAGCTTCATAGCCATCAGAAAATGTGGTGTTGTTCCATGAGTTAGTTGATAGGATGACAAAGGCACTGGACATTCTGTTGGTTCCCATTGAGGTATCCTCACACCTTGTATTTGACATTCTAGGAGCAGCTATCAGATAAATGATTACACTTCTATTGAATCAGCAAAGAATCCTGTGGCACCTTATAGACTAACAGACGTTTTGCAGCATGAGCTTTCGTGGGTGAATACCCACTTATTCACCCACGAAAGCTCATGCTGCAAAACGTCTGTTAGTCTATAAGGTGCCACAGGATTCTTTGCTGCTTCTACAGAACCAGACTAACACGGCTACCCCTCTGATACTTGACTTCTATTGAATGGGTTATTGCAACCACCCAAGTTGATTTGTGCAACACCTTCATCATGTCATCCTATGTTTAAAAAAAAAAAGCTGATAAATTGTACCACTTTCTCTGTATGCGTCTTTCATATGTTTCACACATACTTCTCCTCAAATTCATTAGTGGTGGAAGATGCGTTTCATAGATCTAAGAGCACTCATTCCATTCCTTGGATATTTTTAGGAGAAAAATCTTTTCCTCTGCTACTCTAGGTATGCGAGTGGCAAATTATCAAATTATTTCCCTGAGGAACATGGGAGATTATTGAATGCTCTTTTAATGAAAGGGTGAAGTGTGGCCAAGTATAAACTGAGTTCAGCTGTCAATTCATCATATGTTTCAGCCGCGGCTATAGCTTCAGCTGTTTTTTTGAGGCATCAAGCCTGGTTGAGATCAATGGGTCTTCCTCATGAGATGAGGATGAGAATTGAAGATCTCTCATTTGAAGGATACTGTCTATTTAGGGTAAAAACTGATAGGTTTTAAAGAAAATGAAAAATGTGAAATCTGTGGCTAGATCTTCTGGTGTTTTTCAGCCAACAAAAATGTTGTCATCAGTTCCACTATTTAGAAATCAGAAACAGTACCTACCATCTTGATCTGCATCTTACTTCTACCAAAGGAGGAATTATTTTCAGCCCCAGAATCAGGGGTCAGCATCAGCAGCAGTGGAAGAGGTCCTTCAAACTTTGCAGCAAAGGGAAATCTATGGCTTTATCTTTTTCTGGGCTTCAGTCGAGGTCTCAGCTTTGACATGATGACAGAGGAGCTACAGACCACTCTGATACCTGTATTGTTCCATTCAGGGATCACCTGTCCCACTTTTACCACCAATGACAGTCTGTAACATCAGACAGATGGATTCCATATATTATTTCAAGTGGTTGCTCAGTATAGTTCTTTTCCAACCCTCTCCCCCTACCCTTTATCCCCTTTCAGGGATTCATAGCATAAAGACCTTTTGAGAGCAAAGTTTCTCTCTCTTCTGAAATCAGGAGCAATATTGGAGGTGCCTCTCAAGTACAAGAGGGGAGGGAGGTTTGTTCACATTTCTTCCTGATTCTGAAAAAGGATGGGTCTCTGTTCCATCTTGAATCTCAGACAATTACATTGATTTTGAAAGAGGTTTCATTTCCCTACCTCTGTACCCATTTCCGTACTTTTGTACCTCTATTATCCCCTCCCTTTCTCTTCCGGATTGGTTTGCAGCTCTAGATCAAAAGGGCAGGTATTTCCGTATTTCAATAAGGCCATTTCATCAGAAATATAGTAACTGCGTTTTATGGTAGGAAAGGAACATTTCCAGAACGTGGTCCTTCTTTTTGGTCTGTTCACTGTCCCAGGGGCTTTTTCACAGTGCCTTTCTGCAGAAGCAACATATCTTAGGAAACAAGGGATTTTCGTATACTCCTGCCTACACGATTGGTTATAAAAGAAAGCATTTTCAAAAGAGAAGATTTTTTCTAGACATAAATAAATTGGTCAAAATCACTTTTATGTCCAATATAGAGGATCCCTTTTATAGGGGCTGCATTGAACTCAGTTGTAGGCAAAGACTTCATTCCTGAAGGAGTTTACAAAAATATGGTTGTCTAAACCTCTGTTCCATCATTCTCAAGAGCAGACTATATCTTTTTTTCTAATGATAATGGGATTGTTAGCATCAATCACATAGGCAACCCCAGATGCTTGTCTCCAAATAAGGGTGTTGTAATACTGGTTGTCAAGAATTACAAGCTTGGTGTGAAGAGTATGCATTAGAAGTTGGTCATTCCCCAGAGGGTGTTATTAGCACTGATGTTGTAAACACAAGATCAAAACATGATGAAGGACATATCATTAATTCTTCCTGTGCTTTTGGTAATAGTCACTTTGGACTCATCCACTTTCGGATGGGGAGGGGAGGCTCATTTAAACAGTCTGCTGTTAATGGGTCATTGGTCACCAATGGAAAAGAAATTACATATCAGTGTATTAGATCTGAGGGTCATCAAGTGGGCCTGAAGATCATTCTTACCTCAGATCAAGCACAGAGTGGTTCAGGTGGTAATAGACAATATTACAGCCTTATATTACCAGAACAAACAAGGGGGACATTCCCTTCAAGTGTGCACAGATGCAACAAGTCTTTGAGAATGAAAGTAGGACATTCACCCAGTGGCAATTCATGTGCCAGGGGAAAATAACACCATTGCAGATTACTTGAGCAGGTTAACCGCTCAGAATCATCAGTGGTCCCTGAAGGAGGTAGGGGTAGCAGAGCTCCTCTGTTTGGGGGTGTCAACTGTTCTTAGTGCAGTCTTTCTAGGGGTCCCAGCTTTTTCCTAACTGGTCCACTTCAATTCATCTGCAGTTATATAAACTGTTAACTTAAATTGAGTCTATCAGCCCTGAAACTTCAGGGCTTACAGTCTGCTTCTTGGTTTCACAGAGGCATCCTAGTATGGAGCTATTGCCCCACTATCCCAGGCCTTTTTGCTTCTCTTTCCTTCTCTGTTCCCCATCCTGTATAGATGGCTTTGTTTTCGTTATTGGTCCCAGCTGTGGGTGCATGTCTTCACAATTGGCAGTTCTGGCAGCTGTGTAGGGGTGTGATCAGCCTGACTGTCTCCTCTCCCTTCTGCTTGTGTATACCCCATTCCTATTTGCCTGAAGAGCAACACTCAAACCTTCATTTGCCTCACCTCGCTGCTTGTGTGATACAACTCTGGGATTGCTAGAACAGTTTTATTCATTCAATGTACAGAAGGATCTTGTTAATTCAAAAGAGTCTACACATAAATGTTATGATTATAAATGGAAAAGATTTGTATTGTGGGTTAGCATAAATGAGGTGATCCATATACTATGCCTATTAGTTGTATTTTAGAATATTTATTATATCTCAAAAGGTCAGGTCTCTGTCTTCTATTAAGTTCCACCTGTCAACAATTTCAGCATACCATGTTCCTGTAGATAGTAAATTGGTATTTATTCATGATGTATTTAAGAGATTCTTAAAAGGTCTTAATAATCTATATCTGCTGGTGAGTGAAGCTGTACCTGCTTGGCATTTAAATGTAGTGCAATTAATACGTGTTCATTTGAACCTATGGAAGATTGTACATTCTTTTATTTTTCTGTTAAGACAGCATTGATAATAGCCATCACCTCAGCGAGGCTTATAATCAAGTTAGAAGCCTGAATGGCAGAATGGTCAACTAGGAGGTGTTCTGTTACCCCCACAATCAAAACACTTTCCAAACATTCACACACCACATAGATTTTAGCTAGTGGTATGAGGAATCTGCTTTCGCCCATCCCCACAATCTCTGCCATTTGGCCAGGTAGCATACTGGCCTTTGGGACCGCACTCTACTTAACCAGAGAGATCTGGGCCCTTGTATCTCTCTGCCCCAAGTATTCCCAGCTATCAATTTGGACAGCCTTAACATGCTCCATATCTGGTTCTGCAGAGGCTAATCTCACAAAACCAATATGATAGGTTTCAATTGCTTGGGGGTTTTCTGTGTTGAGGACAGCAGAACTAACATGAGCTATTGGTTGCCTGCTTCCACCTAGCACAGGGCATTTATTCCTCAGGTGATCAGTGGAATTACATTGATAGCACATTTTGGGCTCTTCTGCTTTTACAGGAGATTTGGGATGAGGGTTAGAGGAATGTTTTGGGGTAAGTGAATGTTTAGGCTCCCAGCCCCTTTCTCTCTTCCCAGGGGTAAAATGGGATCCTCCCTTCCCACCAGTTTTAAACCCCTCTTTCTGTGACCTGCCCTCAGTAGACCCCTGATTCTGTTCAAAGGCATCAGCTAAAAAAGCCATCTCATCCACAGACTTTACATCTTTGTCCTATAGAAACTGCTTTACATCAGTCTTACATATGCTTAGGAAATGCTCTTGAGCGACAAGATCCAACATTCCCTCAAAACTCACAACCTCTTTACCCCTTACCCATTTTCCCAACAAATCTTTCATTTTGTTTACATATTCCCCATTACTCATACCAATATCCTTCCTAAAATTCCTAAATTTAACTCTATATGTTTCAGGAGTAATCTGAAAACTTCGCAAAACAATATCTTTAAATTTACAATAGTCTAAAGCAGGGGTAGGCAACCTATGGCACGCGTGCCGAAGGCGGCACGTGAGCTGATTTTCAGTGGCACTCACACTGCCTGGGTCCTGGCCACCGGTCTGGGGGGCTCTGCATTTTAATTTAATTTTAAATCTTCTTAAACATTTTAAAAACCTTATTTACTTTACATAAAACAATAGTTTAGTTATATATTATAGACTTACAGAAAGAGACCTTCTAAAAACGTTAAAATGTATTACTGGCACGCGAAACCTTAAATGAGAGTGAATAAATGAAGACTCGGCACACCGCTTCTGAAAGGTTGCTGACCCCTGGTCTAAAGCATCTTCAATAGGCAGTCCATTGAATACATTTCAAGCTTTACCTGTTAATTTCGCAACTAGGGTAGGAACTCTCTTATCATCAGGGATTTCATGTATTACACACAGCCTTTTGAAAGTAGACATATATTCAGCAATATCCTCGTCCTCACTGTATGCAGGACATAAGTAGTCCCACTTGTGGATTTTTGGAGTGATGGGACTCGTTGGGGTTGGGGGCCTCTGGTTCTGCTTCTGTAGCAGGTCCAGCTGGTGTCTTCTCTCTCTCTTTCTTTTTCTTTTATTTCCAGTTCTTATTCCAGTTGCAATAATCTCTGGTGCTCCCTCTCCTTTTCTGCAGCTTCCAGTCTGGCCAGCTCTAGTTTTGTAGCTGCCTCACTGGTAGTCATTTTTCTGCTTTCTTGTGCTTATTTCCCTCATCTGAAATAAACAAACAGAAAATAACAAAACTGTGACTTCCTCCTGTCCTTAGCCACTGCACTTAAGACTCACTTAAAATCACAAATATCAGTGCTTAAAGTGTGAACTTCACTCGGAGTAACAAGCTGTATATACACCCTGCTCACTGTGTCACTGAGACGTTCTCCTCTGGTGTTATGCGGACTGGTGCTCTGCTAGGTCACTCCAATTCTTGCCCTGCTGTGCTGTGAGAACCCCCATTCCTGGGTTGTTCACGCATAGCCTCTGGCATGTAAGCTGCTCCTTGGATTGTGCAACCGAATGAGACTAGCCAATATCTCTGGTCCCAGACACAACCCTAGGAACCTCCCTCTTGCAGTGTCCAGTTATGCTGGCTGGATGCTGCAAGCTTGTATGAATTTGTCAATTTAACAAATAAATTGATATGTACCAGGCTCATTATTCCAAGGGGAGCCTCTGACATGCTTCAAACCAAACAAACTGCTTCAGGTAGAATAATCAAACAAATTTATTAACTATAAAGATAGATTTTAAGTGATTATAAGTCAAAGCACAAGAAGTCAGATTTGGTCAAATGAAATAAAAGCAAAACACATTCTAAGCTGATCTTAACATTTTCAGTGCCCTTACAAATTTAGAAGCTTCTCACCACAGGCTGGCTAGTTGCTCTTCAGCCAGGTTCTCCCCTTTCATCAGCACTTCAGTCGCTTGGTGATGATGTCTGTAGATGGAGGAGGAAGAGCATGGCAAACATCTCTCCCTTTTATCATGTTCTTTCTTCCCTCTTGGCTCCCCCCCCCCCTTCAGGGTCAGGTGAGCATTACCTCATTGTAGTCCCTAACTGACCAAGGGAAGGGTGGTGACTCATTCGAGAGTCCACCAGATTCTTTTGTTGCTGCCTAGGCCAGTGTCCTTTGTTTCTGTGAGGCTGGGCTGGGTTTGTCCCATAAATGCCCTGATGAGGTGTGAACTGCCCCTCTGCTCTTGGGGAGTTTTTGCCTGGTTTTGTTTAGTCATGAGGACACATTTTCAGCCTCATAACTATATACATGAAATTACAACCTATAACATTACTATAGCAACAGTTACTCTAACAACAATGCTCAGTGCATCATGAGCCTTCTGAAGACACCTGACATGACAAACTTTGCATTGGATACCACACAATCATTTTATAGGGATGAACATGGGGGTGCAGTGTGTTCCCATGAGGTACAGAACATCACAATGCCTAAGATGATTTTCATCTTGATCAGTCTATAAATTTACCAGTGTTTTTCACAAATCTCACAGCCAGGATGGTGAGGCTAAATTACATACATTGGGTGCTAGAAGGGTGGTAGCTTACTACTTCCGAAGCATTTTAGACAATGACCCAATCTTTATCTCTTGTAAGGAGAAAAACCAAGGCAAAATGCAAACACTTTGTCAGTGTGCAAACACTTTCTAAATGGGGACTGTGTATTAAAGAAGCATACAAGCTAGGATATCTATGTCCCTGAATAGGTTAGGCCACATCCCGCCAGAGTACAGGTAGCCTCTATGGGGTTCTCTAATAAAGCATCTTACAAGTCATACAGAAAGTTCAATTAACACTTTCACTATACACCACTCATTAGACTTAGGGCTCAAAGATTTCTATAGCACCCTAATGTGTTGTGCATTAATTGGCCTGTGTAGACCTTGCTGGTGCACTTTAACTTAGTGCTTTTAAAAACAGTATTATGTTAAAGCACACTAGGCAACCTTTAGTGCATACCAGCAGCACCTACATTGACCATTTAACACGCAACACATTAGTGTGGTTTAGAAATCTCACCCACGTAGAACACATTCACCCACCGTGTATACAAGCCTTTAGAGTCTAGATCAGATGCAAAGTTTGGGAAAGCAGTACTTCAATCCTTGTTCAATTAGGATTCTGTATCCCACCATCCTGGGTGAGATGTACTGCTTGTTAATCTATCCCACAAATGGAATATGTAGAGTCCATCTTGAAGAACTCCAGTTACAGGTAAGTAACCTTCATTTTTGTAAAAACTATAAACAGAACATGCAAAGTTAATCAAATTAATGTTGCTGTGGGGGTCTTTAACTGTTTAACTTACTGACTTTTTGCATTTAAATTCTCAGCCTCAAATTTACACTAAATTAGGTTCTTGCTTTTTATTTCCTTTGTGGTTCTTTTTCCTCTAAAAAAAAATAATCTGGAGTCATACTTAAGGGATTTAGGAAACAAATGCTTACAAATTTAACAGCACTGCTCCAAATTTGTGCCAAGATGAAGATTATGATGCACATTATATTTTAACATAGAAACATAAGAAAATGTACATATTGCATGTGTTCATGATGCAAGTTTCAGTCACTTATAATGTTCTGAATTAATTTTTCAAATTTATCAGGATTATGAATCTTCATTGAGGACTAACTACATGTCATGTTTGATACTTTAACATTCAAACATTTTTGGGTTAAACTGTAATTTTACTCTGAAAAGTGACCATTAAATGGCATTATAGGACTTCCTGTTTATATCTTGGATCCTTCCTTCTTTTGCATAATACTCAATAATAAAGGTTCAGCAGGCCAAATTATGTCTTTAGGTACATCTGTGTGATATGAAACTTAGTTAACAATTTTATTGATGTTGCACAAGACCTAGCAGAATCAGTTCACTCTTAGCTATGTTGGCTCTTCAGAGCTAACATAAGTGAAAACACAGCAAAAATGATTTTTCACTGAAGTTATCAGATAAGACCGAATATGCATAGACACCAGATCTGCAGAGTAAGAAAGTATTAGTTGTACACAGAGTACATATTTTAAGTGCAAAAAATGTTTCAGAAATATTATCCACCCACCTTCTTTTTACCCTTCTTGCCTTACTCTGAAACAGCAGAAAGGTTTTACTCAAACTTGACCCAAAAAATTAACTGTAGCCTGAGATGAAGGATGTGACATTTTAGTCCTACAAAAACTTTTTATAGAAACTCATGAGCAACTCTTATTAAAGGTTTAAAATAGCCTTACTCATAATTACAAATATATTTAATATGAAGGAAATCAGTTAAAGGGAACAATTATATCAATCATAGTGGGAAATACATTACATGTTGTCCAGTGACTTTAAGCAGGTTTGTGTTATAGCACATAGAATAGAGGCCCTGATCCTGACTAGGGCTTTTAGTGGCTACTGTATTACAAAGAAATAATAACAGGACATGCATGTCATTGCATTTTGTTATGTGAGTACAGTAATGACAAAGTCATTCTAATTTTAAGAAAATATGTCTTTTTTCATTTTAAGGGTACTGGGAAGAAAACATTAGCTAGAAAAATAGCTCAGTTATGGAAATGCACACTCATTGAAGGTAAATATCAACTATAATACTTTTTATTTTAGCTTTCTTTATGTTCCCTGAAATTCTACATGGTACTTTACTGACCACAGTGAAGTTCATTGGTAGGGGAAAACTGTGATAATCTTTCAGGAAACACATCATTGTTGAACATGGCAAATGCTCTGCCATTTAGCTACATGGGTGCTAAACAAGTCAGTTTTCTCCTCTTTTGCAGGAGGGAATGTAACACCTAATGACCAAAGTAAGGCCCAGTCCTGTAAGATGATCTACATGAGCAGATCCATATGTTTATGTGGAACCTTGTTGAAGTCTGTGGTGGGTCCACATAGGCACAGGGGTCTGACTGCATGGCTCAGCTTACAGGATCAGGTAGTGTCTATCTTTGTTCTGTGTTTATACAGTACCTAGCACAATGGGGTGCTAGTCTATGAGTTGGGCTCCTCAGCACTTCTGCAATATAAATAATAATAATAGTAAAAGCAAATCTGTGCTATTATCCTGACAATACCAACCCCCCACCAGAAAACATTCTAAGGCTCATTTGAGGCAGTGGGGGTCTCCCATCTTGCCGGCTTTAGCAGGTCCACAGGAATAGGAAATGCCCCTTTGGTCTCCTGCTCTCTCCAGCTCCACCTTCCTCACCCCCTCTCCCTGAAGATCACTAAAGGTCTGCAGGAGCAGAGCCTTTAATTGGAAATATTCTCTTTTGTTCCACCGTCAACTGATTACTAGGGAGGCATGTCATTTTGAGACATCTCAACAAGGAAAAGGGCTAGAGACTCATATACAAAAAGAATAAGCGTAGGTCTCCAGCAGCTTTTTGTTGTTTTATACTAAGCTTGCTGGAGCAGATATCCTGTAGCAAAGGAGGGAGAACATAATAAGAACATAAGAAAGGCCGTACCGGGTCAGACCAAAGGTCCATCTAGCCCAGTATCTGTCTACCGACAGTGGCCAATGCCAGGTGCCCCTGATGGAGTGAACCTAACAGGCAATGATCAAGTGATCTCTCTCCTGCCATCCTCTGACGAACAGAGGCTAGGGACACCATTCTAACCCATCCTGGCTAATAGCCATTTATGGACTTAGCCACCATGAATTTATCCAGTCCCCTTTTAAACATTGTTATAGTCCTAGCCTTCACAACCTCCTCAGGTAAGGAGTTCCATAAGTTGACTGTGCGCTGCGTGAAGAAGAACTTCCTTTTATTTGTTTTAAACCTGCTGCCTATTAATTTCATTTGGTGACCCCTAGTTCTTGTATTATGGGAATAAGTAAATAACTTTTCCTTATCCACTTTCTCAACATCACTCATGATTTTATATACCTCTATCATGTCCCCCCTTAGTCTTCTCTTTTCCAAACTGAAGAGTCCTAGCCTCTTTAATCTTTCCTCATATGGGACCCTCTCTAAACCCTTAATCATTTTAGTTGCTCTTTTCTGAACCTTTTCTAGTGCTAGAATATCTTTTTTGAGGTGAGGAGACCACATCTGTACACAGTATTCGAGATGTGGGCGTACCATGGATTTATATAAGGGCAATAATATACTCTCAGTCTTATTCTCTATCCTCTTTTTAATGATTCCTAACATCCTGTTTGCTTTTTTGACCGCCTCTGCACACTGCGTGGACATCTTCAGAGAACTATCCATGATAACTCCAATATCTTTTTCCTGACTCGTTGTAGCTAAATTAGCCCCCATCATGTTGTATGTATAGTTGGGGTTATTTTTTCCAATGTGCATTACTTTACATTTATCCACATTAAATTTCATTTGCCATTTTGTTGCCCAATCACTTAGTTTTGTGAGATCTTTTTGAAGTTCTTCACAGTCTGCTTTGGTCTTAACTATCTTGAGCAGTTTAGTATCATCTGCAAACTTTGCCACCTCACTGTTTACCCCTTTCTCCAGATCATTTATGAATAAATTGAATAGGATTGGTCCTAGGACTGACCCTTGGGGAACACCACTAGTTACCCCTCTCCATTTGGAGAATTTACCATTAATTCCTACCCTTTGTTCCCTGTCCTTTAACCAGTTCTCAATCCATGAAAGGACCTTTCCTTTTATCCCATGACAGCTTAATTTACGTAAGAGCCTTTGGTGAGGGACCTTGTCAAAGGCTTTCTGGAAATCTAAGTACACTATGTCCACCAGATCCCCCTTGTCCACATGTTTGTTGACCCCTTCAAAGAACTCTAATAGATTAGTAAGACACGATTTCCCTTTACAGAAACCATGTTGACTATTGCTCAAGAGTTTATGTTTTTCTATGTGTCTGACAATTTTATTCTTTACTATTGTTTCAACTAATTTGCCCGGTACCGACGTTAGACTTACCGGTCTGTAATTGCTGGGATCACCCCTAAAGCCCTTTTTAAATATTGGCGTTACATTAGCTAACTTCCAGTCATTGGGTACCGAAGCCGATTTAAAGGACAGGTTACAAACCTTAGTTAATAGTTCCGCAACTTCACATTTGAGTTCTTTCAGAACTCTTGGGTGAATGCCATCTGGTCCCGGTGACTTGTTAATGTTGAGTTTATCAATTAATTCCAAAACCTCCTCTAGTGACACTTCAATCTGTGACAGTTCCTCAGATTTGTCACCTACAAAAGCCAGCTCAGGTTTGGGAATCTCCCTAACATCCTCAGCCGTGAAGACTGAAGCAAAGAACCCATTTAGTTTCTCCGCAATGACTTTATCATCTTTAAGCGCTCCTTTTGTATTTTCATCGTCAAGGGGCCCCACTGGTTGTTTAGCAGGCTTCCTGCTTCTGATGTACTTAAAAAACATTTTGTTATTACCTTTGGAGTTTTTGGCTAGCCGTTCTTCAAACTCCTCTTTGGCTTTTCTTATTACACTCTTGCACTTAAGTTGGCAGTGTTTGTGCTCCTTTCTATTTGCCTCACTAGGATTTGACTTCCACTTTTTAAAGGAAGTCTTTTTATCTCTCACTGCTTCTTTTACATGGTTGTTAAGCCACGGTGGCTCTTTTTTAGTTCTTTTACTGTTTTTCTTAATTTGGGGTATACATTGAAGTTGGGCCTCTATTATGGTGTCTTTAAAAAGGGCCCACGCAACTTGCAGGGATTTCACTTTAGTCACTGTACCTTTTAACTTTTGTCTAACTAACCCCCTCATTTTTGTATAGTTTCCCCTTTTGAAATTAAAGGCCACAGTGTTGGGCAGTTGAGATGTTCTTCCCACCACAGGGATGTTGAATGCTATTGTATTATGGTCACTATTTCCAAGCGGTCCTGCTATAGTTACCTCTTGGACCAGCTCCTGCGCTCCACTCAGGATTAAATCTAGAGTCGCCTCTCCCCTTGTGGGTTCCCGTACCAGCTGCTCCATGAAGCAGTCATTTAAAGTATCGAGAAATTTTATCTCTGCATTTCGTCCTGAAGTGAAATGTTCCCAGTCAATATGGGGATAATTGAAATCTCCCACTATTATTGGGTTCTTAATTTTGATAGTCTCTCTAATTTCCCTTAGCATTTCATCATCACTATTACTGTCCTGGTCAGGTGGTCGATAATAGATCCCTAATGTTATATTTTTATTAGAGCATGAAATTTCTATCCATAGAGATTCTATGAAACATGTGGATTCGCTTAAGATTTTTACTTCATTTGAATCTACATTTTCTTTCACATATAGTGCCACTCCCTCCCCTGCACGACCCGTTCTGTCCTTCCAATATATTTTGTACCCCGGAATGATTGTGTCCCATTGATTGCTCTCAGTCCACCAGGTTTCTGTGATGCCTATTATATCAATATCCTCCTTTATCAGAAGGCACTCTAGTTCACCCATCTTATTATTTAGACTTCTAGCATTTGTGTACAAGCACTTTAAAAACTTGTCCCTGTTTATTTGTCTGCCCTTTTCTGATGTGTCAGATTCTTTTTTATGTGACTGTTTATCATCTGATCTGGCCCTTACATTATCCTTTTCCATCCTCTGCTCCTGACTATAACCTGGAGATTCTCTATCATTAGACTCTCCCCTAAGAGAAGTCTGTGTCCGATCCACATGCTCCTCTGCAGCGGTCGGCTTTCCCCCATCTCCTAGTTTAAAAACTGCTCTACAACCTTTTTAATGTCTAGTGCCAGCAGTCTGGTTCCATTTTGGTTTAGGTGGAGACCATCTCTCCTGTATAGGCTCCCCCCATCCCAAAAGTTTCCCCAGTTCCTAATGAAAGGATGGAGATGGATGGCAGGAAAGAGATCCCTTGATCGTTACCTGTTAGGTCACTCCCTCTGGGACACCTGGCATTGGTTACTATCGGTAGTCAGGATACTGGGCTGGATGGACCTTTGGTCTGACCCAGTATGGCCATTCTTATGTTGTTATGCTCACTTAAATTTTGCAGAAAATTTTTTGCTTCTGTCCCATATATATCCTACAAATTTAGAGATTGATGCAACTCTTTAAATTAAAAATGGGGGAAGGCTAAATTAGCTTATAACAACCTTAACTGTAGAGAAGTTACTTTAAGCAACTCTTTGTTCTAGTTAATTATAATATACATGATTTGGCTGATTTTTTTCATGGAATATGCATGCTCAGTAAATCTTGTTATGAATAAACATTATGGATTTCAATTTTTGTGTTAGCTATTTCCCTTGTAAATCTCAATTTATTTCTAGTGCATTAATTAGAACATATGGAAGCCCTCTGGTGGCCAAAAAAAAACTTTCAGATTTTGTGGAGACCAGAGGCTTTATAACATATCAAATAAAATGTCTTTATCACATTTTTAATGCTTAAAGTTCAAATCATGCCAAAATTTCTGTTTTAATAAAATCTCTTAACTTTATTTCCATCAATGCAAAAATAGATTACTTAAGTCTTCCCACTTTTTTAATACAAAGTGACACATGATCTAAACTATTTCACATGTGAGGAAAAAAATAGAATGAGAATTTTTCAGCTACATGAGGATCGGCCCTCTTCTCTGCATGTGGAATGCCCCTTGACTTCAGTGGGGCTTATATATGTGGAGGGTTTGCAGGATTATCCCCTGAGGCTCCACCCCATCATTGCAGTTCATAAAGCCATATGCAGGAGCTTTGAGTGTGAGGGGGTATCAAACTAGCACTGTCTTGTTTAATTTGACCATTTAAAGGGTAACCTTTTGTCTCAGCTCATTACTTTAAAACTGACATCTTTGTATGCCTGAACTGTTCTCATTTTGAAACTTGACTTCTTAATATGTGAAATGTTTTTGGGCTCAAAGATTCAACACCAGATTTCACAGTAGTTACATTATGATCATATGAAATCACTAATAAAGACAGCCATGCTAGGCTAACAGTGTACATGAAAACATACTAATGCACACACAGTATGTTTTATTAATTGTTTTAATTTTGTTCTGTATTCTGTACATTTTTTAGCTTTGGAAGTAATAGAAGAAAATATTACTGCAGGAACAGAATATGGACTTAAGGTAAAATCTACTGTTTTATTAAATTTCATGATATTCATAAGGCCCAATCTTGTTCCCCTTGAAGTCTGTGGCAGCTGGATGGGGCCACCATGCAAATATTGTAGAATGTTATGCTTTACATTTCCCTTTAGATGCAGGAATTGCTTTTTGGAGGTCAAAGTATTCCTGAAGAACTGATTACAAAGATGATTCTGAAAAAGATTGAGTCACCAGAAGTTGCTCACTTTGGTATGTGTTGTCATTTTCCAGAACTTTTAAAGTATGCCCACCCTAGCCCTCTAAAACTTATTTTTGTCTTCTTGTATATCCATAGCATATGATATTTAAAAATTCTGCTACACTGCAATCTGTCGGATTCAGTCAGACATTTTTGCCACCAGTACTGTAGAATCTGTCTTCATTGCTTCATGCAGAACATGGATATCTGTAAATTATAGTGACCTGAGATGGCATTTAGGGAATACTGTATTGATCGTGGAGGACAAAAGAGTGCTATGTACTCATACACACAACAACAGAGTGATATTTTTCAGCCAAATTATATCCTTTTGATTTTCTGTAATCAGGGGCGGCTCTAGGAATTTGGCCGCCCCAAGCACGCCGGTCCTGCGGCTCCGGGGGACCTCCTGCAGACGTGCCTGCGGATGGTCCGCTGGTCCCGCGGCTCCGGTGGAGCATCCGCAGGCACGCCTGCGGGAGGTCCACCGGAGCCGTGGGACCAGCGGACCCTCCGCAGTCATGACTGCGGAAGGTCTGCCGGAGCCGCCTGCCGCCCTCCCGGCAAAATGCCGCCCCAAGCTCACGCTTGGCGCGCTGGGGTCTAGAGCCGGCCCTGTCTGTAATAAAGATGAAATACTGTCAGAGATTGAGGTGTCAAAAGAAGTAGTTCTGGAACAAAATAATTTTAAAAAGAAGTAAGTCCCCAGGCCCAGATAGTATACAGCAAAGAGTTCTGAAGGAACTTAAGTATGAAGTTGCTGAGCTGCTAGGAAAGATATACATAATCTCTCATTTTAAAACAGCTGCAACACTGGAGAATTGGAGGTTAGGAAATTTATCTGTTTTTTTAAAAGGCCGTATGGATGTTCTAAGGAATTATAAACTAGTAAACCTTATATCTGTAGCTGGTAAACTGGTAGACACTATGATTGAAAACAGAAAATAAAACACCTGAAAGCTCATGACATGATAGTCTAATCAGAGCACAGTTTCTTCAAAGGAAAATCATATCACTAATGTTAGAATTCTTTGAACATGTCAATAAAGTAGTGGATAAAAAAAGAACCAATTGATATAATTTTGACTTTCAAAAGGTCTTTAACAAGGTCAAAAGAGGATACTAAAGAAACTAAATACTCATGGGGTGGGAGACAAAGTACTGTCATGGATCAAAAACTGGCTAAGACACAGGAAACTGTAGGAATAAATAGTTAATTTTGTCATGGCAAAAGGTTAACAGGAAGGTGCCTCAAGGATCTGTGTTAAGATTGGTATTGTCTAATATACTAATGATCTGGAAAGGACGATGATCAATGAGATAGCAAAATGTGTAGATAAAAAGTTATTTAAAGTAGTCAAGTCCAGAGAAGTCTGTGAAGAACTTCATAGGGATTTAACTAAGCAAGGTGAATGGGCAACACAATGGTGGATGACGTTAAATATTGATAAATGCAAAATAATCCACATTAGAAGGAAAATTTTGAACTCATTGTACAGTTTATTAGGGTTCTAAATTAACTATACCAAGTCAGGAAAGGGACCCGGGGATCATTGTGGACATCTCAATAAAAACCTCTGCTCTTAATATGCAGCTGTGGTCAAAAAGCAAACAAGATGTTAGAATGCATCAGTAATAGGATGGAGAATAATGTGTAAAAAGTTATAGTGCCATTATCTAAGTGGGTGATATGCCCTCATCTGGAATACTGTGTGCAGTAATGGGTTCCCCTTCTCTAAAAAGCTAATGCAGAATTAGAGTAGGGAGCCATTCAGAGAAGGGTGACAAGAATGATTCGGAATATGACAAAACTCATACAGAGAGATGTTGAAGAGATTGGGGTGTTTACCTTAGAAACAAAATGAATAAGAGTGGACATGATAAAATAATTAATGGCATAGAGAAGGTAAATAGGCGTTTCTGTTCTCATAACACAAGAACAAGGGAACATTTAATGAAAGTAAAAGGTTGCAGATTCAAAACTAGTAGGTAATAGGAAATACTTTTGCACTCAAACCCTAATTGGACTCTGAAACTCATTGTCACAAGATGTTGTTAAAGACAAAAATTTGGCAAAATCCAAAAAAGAATTGGACATTTTTATATAGATAAGAAAAATATTTAAATTTATAATAGTTAATTTAAAAAAAAAAAGAGTATTGGAAGGGATATAAAACCTCATGCTTCAGGATTTAAGACAATTTCTAACTACTGGGAATTAGGATTAGACTTTCATGGGGACAAAATTATCCTGCATCTGCTTACTGAGGGTTTTCTTGCTCTTTGAAGCATCTAGTGCTTTTGCACACAGGATACTGGTCTAGATGGATCAGAAGTCAGATCCAGTATAGCTGTTCCTATGTTCATTTGGGTCATCTGGAAGCCATCAGGTTCCATCACCCTTCAAGGACAGAGTACCAGAACTGGTCCTTTACCACAGCAGGCAAAGCCTCTTTACAGAAGGAAATGTCAGGGTAACTTTAACTTCCCCCATCTCCATTCCAACCCAAATACTAGATCCATAGTGCAACAGACAAGCTATGTGAGCTGAGTCAGAAACTACTTAGGATGGTCCTATGGTCATCATGACAAGCATAAAATCCTGAGATACTCTAGAAAAGTAATCATCTGCATGGACATTGAAGTCACACACATTGTCAAGCATGGTGCCTCCAGTGCTACCACAACACAGAATATGATCAGTTTAGCATCAGTTTTCTGATATTTTGAATGATCAGTACACAAACTAGCCCATCCCAGCCCAGGATTCAGAAACCAGATGGGCACACTAAGATCTGTCACCAGGATGGTAGACTTTCTGCACTTGAAACTAGATGCAAAGAGCACAGACATGAATCTCATTTGTCCCCCTGTTACCTTATGTTGCTTCATATACATGGCTGGAGTCCATGGCTGGAGAAAGATCTAGGCTATGCATGCAAAGGATATATATACACTGTTGTAACTCTAGCCACTGACCTTACATTGAAAAACAGAGTCTAGTTCCCATTCATTGTAAAGGAATTTGTTCTGCATCCCATGGATCTCCCACCTCCCTAATACAAGGATAACCCTCTGTGTCCCAAGAAAAAGTGATCCAATCTCTCTCAGAAAGCTCTCACCTCCAGAGCATGGGAGGAGATTCCTTCCCAAAATACAGTTATGGAATTCCTACTCCCTATTGAATTCACCTCCATAGGTCAGTGTGACTCAGTCTATTTCCAAACCAAACATTTTCTATTCAAGCCCTCTTATTCCATCATTTTCAATCACCTTAATATTCCACCTGCCACTCAGCAAAGAACAGAATGACATTAGATGCTACTGAGCATGCATCTCTCAGTATAAATAGCCTATATAACTTCATGCATTACTAGTAATTGCTACATGATTCAGACTTTCCAGATTGGATTTCAAGGTAATATTTAGCACATATAAAATTGTTAGTGTCTATTTTGGGCAATTTTTCTCTATGTTCATTAACTGAATTAACTGTGTTTGAGAATTATATAGTTATCTTGAAAGTATTGCAGCTTTGTTATGTCACTTTGGGTAATCACAGGTAAACTTTAGCTATCAATGTGGGTGGCCATGACAAATGATTCTAGTTATACGTCTATCTAGATGTAATGTTTAAAACAGATAATATAATAATATAAATATTTAGTATATTGAAATAACTTTCCAAAAGATGTATTTAACAAATTTTATTTGGCAGGTTATGTTCTCAGTGGATTTCCTTCTCTCTCAGAGGAATACATGACTATTTCGGAGCAAATAGAGAAAATTAGAAATCTAAAATTAAAACCAAATTTCCTGATTAACCTTAAGGTAATGACAGCTTTGATAACTTGCTAATCATTTTCATACTTATTCTTAAAATAAGATTAATATTCTATAGGAGTCAGTGTCATTTTTTACATATATTGAAGTATGATAGCTGTTACTAAGGGCCAAATTCTTCTTTTACAATGGAGTTGTCAAACAAGTTACTCTAGGTTTACGCTGCTGTAATAGACAGCAGAATTTGGTCCTAAGGACTGATCCTGCAAGGTATTGAGCATCTCCTATAACTTCAGTGGGAGTTATAGTCATTGAGGACCTCATGATCAGTTTCTAAGACTGGAATAAAAAGTACATGTTCCATGAAGATAATGCCTTGGGATAATAACAGGGTATGGATATTATAAGTCAAAGCCAGTAGAAATGCTGTTTGGGAAAAATTATTGGGAAAAATTAGTTACATATTTGAGTGAGAAAACAAGTTACTTTATAGTCCAGCCCTCTTTGTCTAATTGTAAACAATGGTGAAAATACTACTTACAGACCAGTTATTTACAAATCAGATTTGGACTGAATCTGCAAACTCTGCTATGCTCTCTTGCAAAATTTACTAAAATTCCCCAAATAGATGTATAGTGAAGACACTTTCCAAAAATTACTGTAATATACATTTAGAAATACACATTATTGTAAGCAGGGCCGGCTCCAGGCACCAGCTAAGGAAGCAGGTACTTGGGGCGGCCAATACAAAGGGGCGGCACTCTGTCCGCTATTGGGGCTGCCCGTCCGGTTCTTCGGCGGGAATTTGGCGGCAGGTCCCTCAGTCCCTCTCTTCCTCTTTGAGCTGCCACCAAAGTGCCGCCGAAGAGGAAGAGAGGGAATGAAAGACCTGCCGCCGAAGAATGGAGTGGCGCGATTGAGCTGATGCCAATTGGCTTTTTTCCACCGCTTGGTGCGGCAGAAAATCTGGAGCCAGCCCTGATTGTAAGTACAGTAGTCAGAGGTCTTCTTACTCCATAGTTCTTAAAAGAACAAGAAAATATACTACATCTATTAGGTCTTTTCCCACTCTAACTTCTAAAATAATGAATGGGCTGCCGAAACAACAGTTTTTGTGACATTGGGCACGTACTCGCAATAAGATTTTGCTTCTGGTTGCTTAGACACTACAGTAAGTACCTAGATATGTAACATGTATGTGAGACAGAGATGGTAGTTGGTAGGCTTTAGTGGAGTAGTGGGAGTGCTGCCACTTTTTGAGATGTCATTACATTTTTTCACACACAGCCCAAAATTCTACATATTTAATAATTTAAAGACTTAAATTTGAACATGTCCAGTGAATGTTTTAATGCTAATTTGAAATTATTTGGTTTCTGAGAGCACAAAAATAACTTGAAACCCCAAAACAAAATACCTCTTTGTGCCATTTTAGGGGAAGGAGTTGTTATTTTTAATTATAGGAAGTTGAACCTTGTTTTAATACCAAACAGTGCAAAAGACTTATTCCAGGCAGTACATTCTGTATGGTTTCACACATAAAATTCCATATAAATGGGTGATACCGTTTTACACCATCAGAAAGGAATTCTTGACTTCATGTACATACCTCATCTCCCTCTCTTGACTTCAGTTGAAGGAAGGTTAAGACCTTAAACTCCAAGGAAGGAATCTTGGCTTCACTGCAGTCAACTGAGAGTTTTGCCATTGACTTCAGTGGTTCTAGGTGAAATCCTGGATGTAATAGAATTGTGGCTATTTTCACTATGTCAAAAAGAAAGGAAGAAGAATCTCTTTAGAAATGCATGATCTGTGAATAGCTTTTCATTATTCACTTTGGAAAAATCTTGTTCTATTTGTATATCAAAAAATGGCAAAGAGGAGGCTTCTTTGGAGGGGGTGGAAGGCAAATCCCCTGGTTCTTGCAAGTTTTGCAAATCTCAGCAAACGCCTCTTCTTGCCTAAGACACACCTTTCAGAAGCAGGGGAAGCAAGGTAATCTCCAGAACTCTGTTAACACTTAAAGGGGTTTCTCATCTAGTGAACTTATCATGCACAGTACTTGGCAACGTGGTCCAATTAAACAATACTTTGTTCTGTAGAAATTGCTCCTCCCCTTCTGCCCCTCCCTGGATTAGCTGTCACTGTTTTCTCAGACTTTTCAAAGATGGGGGAAAGGTTATGTGGTAACTGATTGGGCAGTAGCCTTTGGGGTTGGGAATTGTCTATTTAGAAAGGCTTTTCCCATGTCCTTTTGAGTTCTTATACATTTAATTTTTATTGACTGTCTTTTTTAAAGTTGTATGTGCCTAGAAGTGCAATAAATAAAAAAAGTTAAAAAGTAGGCTATATTACTTTTAAGAAAAAATAATATTGTTATGACAATAACATAAACAGAAGTTTTCTTTTGATTATTTCTTAACTAGTGTCCTGACTATGATTTGTGCCAAAGACTCTCTGGGCAAAGACAGCTTCCTGATACAGGGCAGATATACCAAAGGAACCAGTGGGATCCTGAAATTATTGACAAACGGAAGAAAAAGAAGGATCAACATAAAGGAGAAGATGAGGAAGAAGAAGAGGAGGAAGAGCAGGAAGAAGAAGATGAGGTAACTGATCTTAATCTACAGAAGAGACTCTCTTTATTAGCAGCCATGTCAGAAAAAGAGCAAAGCTCATGGACATTTAAAAATAAACTAAAAAATCTCAACTGTTACTCTGAATGCATTTTGTTCAACCTTGTTTTTGTAAATCAATTTCTGTTCTGCTTTAAGAGATATACTATAGTATTTAAACAAAATTGTAATACTCATTCAGTAAAATTATTTAGTAGTATTGATAAGATTTCAGCTTGTTTATGAGTTTTTACATTGGAACACCATAAAAATACAGCAGAATCTCAGAGTTATGAACACCTCAGGAATGAAGGTTGTTGGTAACTCTGAAATGTTCATAACTCTGAATAAAATGTTATGGTTGTCCTTTCAATCCTTTACAACTGAACATTGACTTAATACAGCTTTGAAACTTTTCTATGCAGAAGAAAAATTCTGCTTTTAACCATCTTAATTTAAATGAAACAAGCACAGGAACAATTTCCTTACTTTGTCAAAACTTTGTTTTAAACTTTTCCTTTATTTTTTTAGTAGTTTACATTTAACACAGTACTGTATTGTATTTGGTTTTTGTTTTTTGGTCTCTGGTGCTGCCTGATTGCATACTTCTGGTTCCAAATCATACATGTGGTTGACCGATCAGTTCATAACTCTGGTGTTTGTAATTCTGAGGTTCTACTGTACTGTGAGATAATATCTTTTAGTTAGACCAACTTCTATTGGTGACAGAAACAAGCTTTTGAACTACACAGAGTTTCAGGTCTGGACTCTATGCATCTCAAAAGCTTGTCCCACCTTGTCTCACTAATATCCTGGGACCAACACAGCTACAATACCAAAGCAAATAAAATACTGTAACTTTTTAAACAAGATATTAATTTCTTTCACCTCCAGAGTGAGTCTTCTTGGCATTAATTAAAACACAATAAAAATAGTGTAGCAATTTTATTGGAAGGGGGGAAAAGCTAAAAATAATATATATTTCAAGTTTATATAAAATATCAACTGATTATGTACAGCTAATCAAAAATAAATTATGAGCACTTACAAAATATGTATAATGGATAAAATTCATGCTAATCTTTGTGATAGGTTGTACCTCTAGAGCACCATGGGGGTGAGAGTGGGCACCTTGTCACAGATGTCCTTCTCTGTCTGTATAGCTGGTTTAGAGTACAGAGTGTGATCCTCCGGCCGTAAGTCTTAGGGGGGTGGTAATCCCCACTTCTAGGCACAAAGCAGTCCAGAAAATGGTAAGGGCAAACCAAATAACAGTGCATTCCACAAAATAGTCCAGGCTTACCCAGTGGTCCCCTGTAAGGTCAGAGGACAGTAGTCTCTGAGGGGGGTCTGAACCCTTAACTCCTTGTGTCCAAAGAACCTAGGCTCTGCACCTGGAGTTCTAAACAAAAAGGGAAAACAAAGTAAAGAAGGTCCCTCTAATCCTTCAGCGAGTCCAGGTGGCAGAGGCTCTTCAGCTGTTCTCCTTGTCAGTGAGACTAGGGAGCTCTAGCTCTGCTTACCTTTTAGTGCCACCATGTACTTTGTTTTTTGGCACAGCAGCCTCATCATATGAAGTTATGACCACCACTTTCTTCATTCATTTTTAGCCAAGTATTTTCTTATATCCTTTCACTCAGTCTAGTATCCATAAGGAAATGCAGTGAGGCTTCCCCCACCACCACCACCACTATCCATTTCTGTGACTTTTTAATTAGTCCATTAAGGGAAAAATCTTTGCCAAGCTGACTCAATGTTTTCTCAGATAAACTTTCTTTCCATAGAATATTGCCCACAATACCATAGAACATGACCAACAGTTTTTTGGTTTTGCACATATTACATAGCCTATCTTTACATCTCTTTAGTAAGTTTAACTTATATTTGGTGTAATGACATGTTCACACTGTAAAAATGACTACTTCGCTTTTTCTGTCATGACTGTGGAGTATAATATTATCTTCAATTTTTGAGCATACATCATAGGACCTTTGTTCTTTTGTTTCCTTAGTCCATAGTTCTTGCCATTCCTTTGCAAGCTCCTTCATGGCCATACTTTTAAATTCTTGTCTACTCATGATAGGGCTGAATGTAGGGGCAGGTGACCCAGGCAACCACCTGGGATGGTGAGCTTGGAGGGGTGCTGAGCTCAGGGTTTTATTTTTGTTGTTAGCAACAAAAGGGAAAATAGAATGAAGGGAAATGTTTCAGGTATGCCATATGTGGATTCATTTTTTCACTAAGCTAGGATGTTCTGGACCTTTATAGAATCTCATGGAATCTTCCAGATTTTCTGGGAAGTACATTTTCCTTAAATCTCCTAGAATGTTGTCAGTCATGCCCTGTACATTTCTATTATTCTTAAAATTATTTTTTTTAAAATTTCCATAAGCTTAGAGGAAACATTTTTTTATTTGCTTGTATATGGCATGAATAAATACAGATTTACAGATCCTAGTGTGCAAATGTATTGTCTTATATGACAGGGATACATCATGCATGCAAATCGTGCATCGAAGTTGTGAAATGGGCTACAAATGCTATGAAAATAAGGTATTCAAAAGTTTAACAAATGGAGGGGGGACACTGAAGACTCTTGTTGCCTGGGGCGCCATTTAGTCTAGGGCCGGCCCTAACTCAAGGGTATCTTAACATTCACCTCCTCTTTTTGTAAAGCATGTTTTTCTCTTTTCTTAGTCATCTCATTTCAGTATGTGCCAGAATCCATGCTATTGTTACACAGATATCAGCTTGCATTATTTCAATAGTTAGGAATATTATTTCACTTATTATGTCATTTCTACTTTCTGAAGTCCCTGTTCTGAATGTCATTATTCCTAACAAGGAAACAAATAAAATTACAGCTACAGTTGGTCACACATCTCTTCTCTAGGCTAGTGCCAACATAATCCCCATTAGTTCAGCTGTGAGAATGGTCACATAATTTGATAGCCTTTTAGATTTCTGGATTCCAAGACTAGAAAATGGAAAGCTGTTCCCACTCGTCCCTGGCTGTCATTTTTTGATCAATTTGTATAGACTTTGTAAAACTGGCCCCATTTTTCATAAATAAATTTTAAAATGTCATTGGTCATAACGTGTGGATTTTTCCTTCAGTTTTTTCATACAGTTCCAAATCCACAAATGGGGAATAACTGTCCAGCTGTAACATGATTTCCCATTACTACAAATTTTTAGTTCTCTCCATTTTTTCTTTTTACGTATCTCCTTTGCCCATTTTTGACCCTAGTGTAGTATGAGGTAGTCTGTGGCAATCCATATAATTTTATCTACTAAACTTCCAGCAATCTTCATAAATCTGTTGTGTACTTCTAATTTCATGATTCCCTTTTACCTTTGCCCAAAAGGTTAGTGCTAATAGTTTCATCCTTAAATTTACAGGAGCTTCTTGAGTGGCTATGTTTAGCACACACACTGATGTTGCTGTCATTGTGCCATTGCCAATCGCACAGCTTGGGCGCACAGCAGCTCCAAGTTTTCTAACAGTTGTTTTTGAGGCTGAACCAAAAGCTTGGCATCTGTAGTCTAAAACTGATCTTATCAATGCTCTATACAGCATAATCAATACCTTCTTATCTGTACCCCATTTGTTTCCAGCTACCCTTTTAAGTAAGTTCATTCTACTTTTACACTTTTAAGTCTATGTGACATTTCCAAGTCAATTTATTACCAAACACAGCTCCTGGGAACATAAACTTTTGAACTATCTGAATTTTTTCACCATAAATAAATAAGTCAGTCCCAATCTTCCCTAATTTTCATCATGGTTAAAAGTGTTCTGTTTCTGCAAGAGAGAATTTAAATCCCCAATCATTCCCCCACTTGGAAATTCTCTGGAGTGCCTCATTTGTCTTTTATGCTTTTCTCTGGGGTGTCTTTTATGCTTAGTCCAGATAGCACAGTCGTTTGTGAAAAGGGAAATACTGTTCCCATCTGCACACTTTCCAGTAGGCCATTTATCATAATGGAAAAGGAAGTAGGACTGATAATACTCCCTTGTGGAGTTCCATTTTTAAGCTTGTTAAGTTTTTGATAAAGCTGTTCCCACTTTGACTTGTATAGTTCTGTCACTTAAAAAATCCCTTATCCATCAAAACATTCTCCCTTTTATTTCAGTTTTGGCTAGTTTATATAGGAGGTCTTCCCGCCATACCATGTCATATGCTTTTTTTAATGTCCAGGAAGACTGTTATAAAGTTCTTAGTCCTTATGCTTTTGTGTACCTCTGTTTCTAGTCCCACTATATGGTCAACAGTGCATCTTCCTTTTCTGAAACTACTTTGTACCTCAGTTATAATATATTTTTTGTCCCCAAGTAGTATACTGATCTTATATTTATCATTTTCCATGATTTTTCCCACATACTTGATGTGAGGGCAATAAGCCTATAAGCTTCAGGTCTTGTATGTAATTGGTATAACCAATGCTTGTTTCCAATCTATTGACAGCAGTCCTTTTTCCTATATATCATTATATGACTGCAATAGATTTTTTAGACTTCCTTTTGACAATGGTTGAAGCATTTCATTACTTATATTATCTTTACTCGGAGCTGTGCTTTTCCTTATTCTAATGGCTGTAATAAGGTCCTGCATATTAAAATTTTTGTTTAGCAGATCATCAGTATATTCTCTCCAGCCATTTAACAGTTCACAGTTATCGTTAGTAAACTTCCTTCTTTCCCACAAAACTCATTGTTTTGATTCATATCATTACTGACCTTTTGGAATTCTTTTGCTAAAATGTCGGCCTTTCCTAGTTGGAGACCTCAGTTTCATTAATTACAATAAGACCAGATATACATTTACTTTTACTTTGAATTCCATTCGTTCTTTGAATTTGCCTGTATATGTGAATCTTCGTTCCATTTCCCACAGACATTTCTCCAACTTTTTTTTGTCTTTTTGATAATCCTTCATGCCACTGCCCTACATCTTTTATAATTTATTAAGTCTTTACTATTCATTGTGTGTTTTGCTTACTTCTATACCTTGTTTCATTGCTTGATTGCTAATCCACCAGGGAACCATATTTCTAAGTCGGGGGCAATATGATGTCTTATAGATGGCCTGTTGCTGAAATTCTTTTTATTATGTTGTTATAGAATTCATTAGGTTGTCATTTGTACAATCACTGCATAAATATTCATCACATTTAATTTTGAAAAGATCCCAGTCAGCTTTTCAAAAATTTCAGCTAGGAACACTTTTTGTGTTTTTGACATTTCTTTGGCTTTGGTCCTCAGTATATGTAGGGAAGTGATCACTTCCCATTCCACCTTCTTTATAAATTTCACAACTGCATTTACTGGCTATATTAAATCTAGTAGATACTTCTGTATTTAATATTACTGGGTTATGAATATCAATAAAATGTTCTAAGCATTTACCATTTAGGTCAGTTTTCTTACTTCCCCGTAGCTCATTATGATTATTAAAGTCGCTACAAATTATCAGTGGCTTTTTGACATTAACTAATTTTTCTAGTTCTAAAATAATTCATTTTTACATGGCTTATAAACATTTTAAATCCATATATATGTTTTTGTTCTGCATGGGACTCGCAATAGCATCAAAACGTAGTTTCTGCACGTCCATTTCAACTTAACTAAGTTCCTTTTTTTTTGTATGTGTACAGACCTTCTCCCCCTCTTCTGGTAGCCTGTGGGGTGTAGCCAAATGCCCCCCTCCCCAAGTACTACTTGGCCTGCTGGGAGGGAGGGAGAAGGACTCCCTTCTCCCGCTGCGCCGCGGCCAATGGGAGCTGCACGGGTGACACCTGTGGGTGGGGGAAGCATGCAGAGCCACCTGGCCGTGCCTCCACCTAGGAGCCGGAGGGACATGTTACCACTTCCCGGGAGCTGCCTGAGGTAAGTGCCACCCAGAGCGCGCACTCCCTCCCATACCCCAACGCCCCAGCCCTGAGCCCCTCCTGCACTCCGAACCTCTTGGACCTAGCCCAGAGCCCCCTCCTGTACCCCAAACCCTTCACCCCCCCGCACACACACCAACTCCCTGCCCCAGCCTGGAGCCTCCTCCTGCACCCTAAACCCCTCATTTCTGGCCCCACTCCAGAGCCCGCACCCCCAGCCAAAGCCTTCACCCCCCCCACACACCCCAACCCTCTGCCTCAGCCCAGAGCCCCTCCCTCACTCTGAACCCCTTGGCTCCATCCTCCAGCTCGCAGCCCCCTCCTGCACACCAAACCCTTCATCCCCGGCCACACCCCAGAGCCTGCACCACCAGCTGGAGCCCTCACCCACTCCTACTCCCCCAGACCAGAGCCCCCTCCTGCACCCTGAACCCCTCATTTCTGGCCCCACCACAGAGCCTGCACCACCAGCTGGAGCTCTCACTCCCTGCCATGCCCCAACCCCATGCCCCAGTCCAGTGAAAATGAGTGAGTGAGTGAGTGAGGGTGGGGGAGAGCAAGCAACGGAGGGAGAGGGCATGGATTGAGCAGGGGTGGGGCCTTGGAGAAGGAGTGGTGCCTCTGGGCAGGGGACAGGGCAAGTGTGTTCAGTTTTGTGTGATTAGAAAGTTGGCAACCCTACGCTTGGCCCCTGCCCCTGTCAGCCAGGCCCAGGCAGGGAGCGGAAGGGGTGGGACCAGCTATTTCTCATGCTGGCTTCTTTGGGGGTTGCTGTTCTGTGCAGTGTGGCAGCTGCCTGAGAGAGAGCCTGGCTGGGGCGGCACCCCGGCTCCTGCTCCCTGCCCAGGTCCAGCTTCAAGCGAGCCAGAAATGTGCCGTGGGGGGAGGGCTCCAACTTGTTCAGTCCCTGTCCCCAGCAGCTGGGCTCAGGCAGGGAGCAGAGTGGGTGGGGTAGGCCGCCACCCTAGTCAGGCTCTCTCTCAAGCAGCTGCTGTGCTGCACAGAGCAGCGACCCTGAGCAGCCAGCTTTAGCCATGTGAGAAGCAGCTCCGTCGGGCTCCCTGCCAAAACAAAAGGGAAAGCAGCCAAACATGCCAGGAGGGAGGAGGTGCAATGGGAGAAGGACAGAGCACTGCCCCACAGTTAACTCTGGTGGGGTGGGGAGAGCATGGTGACCCCGGGCTGGGCACAGGGCTGGGGGTTGCTGGGGAGAGGAGACATGTGGAGCAGTCACATGTCCTCCCTTTTAGATTGTGCCTCCCTGTATCAAGAGGCATGAATCATCTATGGGTATATCATATCCCAGGAGAATGAACACAAGTTTACTTATTAGACATGTTCCTTGCACACATAATAGATCAGGCTTTTCCCCATTTCAAAGATGGCTTTCTTAAATTACTGATCATGCATTATTAAACTCTGCATGTTCCAGCTAAGGATTATTAAGACCCTGTTATATAAGCTGCATTATTGCCTACATTTAAAATCTTATGAATGCAGTCTCTCAAGAGGTTGTCTATTGTTAGATATTTTTCTGCTGCTTTTGCTATGATGATAATAATAATAATAGGAGATAGGTATATCTCCTGGAACTGGAAGGGACCTTGAAAGGTCATTGAGTCCAGCCCCCTGCCTTCACTAGCAGGACCAAGTAGTGATTTTTGCCCCAGATCCCCAAGTGGCCCCCTCAAGGATTGAGCTCATAACCCTGGGTTTAGCGGGCCAATGCTCAAACCACTGAGCTATCCCTCCCCCCCTTTAATCTTTTCATTTTTTCCCCATCTGCAAGATGCAGTTAATAAACTTCTCTTCAACACAAGATACATCATCTCCCATTCCCCTCATATTCTCCTTCCTGACCAGAGATGTTTTCTGCTGCTCTTGTACATCTTGTCTCTTATTTGTGTATTTTTCTTTTTCTGTTTTCTGCAGTGGAGCTCTTTGGTAGCCTCTACAGATATTTCTTGGGAAAAAATATTTTTTTGTATTTCTGTAGCTCATTCTGCACAGCCTTTATAAGTTGTACTATGTATTCTCCCACCTTTGCTGCATTTAAGTTCTGTTCCTTCTACACAGTTCTCATATGAGTGATTTCTTCCACATATGCTGTACCTCATTGTTTTCTTACAAATAGTTGCTGCACATCCAAACCTTTGACAATTATAACACCTCACAAGAGTTGGGAGGAGTCTGTTGTTTAACCCAGAAAGATGAATACTCCATTTAGATCCTATCCAAAGTGTCCCACCTTTAAGTGTTATGTGTACAGCAGCAGATGGCTGGTTTTCACCCTCTCTTTTACGAAAGTAGCTGTTTAACAAATGATAATTTCTCTTTGCCTATACTCTTGATATCAGCCTCAGACAATCCTAACAGCACTCCATACATAACCCCTCTTGCTTCCATCAGGAATTTAGGCAGTTGACAAATACCTCTCATTTTCCTTAAGGTTACAGTTTCAAGTTTTTCAGCTTGCTCCTTAAGTGGACATTCTATCAATAGATCTCCATCATGCATTGTTGCAGCTGGGGTCCAACCTTAGCCCTCCATCCCGACTGTTCCAACAATCCAGCCTCACCATCTTCAGCCAGATACCAGCACTCAGCCCCAGCCCAATCTTCAGCCCGCAGCCTGCCACCAGCTACCTCAGTCCCAGCATGCATCACCTCCAAATTCCAGCCAGCTCAGCACCTGCCCCATAGTCTCTCTCAAGCTCAAGCCTCAGCCAGCCTGACATCATGTACGGGGTTTAGATGCTCTCTTTTAAAGAGCTGCCCCTCTCCAGGTTTGACAGGCTGCACAGGTGCTCAGAGTTCATGCTGATTGTGCCCAGTGGAGCTCTTTAGCTCCTTCCTGACTGGAGTGGGATATTGTCCCACCGCAGTCTTTCTTAAGACTTAACTTGAGAGCTAACTTTCACTCTATATGTATAAAAATGTAAATTGCTGCAAAATCGTGTGTGTATGTGTATGTGTGTGTGTTTAGCTAATGAAAAAAAAGTCCACTAATCAGGTCAGCCTTGTTTTGTATGCCTTTTGGTTATTAATGAAAAATTAACACAAAATATTTTTACCATAATAGCTAGAAAATACACAAAATTCTGCATGGATGAGAGCTTTGTGTAACTGAGTCCAGTTGTTTACATCTGTAGTTCCTGCATACCTTTAATAAGCATCTAGACACTAATGAAATGCAAATATTAATAGTTATATAACGGGACAAGTATTTTAAGTGCTTTGCTGGCTCTGGGCCTTGGTAGATTGCACAGACGCTCTCCGACTTACGCAAGCATTCCGTTCCAGAACGCCTTGCGTAACTTGAATTTTGCGTAAGTCAGGAACGCATACCCAATCATTACGTCCGTCGTTCCCTCCCCCCCCAAAATAAATAAATAAAGACAACCCACACACACTTTCTAGCTAATGGAACTTTTTCCGTAAGTGCGGATTTGCATAAGTCAGGTTTGCGTAACCCAGGGAGCGTCTGTACCTTATTTTGTTCTTCACTATTTATAGTATTATTTATTTAGTGCCACAGGTGTACAAGTTTCAGAGTAGCAGCTGTGTTAGTCTGTATCTGCAAAAAGAACAGGAGTACTTTTGGTACCTTAGAGACTAACAAATTTATTTGAGCATAAGCTTTTGTGGGCTACAGCCCACTTCATCAGATGCATGCAGTGGAAAATACAGTAGAAAGATATATACACACACACACACACACAGAACATGAAACAATGGGTGTTACCATACACACTCTAATGAGAGTGATCAGTTAAGGTGAGCTATTACCAGCAGGCGAGAAAAAAACTTTTTGTAGTGGCAATCAAAATGGTCCATTTGCAGCTGTTGACAAGAACTTGTGAGAAAGAGTGTGCGTGGGGGGGGGGGAATAAACATGGGGAAATGGTTTTACTTTGTGTAATGACCCATCCACTCTCAGTCTTTATTTAAGCCTAATTTAATGGTGTCCATTTTGCAAATTAATTCCAATTCTGCAGTCTCTCGTTGGAGTCTGTTTTTGAAGTTTTTTTGTTGTAATATTGCGACTTTTAGGTCTGTAATCGAGTGACCAGGGAGGCTGAAGTGTTCTCCGACTGGTTTTTGAATGTTATAATTCTTGACATCTGATTTGTGTCCATTTATTCTTTTACGTAGAGACTGTCCGGTTTGGCCAATGTACATGGCAGAGGGACATTGCTGGCACATGATGGCATACATCACATTGGTAGATGTGCAGGTGAATGAGCTTCTGATAGTGTGGCTGATATGATTAGGTCCTATGATGGTGTCTCCTGAATACATATGTGGACAGAATTGGCAACAGGCTTTGTTGCAAGGATAGGTTCCTGGGTTAGTGTTTTTTGTTGTGTGGTCTGTGGTTGCTGGTGAGAATTTGCTTCAGGTTGGGGGGCTGTCTGTAAGCAAGGACTGGCCTGTCTCCCAAGATCTGTGAGAGTGATGGATCGTCCTTCAGGATAGGTTATAGATCCTTGATGACGCGCTGGAGAGGTTTTAGTTGGGGGCTGAAGGTGACAGCTAGTGGCAGTCTGTTACTCTCTTTGTTGGGTCTGTCCTGTAGTAGGTGACTTCTGGGTACTCTTCTGGCTCTGCCAATCTGTTTCTTCACTTCAGCAGGTGGGTATTGTAGTTGTAAGAATGCTTGATAGAGATCTTGTAGGTGTTTGTCTCTGTCTGAGGGGTTGGAGCAAATGCAATTATATCGTAGAGCTTGGCTGTAGACAATGGATCGTGTGGTGTGGTCTGGATGAAAGCTGGAGGCATGTAGGTAAGTATAGCAGTCAGTAGGTTTCCGGCATAGGGTGGTGTTTATGTGACCATCGCTTATTAGCACTGTAGTGTCCAAGAAGTGGATCTCTTGTGTGGACTGGTCCAGGCTGAGGTTGATGGTGGGGTGGAAATCATGGTGGAATTCCTCAAGGGCTTCTTTTCCATGGGTTCAGATGATGAAGATGTCATCAATGTAGCGCAAGTAGAGCAGGGGTGTTAGGGGATGAGAGCTGAGGAAGCGTTGTTCTAAGTCAGCCATAAAAATGTTGATATACTGTGGGGCAATGCGGGTACCCATAGCAGTGCCTCTGATTTGAAGGTATATGTTGTCCCCAAATGTGAAATAGTTATGGGTGAGGACAAAGTCACAAAGTTCCGCCACCAGGTTTGCCGTGACATTATTGGGGATACTGTTCCTGATGGCTTGTAGTCCATCTTTGTGTGGAATGTTGGTGTAGAGTGGCACACCACAGTGGCAATAATGGTGTTTTTAGGAAGATCACCGATGGATTGTAGTTTCCTCAGGAAGTCAGTGGCATCTCGAAGATAGCTAGAAGTGCTGGTAGCGTAGGGCCTGAGGAGGGAGTCTACATAGCCAGACAGTCCTGCTGTCAGGGTGCCAATGCCTGAGATGATGGGACGTCCAGGATTTCCAGGTTTATGGATCTTGGGTAGCAGATAGAATACTCCTGGTCAGAGTTCTAGGGGTGTGTCTGTGCGGATTTGCTCTTGTGCTTTTTCAGGAAGTTTCTTGAGCAGATGGTGTAATTTCTTTTGGTAACCCTCAGTGGGATCAGAGGGTAATGGCTTGTAGAATGTGGTGTTGGAGAGCTGCCTTGCAGCCTCTTGTTCATATTCCGACCTATTCATGATGATTACAGAAAGTTTTTTTATCTCCTGCTGGTAACAGCTCACCTTAACTGATCACTCTCGTTAGAGTGTGTATGGTAACACCTATTATTTCATGTTCTCTGTGTGTATATATATATCTTCCTACTGTATTTTCCACTGCATGCATCCGATGAAGTGTGCTGTAGCCCACGAAAGCTTATGCTCAAATAAATTTGTTAGTTTCTAAGGTGCCACAAGTACTCCTGTTCTTTTTACAGGTGTACAAGTTGCTTTACAGATGTAAAATGTGACAAGGTCCCTACTTCAAGAAGCTTGCAATGTAATATATACAAATAACTTAATAAGTAAAGATAAAATCAATACAAGTGGAAAGGGGTTAAAGGGTGACAAAAAAGGGAAGAGGAAAAATATACTTGGGGATCATTTTGAATTTATTTTTGACAGGGCTCCAAACATTTATCTGACACCTACCAAGATGAAAAATATCTATGCTGACATGCTTCCAGGCCATGACCGTGAAGTTTAAAGGAATAAAATAGTTGTATATTGTTTATTGTGCCCTATATTTAGTTGTTAAAATATTGACACTCAACTTTGTTTAAATTTTTTTTTTAAAACTTATTACATCCCTTTCACTGAATTTTCTCCTTCTTTGTCTTCCTTTCTTCACTCCACTATTTCTATATTATCTACAAGGTCTGTTTTCTCTTTTCCTTTGTTCTTCCTCCTCCCCCTTATCCTTTCACTTCATTATGTTCTCTAGCTCCTCAATATTTTCCAGCTTCATTCCTCCTCTCATTTACTTTTCCCTTCTCTTACTACCATACTTTCTTTTTTAATGTATCCCATCAATAAATATTAGCTAACATGCTAATTAAAATATCTTTCTTCCTAGTCTGGACAAGACCTTAGGGAGATAGTACAACATTTTTAAAGGTGTAAATATCATCTAGATATTTGTAGAGAATACTAAGGGCTGAATGTTCAGGTGCAGCAGAGGAGTGTACCATATACCTTGGGGGAGGAGAAGCAAGCATAGATCCTGCACCTCATCCTGGGGGCCCATTCATTCCCCTTTCCCCTGGGATGCCTTTAGAGTGCACTGCCTTATAATGTTGGCCAGAGGTGTCTAGAACTCCTCCCATCCCCAGGAAATCCGCTTACCAAGTTAGCTGGAGGATCTCTATCAACTAGGGGAATCCTCAAAGGGCTCCTTAAATTACTCTGCCACACACAAAGAGTAGTAGGGTTCTAACTCTTGTCTTTTCAATCTAGTCGGCTTTGGTTTAGTACATTTATTATTACAGGGCCTGAAATAAAGTATTTATTTCCTTTACTTTAGGCAGCAGCAGATGCAATCATGTTGTCAGATATTTTGCCTCATTTGGTGCAGAGGCCTGAAGATTTTTTGGAAAATGCAGAAGCCAGAGTTAATCTCTATAAGGATACTATGCTATATCCTCTAGAGGTAAGAACAGCACAAAGTAATATTGTTGTATACACTAGAAGATCATTTTTTAACATTCGTTTTTATATAATTTTTATGCACTCTGGGTATCTTGAGTTTATTTTGCAAAGATGGACCTAACCCACAATCTGACGCCCCTCCTCAGAATTTTGAGGTTCAGATTAAAACATTCAGGATACAAGACAGTTCACAGTTGTTTCTGGTGTCGAATCAGAGTCCTCTAACATCTTTTTGTAATTTGGATGGGCCTTAAAAATTGTAAAAACTACACCGTCATGTACTTCTATACCAAATGTCGACTGGCTACAGACCTTGCTTATACACACCAGCTGTGTTCATCATAAGATCCAGATAAGATTATCTTTACATAAGGTCTTTTACTCACAGTGCCTCCAATAGGCAAAACAGTATAATACAGTTTAGCATTCCATTACATCTCCCCCTTTAATTTTTACTTTCCTACCATTTACAATATTTACGCTATCATTCTATCTTTGAAGTTCAGTACATATCAGTCTGTTAAGTGTCTCTGAATCATGCTCTTTTTCTAATTTTACTATTCAAACATAACAGTTTGGTCATCTGGCTGTTCATTAGTTGCAATGACTGCCTGTGGTTGGTTTGGAGTTGTCATCTGCATACGCCATCTGTATGGTTTGCTCTGTTGATTGTTCTTTCTGAGGAACAAGCTGTAGATTTCAACAGTTTCTGTTGAACTCTCCACTGTTGGCCTCGATCACATATGCTGCAGCTGAGAAGGTCACTGGTCTTTGATCCTTTGATCACATACCTATGAATGCAAAGCTTTTGTCTCTATAAGTTTCTGTGGTGAACTGGCCCAGAAAGTTCAGAATAACTCCAAGGTTAGTCAGAGCTGTGTCAGGCAACATCGGCTCTGGAAGGGGTTGAAGGTGATTGTAAGTCCCTTCTGTGATCACTGTGATGTCAGTTCCTGAGTCAATTTTAAAGTCAATAGCCTTTCCATGAATATTCAGTTTCACTCTCCAGGCAGGGTGTATGTCATCACAAGTGATAGATCCCAGAAACAATGGCTCTTGATTGTCTGTAATATGAGTCAATTCCCTGCCTGCTTTCATGTGGCAAACAGCTCCAAAATGTCCATATTTCATGCATTTATGACATTGTGTGTCTTTGGTTGGACATGTTTCATCATGTGACTTTTTTCACGCCTTGTGCCTGCAGGCTGGAATTTGTTCCTCTTAGCCTGGGAGTTCCTTACCTCAGGGGTTTTATGCTAGTGACATTTAACACTCAATTGTCTCTTTACAGTTTCTAAGCTAGTTTCAGGTTTTTCAAGTTTGTCAGGTTGCTCTAGGTTTTGCTGTTTCACCAGCTCAGACTTCTTTGCTCTCAGTATAGCTGTGCCTAGTGTTAAATCTCTCTTCAGTTATGGCTACTGTGAAATATTTTTATCTGTTAACCCAGTAACCAGCCTGTCTCTGGTATTTTCATTTTTTTGCATTCCCACAGTTTTCAACCAATGTATGCCGATCTCTTATAAAACATTAAACATTTTCCCCTGGCTCTTGAATTCTCTGATGGAAGCACGCTCTTTCATAAACCACATTTCTCTGTGGTAAAGAAAGCATGCATCAAACATAGCTAGAACCCTTTCACAGTCATCTTTGTGACTGTCTTCAGTAAAGTCAAGGGATTTAACTATATGCTCTGCTTGCTTCCCCATAGCATAAATTAAAGAAGATACCTGTATATCAGGGATCAGCAACCTTTGGCATGCAGCCTGTAAGGGAAATCCACTGATGGGCTGGGACGGTTTGTTTACCTGCAGCATCCGCAGGTTTGGCCGATCGCAGCTACCACTGGCTGCAGTTTGCCGTTCCAGGCCAATGGGGGCTGCAGGAAGCGGCGGCCAGCACATCCCTCGGCCCGCGCCGCTTCACACAGCCCTCATTGGCTTGGAACGGCGAACCGCAGCCAGTGGGAGCTGTGATCGGCCAAACCTGCGGACGCTGCAGGTAAAAAAACCAGCCCGGGCCGCAAGCGGATTTCCCTGACAGGCTGCGTGCCAAAGGTTGCGGATCCCTGCTATATGTCATTAGTTTCCTTGTGCAGCTTGGTAGCTATGAGAAATCTGGCAAAATATTGTGTCCAGTCAGTCCATTCTGAAGGTTTGTCAAAGCTAAAGTGCTCTGGGGCACTGAAGAGTGGTATGTTGATGAGATCCTGCAATCTTTGTTGCTTTGTTCCTTCCATGTGCAACCTTTATTCCTGTTTTCCTCCTGTTTCTGTTCTTAGTTTGCTTCTGACATCATGTCATGTACTTCTGTACCTGATATGGAATGGCTACATAGCTTGCTTATGTACATCAGATGTGCTCAGCATAAGATCATTTAATACACTTCCAGGTATGGCTAAAATTAACTTTAAAAACGGTATTTTACACATGGTCTACTAGTGGCATAACAGTATAATACAGTTTAATATTCCATTACATACACTAATGTTATTTCTATAATTCCAGATAGGGAAGTATGTGAAGTACAGCTACCCTCACTATTGAAGAGGCCCCTGCAGCACTCAGTCTCCAATAGGCCTCTCCTCTCCTCTCCGCCACCCTCCTCCTCACAGTTCCCAACAGATCTTTCTTCTCCTGTTTCATTGCTGTTGCCCTGGAAGTCATTGGAAACATATTGGCTGGGACATTCTTTGTTTGGAGCTGTGTGTTTCTGTGGCGGTCACATGCAGAAAGCCAGAAAAGCAGTGTCAGTTTGGCCCTGAGAGGAATCTAAGTGAAAGAGCTTCTTTTGGGCAGAGTAGTGGCTGGAAAGGTAGGCATGGAAATTGTGAAGCAAGGAAACTGACTCTTGTTTGTTTCTGCTGCGTTCAGGGAAACAGGACTTTGTATACCTTCTTTGTAAATAAACACAATTGCACCAAAGAAACACCTGACTCTATCATCAGTTTATCTTCCTAATGGAAACAACCTAGCAATGCCCCAAATATTGACCAACTAGTCTGGTCAAGGGGCAACAATATTTTGCAGTTAGCACTTGACAAGTATTGTTTATCTATGCCTCACAACATCCCTATGAAGTAGATAAACATAATTATCACCATTTTCTAGATGAGGAAACTGAGGCTAAGAAAGATAAATTGTTCAAGTTCCCATAGAAATTCAGTGTCAGGACCAGGTTTAGAACTCCGGTCTCCAGGCAGTGAGGTCTATGACTCATCTGATAAACTTAAGGACAATTAGAACTCTCAACCTTGGCAGCCTAGACTACTATGGGCAGAAAGTTATATCAGAGACTATTAGGAGTTGAAGATCATATCATCTTTAAGCTTATTTTCTCTAGATACTTAAAAATATGTTGGGCTTGATCTATGATTTTTTATTTGATCTATGACCTCACTGTAACTATAATTTTGAAATTCTCATGATATTTAATTTTCACTATTAAAATAGAAGTTCTTTTCCAGAAGCCTTTGTATTGATACCCATGACTTTTAGTCATGCAGTCTAAATGCTGTTTGTTTTTAATCTATGGACTGAATCCTACTATCATAGGAATTCATGTGAGTTTTGCTACTGACTTCAGTGTGAACAGGATCAGACCCAATGTCATTAATTGGTTGATCATACTCAGTTAAAGGGTGTATGTGTGTCTTTTTTCTTAAACATACAGGATATGATGGCTGAGCAAGATTCTCAGTATCTTATTGAACTGGATGGAAATAAGCACCCGAATGAGCACCTTGCAGTAAGTACGCTGCGCATAAATTAAGACAATTTACACTAGAAAAGAAACTGTGCTGTAGCTATCATCTCTATTAAGCTGATATTGGCAACGTTATTGCTCTATAACTCATGATGCTATTGCTAGAAAATAACTTCTTTGGGATGCCTGTCCCACTTGTTACTCCCAAAAGAAATCTGATTATGCTTACTAAACATTCCATATCTTAGCAACAAGCCATATCATGTTGCATCAGGTTATCATCGTCATCATTTAATATAATTTGTTAAATTGACAAACACCATTATTAGCATGGATGAAGTTATAAAGGCATTTACATTATACTCCTGATTATCTAGATAGCCTGGGGGGATATAGATTTTATTTGGATAATTGAGAGTTTGGATAATGGAGAAGGGAGGAATCATTCAGCAGCAGGGGGGCCTGCCCCACAGCTGGGAGCTCGTCTTCCTCTTCCTGGTAGTCCTAACCCGGGATTTCTGTTCTGCCCTGGTCACTCTCTCCTGTGACAGGGGGCCTCAGAGGGTTCCCTGTACTGCCACAGACCTAGTGATACCCAATTCCTGTAGGCGCAAGGTGTAGAGCAGAGCAGAGACCCCCAGCCAGCCTTTATGCTGCCCTGCCAGGACTACAGCCTTCCCTCCTCCTTGCACCTGAAGGGATTGGGGGTCAGCAGCCCTGCAGCAGAGCAGGGAGCCCTCTGCAGCTCCATTGTCACAGCCCCATTCCTTCCCTCCTATGACATCTGGGCTGCAGAGGGTCCCTTGCATTGCTGCAGGAGCCATTCAGCAGCAGGGTGGCCTCTACCATTGCTTGGGGCTTGTCTTACATAAGAACGGACATACTGGGTCAGACCAAAGGTCCATCTAGCCCAATATCCTGTCTTCTGACAGTGGCCAATGCCAGGTGTTCCACAGGGAATGAACGGAACAGGTAATCATCAAGTGATCCATCCCCTGTCACCCATTTCCCAGTTTCTGGCAAACAGAGGCTAGGGACACCATCCCTGTCCATTCTGGCTAATAGCCATTGATGGGCCTATCCTCCATGAACTTATCTGAACCCTGTTATAGTCTTGGCCTTCACAACATCCTCTGGCAAGAAGTTCCAGACTGAGTGTTGTGAGAAAAAATACTTACTTTTGTTTATTTTAAACCTGCTGCCTATTAATTTCATTTGGTGATCTCCTAGTTCTTGTGTTATGAGAAGCAGTAAATGACACTTCCTTATTTACTTTCTCCATACCAGTCATGATTTTATAGACCTCTATCATATTCCCCCCCTTAATCATCTCTTTTCCAAGCTGAAAAGTCAAGTCTTATTAGTCTCTCCTCATATGGCAGCTGTTCCATACTCCTAATCATATTTATTGCACTTTTCTGAACCTTTTCCAATTCCAATATATATTTTTTGAGATGAGGTGACCACATCTGCACGCAGTTTTAAGATGTGGGCATACCATGGATTTCCTCCTCCTTGCAGTCCAGTCTGGGGTCCACTGGTCTATTATCTCAACCTTTGCATCCAGATCCCTTCCTTGTCCCCCAGCATGAGATATATAAGGGACAAGAAAGGGATTGTTAATGTGGAGATTTTGGATAAATGGGATTATACTTT
Organism: Mauremys mutica; assembly: GCF_020497125.1. NCBI lineage: Eukaryota > Metazoa > Chordata > Testudines > Geoemydidae > Mauremys > Mauremys mutica. The sequence continues at coordinate 84,229,048 of NC_059074.1, read as the reverse complement.
ACTAATGTTCTTCAATTATTCAATAAAATATATTTTACAGAATTAGTTTAGCATAGCTTAACCTAAAAAATAATTCAGCCATTTTTAATGGCATTGCTTAGCATTGCAAAGCGAGACACGGTTTACATTTCTGGATGGTATTTTCCATTTCCCAGAAGTTCTACGGAGTCTGTGTGCTTAGCCCATGTAGTTGAAGTTAAATTCTCATGTCACTTTATAGCCAACTTTCCTCCTAACTAAAAAGCGGTGTTGATGAGCAATGATGGGAGTCCTGTCCTGTGCTTCGGCCAGACGGGGGGTGGTTGCAACATGGGGCAGCGAGGGGGAGGTATAAAATGAAAAAGATGGGAGTGTCTTCAACCTCATGGACAGTACTCCATCACTGCCATTTCACCATATTCTCGCTCCCCTGAATACAAATTAGGACCATGCTCCAGTAAGCACTTAAACATGTGCATAACTTCACTACTTGACTTGTGCTTAATTTTATTACTTTTTTACTTAATAAAATTAAGCACGTGTATGTTTGCAGAATTGGGTCCCAAATTTATATCAAAACAGTAAAATAGAGAGATTCAATATGAGTTAATATATTAAAGATCATCTGGTTATGCAATAATACCCACAATCTGTTTCTACCCACCCCTGAATAATGGCAAAGCTCATTATATGCTCATCATGGCAAAATTTGCTTTCTTAATCTCAAGAATATTTGCATGCATACTTCCTGTACCTAGGACAGGAGCCTGTATCTTACATACATTGTAATATCAGTTAATTCCCATTGACAGGCTTCTTTTTCAATGAATAACAAAAACTTGTACTAACTGCCAGGTCTATAAACAGATTCTGATCCCAAAAGGAAATCATTTCAATTCTCTCCTCACCCCTTTTATAACACACCATGAAAACCCTTTGCATACAGGTCTCACCCACTCCCTAATAAGCAGAAAGCCTTTGCAGTATTATCTATCCCTCCCCAGCTCTAGACAATTTACAAGTCTGGGACTCATTTCATGAGGAGAGGCAAGAAGGTTAGGGCTGGAGTAAGAGGTTTCTGCATGGTCTAGCCCCCTGAACATCCAATGGGAACTCTGCTGAATATGTAACAGGGCCCCTGGCTGTACTACGGGGCAATGCGGTGTATACTGGCAATATATAAATACCAATATAATTTTCAAACACCTCAAGGATTTTTTCAGATCACAAAAGCAATTTTAAATGTTAATTTATTCAAGATAATTTTTTTTTTTTAGTCAGTGATAGCCCGGCTTCAATCCACGGGCCTTCGAAATGGAGCTCTTATAACCAGACTTCAAAACCCAGAAGAAGAGCTCTCAGAGGGGATGGAAACTGTAAGTGTGATATTTGCATTCTTAGAAATTTGATTGCCTGCAGTAATTACAGTATTTGTGCATTATTCTTTATATTATGTACTTTGGCTATGATAACTTTGTTTTAGATGCCCTGCTTTATCATCAAAGATTATAAATTCAAGCAGTGGAGGCATCTACAGTGTGCTAGTGTGGCAAAGAAGTGGATTTAAAAAAATGAGTTTCACACCTACCCATGTACAGATCAGAACTTTAGTAAATATCCCTAGATAAAACAAGTATGGGAAGCATGTGCCTTTAATCGTAAAAAGGATTGGATCTGATTAAGAAGGCTTTGGACTGGACCTATTTTGAAAAAAACAGAGAAAATCCTTCATAAAAACAGTGAAAAGTCCTGTGGCACCTTATAGACTAACAGACGTATTGGAGCATGAGCTTTCGTGAGTGAATACCCACTTCGTCGGATGCATGTAGTGGAAATTTCCAGAGGCAGGTATATATATGCAAGCAAGAATCAGGTTGGAGATAAGGAGGTTAGTTCAATCAGGGAGGATGAGGCCCTCTTCTAGCAGTTGAGGTGTGAACACCAAGGGAAGAGAAACTGCTTTTGTAGTTGGCCAGCCATTCAGTCTTTGTTTAATCCTGAGCTGATGGTGTCAGATTTGCAGATGAACTGAAGCTCAGCAGTTTCTCTTTGAAGTCTGGTCCTGAAGTTTTTTTGCTGTAGGATGGCTACCTTGAAATCTGCTATTGTGTGAGATTGAAGTGTTCTCCTACAGGTTTTTGTATCTTGCCATTCCTAATATCTGATTTGTTTCCATTTATCCTTTTACGTAGGGACTGTCCAGTTTGGCTGATGTACATAGCAGAGGGGCATTGCTGTCACATGCTGGCATATATTACATTGGTGGACGTGCAGGTGAATGAACCGGTGATGGTGTGGCTGATCTGGTTAGGTCCTGTGATGGTGTCGCTGGTGTAGATATGTGGGCAGAGTTGGCATCGAGGTTTGTTGCATGGATTGGTTCCTGAGTAAGAGTTACTATGGTGTGGTGTGTAGTTAGTGGTGAGAATATGCTTCAGGTTGGCGGGTTGTCTGTGGGCGAGGACTGGCCTGCCACCTAAGGTCTGTGAAAGTGAGGGATCATTGTCCAGGATGGGTTGTATATCCCCGATGATGCATTGGAGGGGTTTTAGCTGGGGATTATATGTGATGGCCAGTGGAGTTCTGTTAGTTTCTTTCCTTGGCTTGGCTTGTAGTAGGAGGCTTCTGAGTACACATCTGGCTCTGTTGATCTGTTTCCTTATTTCCTCGTGTGGGTATTGTAGTTTTGAGAATGCTTGGTGAAGATTTTGTAGGTGTTGGTCTCTGTCTGAGGGGTTGGAGCAGATGCAGTTGTACCTCAGTGCTTGGCTGTAGACAATGGATCGTGTGGTGGTGGTGTTGTCATCATGAACAGGTCTGACTACCAAAAGGAGGCCGCCAGACAACTCTCCAATACCAAATTCTACAGGCCACTTCCCTCAGATCCCACTGAGGAATACACTAAGAAACTGCACCATCTACTCAGGACACTCCCTACACTAGCACTGGAACAAATCAACATACCCTTAGAGCCCCAATCAGGGTTATTCTATCTATTACCCAAGATCCACAAACCCGGAAATCCTGGACGTCCCATCATCTCGGGCATTGGCACTCTCACTGAAGGACTGTCTGGATATGTGGACTCTCTACTCAGACCCTGTGCCACCAGCACTCCCAGCTATCTCCATGACACCACTGATTTCCTGAGAAAACTACAATGCATTGGTGACTTTCCAGAAAGCACCATCCTAGCCACCATGGATGTAGAGGCTCTCTACACAAACATCCCACACACAGATGGAATACAAGCTGTCAGGAACAGTATCCCTGATGATGCCACAGCACAACTGGTTGCTGAGCTCTGTGCCTTTATCATCACACATAACTATTTCAAATTTGATGACAATATATACCTCCAGATCAGTGACACCGCTATGGGTACCCGCACAGCCCCACAATATGCCAACATTTTTATGGCTGACCTGAAACAACGCTTCCTCAGCTCTCATCCACTCATGCCCCTTCTCTACCTATGTTACATTGAGGACCTCTCCATCATCTGGACCCATGGGAAGGAGACTCTGGAAAAATTCCACCACAATCAACCTCAGCCTGGACCAATCTACATGGGAGGTCCACTTCCTAGACACCACGGTGCAAATAAGTGATGGTCACATTAACACCACCCTATATCGAAAACCCACCGACCGCTATACCTACCTTCATGCCTCCAGCTTCCATCCCGGACACACCACACGATCCATTGTCTACAGCAGGGGTCGGCAACCTATGGCATGCGTGCCAAAGATGGCACGTGTGCCAATTTTTGATGGCATGCGTGCCAATTTTTAATGGCACGTTGGGGCCTGCCGGGACCCCAGTGTGCCATTAAAAACCCTGCCGACGCAGCAAGCCACAGGGTCCGCGCTCCCAGGTCGGAGCGCCTGTCTAAGCGCAGCAAGCCGCCGGCCCCTCCCCTGCCTTCCCCCCACTTCCCCCGGAGCCCTGCTGCCGTGCACAGTGCTCTGGGGGCCGCGGCTGCGCGCTCCTGTGGGGCAGCGTTTGGTTCCATAAGGAGGGAAAGACACTCCCCGCTCATCCGGAACCCTGCCGCCGCGCACAGCCCCGCCCCTCAGAGCGCTGCGCGCACGGCGGCAGGGCTCCAAATGAGCGGGGAGCCTCATGGTAAGGAGTCCGGGGCTGGGGTGGGTTGGATAAGGGGTGGGGGCAGTCAGGGGACAGGGAGCAGGGTGGGTTGGATGGGGGGGGGTGGGATCCCGGGGGGGATGGTCTCTGGAGGGGGCAGTTAGGGAGCAGGGGGGGTTGGATGGGGCATGGGAGTCTTGGGGTCTGTTTGGGGGGTGGATAGGGGTCAGGGCAGTCAGGGAGCAAGGAGGGTCCTGGGGAGGCAGTTAAGGTGGGGGGCGTCTCTGGAGAGGATGGTCAGGGAACAAGGAGCTGAGGGGGTTGGATGAGTCGGGAGTTCTGGGGGGGCTGTCAGGAGGTAGGGGTGTGGAGAGGGGTTGGGCGAGCAGGGGGGCATTGTATGGGTCCAGAGTTCTGGGGGTCCTGTCAGGGGGCGGGGAGCAGTTAGATAGGCATAGGAGTCCGGGAGGGTCTGTCTGGAGGTGGAGGTGTGGATAAGGGTTGGGGCAGTCAGGGGACAAGGGGCAGGGAGGCTTAGATAGGGGGTGGGGTCCCAGGAAGGGGTAGTTGGGACAAGGAGCAGGGGGGTTGGGGGTTCTGGGGGGGGCAGTCACCCAGCCCTCTGCCCTGAGTCTTGCACTCCCACCCCCCCCCCAGGCCCCTGCCCTGAGCCCTGTACCACCAAGTCCTCTGACTCCTTCACCCCCCTACATGACCCCAGCCCTGACTCTGGCACCCCCACATATACCCAGCCCCCCTACCGTGACACCTGCACCCCCCTCACATGCGCCTAGCCCTCTGCCCTGACTCTTGCACCCCCCACATCCCCAGCCCTCCCCACATCCCATGCACCTCGCACATCCCCACCCCCACCCTGAGCACCAAATGGGAGCTCCTGCACCCCTCACACCAAATGGGAGCTGCCCAGGTAAGTGTCCCCACACCCAAACCTCCTGCCCCAACCCTGAGCCCCCTCCCTTATTCTAGCTCCTGGCCAGACCCTTCACCCCCAGCCCTGTGCTCGGGCCACTCCCACCCTCAGCTCAGTGCAGAGAGAAGAAGAGAATGGGCCAGAACCAAGGAGAATGGGCCAGAACCAAGCTGCTCAGCCCACTGCCGGTCTGGGGTCCTGGCTGCTAGCCCCGCACAGCCCGCTGCCAGTCTGGGGTTCTGGCTGCCAGACCCTTCCCAGCTGGGGTCTCGGCCCCTTGCCCCACTCAGCCCACTGCTGGCCTAGATGAACAGAACCCCAGACCAGCAGCGGGCTGAGCAGGCCGGCAGCGTAAGATCAACATTTTAATTTAATTTTAAATGAAGCTTCTTAAACATTTTGAAAACCTTGTTTATTTTACTGTACAACACTAGTTTAGTTATATAATATATAGACTTGTAGCGAGAGACCTTCTAAAAAATATTAAAATGTATTATTGGCACGCGAAACCTTTAAATTAGAGTGTATACATGAAGACTCGGCACACCACTTCTGAAAGGTTGCCAACCCCTGGTCTACAGCCAAGCACTGAGGTACAACCGCATCTGTTCCAACCTCTCAGACAGAGACCAACACCTACAAAATCTTCACCAAGCATTCTCAAAACTACAATACCCACACGAGGAAATAAAGAAACAGATCAACAGAGCCAGACGTGTACCCAGAAGCCTCCTACTGCAAGACAAGCCCAGGAAAGAAACCAACAGAAACCACAGACCTTAGGTGGCAGGCCAGTCCTCGCCCACAGACAACCCGCCAACCTGAAGCATATTCTCACCACTAACTACACACCACACCATAGTAACTCTAACTCAAGAACCAATCCATGCAACAAACCTCAATGCCAACTCTGCCCACATATCTACACCAGCGACACCATCACAGGACCTAACCAGATCAGCCACACCATCACCAGTTCATTCACCTGCACGTCCACCAATGTAATATACGCCATCAGATGCCAGCAATGCCTCTTTGCTATGTACATCAGCCAAACTGGACAGTCCCTACATAAAAGGATAAATGGAAACAAATCAGATATTAGGAATGGCAAGATACAAAAACCTGTAGGAGAACACTTCAATCTCCCTGGACACACAATAGCAGATTTCAAGGTAGCCATCCTACAGCAAAAAAACTTCAGGACCAGACTTCAGAGAAACTGCTGAGCTTCAGTTCATCTGCAAATCTGACACCATCAGCTCAGGATTAAACAAAGACTCTGAATGGCTGGCCAACTACAAAAGCAGTTTCTCTTCCCTTGGTGTTCACACCTCAACTGCTAGAAGAGGGCCTCATCCTCCCTGATTGAACTAACCTCGTTATCTCCAGCCTGATTCTTGCTTGCATATATATACCTGCCTCTGGAAATTTCCACTACATGCATCCGACGAAGTGGGTATTCACTCACGAAAGCTCATGCTCCAATACGTCTGTTAGTCTATAAGGTGCCACAGGACTCTTTGCTGCTTTTACAGATCCAGACTAACATGGCTACCCCTCTGATACTTCATAAAAACAGATTTTTTGAAAAAAAAATTGGTCAAAGAATAAAAATTCCATCAGCAGGCTGTTTTCATACCATTTCCATTCCCCCCCCCCGGAGGCTTTGTGACATACCTGATAAAAAATAAAAACCCTATGTGCTTCAGTTCCTAAAAGCAGACACATTTTACTTTCCACATTAAAGTAGAAATAAGGTAGATTAGTGTTGACATCTTCTATCTTCATCATTGTGTGTGATTTCTGTAGGGAGATCTCCTGAAAAAGATAAGTCCTGTGGGCCCCTTCTATGTGCAGCTGAGAACATAGATGTCTTACAGACAGACAATTCTTAGGGCTCATCAGTATGATATCCTTTGACATCCTTTATACTAATAAGCATGCATAGTGCTCTTTCCTGTTGTGTCACCAAATCATCAAAGATTTGAAAAGTTGCTAGAGAGACCTTCCTGGCTATATTTCAGAGTAGCAGCCGTGTTAGTCTGTATCCGCAAAAAAAACAGGAGTACTTGTGGCACCTTAAAGACTAGCTCACGAAAGCTCATGCTACAATAAATTTGTTAGTCTTTAAGGTGCCACAAGTACTCCTGTTTTTCTTCCTGGCTATAGTTACTTTTACAGAAAAAGATATATTTTCACAGAATACATCTTTAATAGACCCTGAGAATGAGTAAGATTCCTGTGTATTGAGAAATACAAAAAGTTATTTTGGTAATGAATATGATTCCCATCCTCTGTTTGATATGCCTTGCAAATAGTTCTGTCAAATGACCAATATATCATAATTGGCATTTCCATTCCATAAACCTAGAACTCAGGTGTTTGCATCTCCTCAGCTTTTGGTCTCCTCTTTGCCCCTTCAATACCAATCTCCTTAGCTAGGGATTACTTGTACTGCCCAATGTATTTAAGATTTTCTCTTTCTCCCAATCTCCTATGACTCGCTTCCTCTCTTTAAAATTAGCATTTAAAACTTTCCTTTAGTTTATTATTGAGTCTTTTAGCAATGCCAGCTCTGAAGATATAATGTAAGTTATTAGTGCTTCATGCTCTTTTAAAAATGTATATTAGTTTTTACTACAAATCATTTAAAAAAAAACAGGGTTATGTTTAAAAATGAATCTCTCAGATAGTTATTCCTTACAGTGGAGTACTGCTAGTCTGAAAAAAAAACAACTTAATGAATTCACAAATTTTGGTTTTAAAATAGCTACTAAGCACAATGCAACAATTCTTTAAGTAGTGTATACTCACTTTCTTAGAAAATATTTCACAATGATAAGCCACACAAAATAGGGCATATACAAAATATAGGGGGAAAGGTACATATACTTTTATTGTTGTTCTAATTAACAGGATGAACTTTTCCGGACTCTTTCATCCTTCAAAATAATAGCACCTAGATACCGATGGTGCAGAAGTAGGTGGGGTCGAGCATGTCCTGTAGCTTTAAAAGAGGGTAACATTGTAATGGGGCTTCCAGATTTAGCTGTCAGGTAAGCAGAATTTGGTATGATTTGGGTGTTAGGTCTATGTTTTAGGATTAACCATGTATATTTTTCAATTTTTTTAAAGTTTCCTAGGTAAAATGTATTTATTTTCATCTCAAGAAGCATTGAGAGAATTTATGTTGAATCCACGTCCCTATCTGCTACCACCTATGCCACTTCCTCCTTGTAAAGTAGTAGTATTTGGACCTCCATTGTCTGGAAAAACAACTCTTTGTAACTGGATTGCAAACAAATATAAAGGAAAGGTGGGTATATATAAATATGTTTAAGTAACTTGTAGGGTTAGACTTCCAGATTTTAGAATGTTATTTGAATAGTAGTAAGGATGTTAGATATAAGATAGCATATGTATGCTCTTCACTTCTGTTTAAAAGCAGTACATATTGTTCAGATGGTCTTTAGTCATAGGAGTTTGATGTGAAGACTATCGATATGTCTGATCTCAAACAGTGATACATGCCACCCACTCATTCCACTAAGGCTGTGTCCACACCGCATAGTAGACCCATATTCATGTATCTGCGCATGCAAACCCATGCTTTCCAAGCTCATCTTTGAGCATGTACTTTGCATTGATATACACACCTCATATCTGCCCTTTATCCAGGCCAGAACATCGGCCACTCTGACAAGTACGGCGACAGCGTGCCATGACCAGATGGGGCCTGTAGAGGTTCAGACTCACCCCTGTGGCACCTCCTGCTGGTGACTTCGGGAATTAGCTCATTCCAGCTCTGGAGCATCCTCTGGTCCCCGTGTCCCTCCCAGTCCCCAGTGCCCTGTTAGCTGGGGTGCTGCCCCCTGGCAGTAATCCCTTTCTCTCAGGGTCTCCCCCTCCTAGGGGAACCCCCACCCACTATCCCCACCTCAGTATCAGGCTACTGCCAGTCATCATCTAGCCCCAGGAGCAGCTCTAGACATTTCGCTGCCCCAAGCAGGGAGCGCTCTGCCGGTCACCAGACCCGCCAGACCCTCTGCAGGCACGCCTGCGGGAGGTCTGCCGGAGCCGTGGGACTGGCGGACCCTCCACAGGCATGCCGCCGAAAGCTGCCTGCCTGCTGCCCTCCCAGCAACTGGCAGAGCGCCCCCCACGGCCTGCCGCCCCAAGCATGTGCTTGGCGTGCTGGGGCCCGGAGCCGCCCCTGTCTAGCCCCCACACTCTGGGGCAGACTGCAGTATCAGCCACTCATCACTAGCAAGGAGGGTTTGGACCTGCTGCCTTTGCCTACCCTTGGGCTGCCCTCTGTAACCCCCAGTACCTTTTAGCCCAATGCTAGGCCACAGCCTGGGGTTTTCCAGGCTAGAGCTCCCCAGCCTTTCCCCAGCCCTGCTCCACTCAGGTACTCTGTCTCTATCTCCCTGCAGCCAGGCCCTTCTCTTTCTGAATGCAGAGAGAGACTCTCTGTCTGTTCCTGGCTTCTCTGCCTTTATAGGGCCAGCTGTGTCTGTTTGGGGCGTGGCCCCAGCTGCAGCCACTTCCCCCAATCAGCCCAGTCTAAAAGCTGCTTTCTCCAGCTTTCTCCAAAAAGCGGCACCCCCAAATTTTTTTAAGTGTTTGAGCGGCCGCTGCCCTGGGAGGGAGAGGGAGTCTGAGCTGCTGCTGGCAGCCCAGGGATTCTCCTGAGTCAGTGCACCGCCGGCGGTTGCCGGCAGCCCAGGGGTTCCCCTGGGTCAGCACACAGCCAGCAGCCCAGGGGTTCCCCTGGGTCAGCGCGCCACTGGCAGCCCGGGGGTTCCACGCGCAGTCGCTGCTTCGCTTCTCCCACCTCCCAGGCTTGCGGCGCCAATCAGCTGTTTGGCGCCGCAAGTCTGGGAGGAGAATTAGAGCAAGACAGCATGCTCAGAGAGGACGCAGAGCAGAGGTGAGGTAGGGTGGGGAGGTACCACAGGGTTCCCTGGGCCAGGGGGTGGGGAGCTGCTGCAGGGGGGAGTGCCTCAGGGCGGAGAGCTGCCGCGGGGGCGGGGCACAGTGGAAGTTTCGCTTAGGGCGCGAAACTTCCTTGCACCACCGCTAGCCCCAGAGACTAAATACATCCACCATTGCAAATAGGACTGATTAATCCAGGCAGCACAGGAGACTACAGCTGTGCCAGGAGGGCATTCTGGCATAGCCAACTTATAAACAGAATTGTACATGCAAAAGAAAATATGAATCTGTGCTTCAGAAGGCTAATACTCCAAACCTCTTTCAAACAATAACTGTGTTTCTAGTAAAAAGTTAATGCTTGCTGCTTGTTTAATTTTTTTTCCAGTCCTGGAATCCATCTTACCTCCCAAATGGTGTCAGGCTGAAGTGATTTTAAAAAATGGCATGGCTACTGGCCTCAGCACAAGCAAAATCCACACACACACCCAGCATGTAATGACAATTATATTGGGCATAATTTGGAAAAAAAAACCCATTCTTAATAGCAATAACACTAAAAATGGTGACTGCTACATACCAGGCTCTGGCTCCGGGGTTTATTGTGCTGTTTCTTCCTCTGCAGACTGCTCCCCAGGGTCATCCCCAAACAGGTCCTCCAAATATTGACCCAGGATGTCCAATATCTGATCCTCCTGATCTAAGCCAGGTGGCAGCATTGTGGTTTATTCTGCGCAACTCCAGGCTCTCTTCCAGGAGTGTCCCTTGTCCTTGCTTCCTTTTTTCCTGGGTTTATAAGCATGCCATCCCTGCTCAGCAGACTGTCGTGCAGGACTGTTGACTCTGTTCTGTGTGCAGTTCCCAACAATCAGTCAAATTCCTTGTAGTAGGGGTAGCAAGCTGAGTTGTTCCCTGACACACCATTCTCATCCTTCACTTTGCAATAGGCAGTCTTGTGGTACTTACTCTGTTCCCAGGCCTGATTACCAGTATGGTGGATCCCCAGTGCCACCAGCCTCTGTGGCTTCATAAACATGCAGGTTTCTAGTACTGCTGCCAAAGTAATGGATCTTGCTCTCCTCACACCACAGCTTGGCCAGTATGTTGGTGTGAGAGAATTGTGGGATATCATTGGCAGAATCATAGAATATCAGGGTTGGAAGGGACCTCAGGAGGTCATCTAGTCCAACCCCCTGCTTAAAGCAGGACCAACACCAACTAAATCATCCCAGCCAGGGCTTTGTCAAGCCTGATCTTAAAACCTCTAAGGAAGGAGATTCCACCACCTCCCTAGGTAACCCATTCCAGTGCTTCACCACCCTCCTAGTGAAAAAGTTTTTCCTAATATCCAACCTAAACCTCCCCCATTGCAACTTGAGACCATTAATCCTTGTTGTCATCTGATACCACTGAGAACAGTCTAGCTCTATTCTCTTTGGAACCCCCTTTCAGGTAATTGAAAGCAGCTATCAAATCCCGCCTCATTCTTCTCTTCTGCAGACTAAACAACCCCAGTTCCCTCAGCCTCTCCTCATAAGTCATGTGCTCCAGCACCCTAATCATTTTTGTTGCCCTCCGCTGGACTCTTTCCAATTTTTCCACATCCTTCTTGTAGTGTGGAGCCCAAAACTGGACACAGTACTCCAGATGAGGCCTCACCAATGTCGAATAGAGGGGAATGATCATGTCCCTCGATCTGCTGGCAATGCCTCTACTTATACAACCCAAAATGCCATGAGCCTTCTTGGCAACAAGGGCACACTGTTGACTCATATCCAGCTTCTCGTCCACTGTAACCTCTAGGTCCTTTTCTGCAGCACTGCTGCCTAGCCATTCGGTCCCTAGTCTGTATCAGTGCATGTGATTCTTCTGTCCTAAGTGCAGGACTCTGCACTTGTCCTTGTTAAACCTCATTAGATTTCGTTTGGCCCAATCCTCTAATTTCTCTGGTTCCTCTGTATGCTATCCCTACCCTCCAGCATATCTACCACTCCTCCCAGTTTAGTGTCATCTGCAAATTTGCTGAGGGTGCAGTCCACGCCATCCTCCAGATCATTAATGAAGATATTGAACAAAACCGGCCCCAGAACCAACCCTTGGGGCACTCTTCGTGATACCATCTGCCAACTAGACATGGAGCCATTGATCACTACCCGTTGAGCTCAACAATCTAGCCAGCTTTCTATTCACCTTATAATCCATTCATCCAGCCCATACTTCTTTAACTTGCTGGCATGTTTGAACACAAGCCTTGCAACTTGGGCTTCTGCTACTGCCATCTTCACTGCTAAATGGGTGGGCTTGGACGCATGCTACAGCAGAACATGGGCTCATACTTAGAACCCTGGGTGAGCAAGCCAGCCCGCGTTGTGAGAGGATACTGGAATGTGTTAGAGTGCTTGAGCTTAAACATAGTCAGAGTTTGGGTTTACTATGCAGTGTAGTATACCTTAATACTTTCATGTAGTAATTTATCTTTACTAGTATAATATCTTTCCTTATGTTAACTGTATACATGTTGTGACTGTATGAGTATAGACTAGTAAGGCAGCCTTTATTGGAGGATATAGAGAAAATTGAAACAAAATTTAATCTTCTTCTTTGAGTGCTGTCCCTGTAGGTGCTCCACTCTAGGTGATGGTGCATCCCAACGCCGTTGATTGGAGATTTTCATTAGCAGTGCCTGGTCAGGACACACGCACTCAGTTGGTATCTCCTGTCTTGCTGGAATCTTCCCCACACCCTCCTCAGTTCCTTCTCAACCGTCCTTGGATGAAGACAGGACTCAGGGCAGTGCTGCCTTTCTTCACTGGTCTCTATAGGAAACAGTAACAAAGAACATAGAAATAATTATTAGTTGCATCCCAGTGGTTTCCCTTCCTTTAGTATAGTTACATAGTTAGTTACTTAGTTCAAAAAAAAAATCCCTCAGGCTTGTCTCCTGTTGAGACAGTCTCCCTTGCCATTTCTAATTCATAATGCCAGGAGCTTCAGGATTCAAAAGGTGCGTTTCCTGTCAGGATTCCATGCCACGGTCAGATGGGCACTCACATTGTGTGAAGTGCCTCGGGGACAGCCACGTCCCCGCAAAGTGCCTCCATTGCACAAGCCTCAAGTCAAGAGCTCGTCGCGACAGGAACCTGCGGCTCAAAAGACTGATAATGGAAAAATCCTTACAGCCGCTTTTGGAGACTGGGAAAGTTAAACCCGCTCCCACACGCTCCCCGGCCAGATCCAAACCAGTTGGGAGCATTTCTTCACCCTCCCTGGAGCAGAGGCAAGAAGCGGAACAGTCTCAGAGGAGAGACTTTAACAAGGGTAGGGGGTCTCCTGCGAGATCCCTACCCTCTGTGCTGACAGCGCCAAAGGTAGGTGCCTCGGCTTTTTCTAATGCCTCAGCCATGGCTCTGACAGAGCGCAGAGGCAGGGACCCGACCTCCCATGCCGGGAAGGTCCTCGTGGCACCGGTCCCTTTGGTACCGCAAACAGCCGCGGTGCCGACAGTGCGCTCCTCCTCGGCACCGAAAACGGCCGCGGTGCCGACAGCGCGCTCCTCCTCAGCACCTACAACGAATGTGGTGCTGACAGCGCGCTTCTCCTTGGCACCTAAAATGGACACGCTGCCGGCAGTGCGCCCCTCCTCACCACCTACAACGAATGTGGTGCTGACAGTGCGCTTCTCCTTGGCACCTAAAATGGACACGCTGCCGGCAGCGCGCCCCTCCTCGGCACTGAGAAGAACGTCAGCACCAAGCCTATCTTCCACCTGGGCACCAGCAGCAGACCCCCTGCAGGGCACCTCCAAGCAGTCTGCAACACTACTGTCACTTTCACTTTCTCCTGCTAATGGGCTAGAGCAGAGAGCAGGCTCAGCTCAGCCCACGGAGCAGGAGCAACAGTTTCTCACTCAATGTGACCTTTCAGTGCCACCTGAGCCTCATTCTCCACTCCTAGATACACAGGGCTCACTTTTTGAACTGCCACTCTCTCCACCTGACCTGGCTTTCACTGACGGCGAACTCGTGCTTCTCCTCCTCCACTCCCCTCATGCTTCTCTTCCTCCACTCCCCGCCCTCCTCCCCTCTACTTTGGAGTACTAGTATGATTCTCCATGGTAGAGAAGGAACTGAGGAGGGTGCGGGGCGCATGCACTCAGGAAGATTCCAACGAGACGGGAGATAATGACTGAGTGCGTGCATCCCGACCAGGCACTGCTACCGAAAATCTCTGATCAACGGCGCCGGGACGCACCGTCACCTAGAGTGAAGCACCCACAGGGACACACATCTCGAAGAACCTAGGTTACTGCAAGGTGAGTAACTTTCTCTTTCATCTTAAATATACAAGGCCAGAGTTTGAGAGGTGCTAAGTATCCACAGCTCCCATTGATTATAATGTTTAGAGGGTTCTCAGCAGGCACTCAGAACATTGCAGGGTTTGGATCACACTTCTCTCCTCCTACATATCTTCTTGAGAGAGATGCTGAGACCATTTAATTAGCTTTATGTTCTTAGTGGGTCATTAGTGCACACATTCAAAATGTATGGATTTGTGGAAAAAATGCAGTAATTTTGTGAAATCTAGTTACAGGAAAGTAACCTATTTTGGAGGTTACAATTATGATACTCCTAATTTTTCCCTTACGGGGAAGATAGTTGTCAGTTATTTACATTAACTGTGTGGAGAGTCTGTGTCTTATGTTTTGCACATAAGAGAAGAAAAATTCATAACAACTTGTAAATAACACTGCACAAACAAACGAGTCAAATGCTGCTTTCACTGAAATCTGTGCAGTTTTTCCAAATACAATTACTATTGTAACTGACTGCAGAATTGGGTGATCTGTGCCTGAATCTGTGCGTATGTTTATCTATGTATCAAATTTTATTAAGATTAATTATTTAGATTTATTTTTATGTTTTCAAATATTTTCTTTAGGTTCTTGATATGGACAAACTTATTCAACCATGTATGGAAGAAGCAAGGGAAAAAATCATTGAGCAAGCTCGTATTGATGCAATAGATGTTGCTATTACAAAAGTGAAAAATAAGCTGGAAATAGAAAAAATGTTAAAAGAGCAAGGTGAATAAGGTGTTTCCCAGCTTTTTGGGCTGTCTTGTTTGCTTTTAGAAGAGTTAAATAAAGCAGCTACTATTTGGGAATGTTTTAAACCCTCTATCAGCACATTTAAATGTCATCATGGTTATAGAGTTGTAAAGTTGTTCTGTAAAGTAATTACACAAAGCATGGGATTGCTCTTTGGGTTTCACTGTTTTACCCAGGCGTGTCTACTCTATGGTTATGCTATGTTGTATTAAGCTGTGTTCTTTTCCACAGTTTTATTTTCAAGCCAGAATCTTTTCCAGAAAAACTGTAATTAGAATATTAAGGAAGTCATATGTTAAATATTAATTAAATGTGTATATACATGGGGATCAAATGAGGGAAATGGCAAAGTGGAACATTTAATATAAATATTCTAGAGTTGAGGGTGATAGTTATGCACTAAGGAGCTTCAAAATATGGTTCTGACTAAAGCTGGTCAAGAATTTTCCATCAGAATGATTTTCCAACACAAAATTCATTTTCTGCAAAATCAAAATTTTAGAGGTGAAAATTTCAATGTTGCTAAAAAATTTTGATATTCCATGAAAAAATTGTTCCCAGTTCCACGTTTCCTCCACTCCTCAGAGACTGCCTACCAGGCTGCTGGGATCATGGGTTACAGGGCTCAGGGCTCGAGGGCTGTTCACCTGGGGGGCTGCCTTAGAGTTGCGGTTTCCAAACTCACCAGCTGTAGTCAATCCAGATACTGACCGACAACATAGCATCCATGTTCTATATCAATTGCCAAGGAGGATCTCCTCCCCACTCACTATGCACCAAGGCCATGAAACTATGGAACTGGTGCATACACCACAAAGTAACCACCACGGCATCCTACCTCCCCAGGTGCCAGAACATGATGGAGGACATGCTAAGCAGACATTTCTCCCAGGAGCACAAATGGGAAATAAACAACAGAGTCCTCCAGTCAGTATTCCAGAAATAGGGCTTTCCCTCTGTAGACCTGTTTGCATCATCAATAAACCACACGTGCCCACTCTTCTGCTCCAGGGCAGGACTGGGACCCCAGTCACTGGGGGATGCCTTCCTCATCCCATGGGATGCGTCACTCATGTATGCATTCCCACTGATACCACTGATCTCGCAAGTAATTCACAAGATACAGACTGACAGGGCCCATATCATACTGATTAAATCCAATGTGGCCCAGACAAACATAGTAATCTTACCTGATGCGTATAGTGGTCTGTGCCCCACCGAACTCTTCCACTGTGGGCGGATCTCCTCTCACAGAACAAAGGCAGGATACTGCACTCAAATCTGGAGAAACTTCATCTCAAAGTGTGGCTCCTACTTGGTTCCAATATGACGAATTAGCCTGCTCAGAACAAGTGAAACGTATTATTAAATAGAAAGAGATCCACCACTCGCAATACTTATCTCCAAAAATGGAATTGATTCTCACTATGGTGCCAACAAAAACAGTTGACTGCAGTAACAGCGCTACTCCCGTTCATACTGGACTACATACTTGAACTGAAGGAATCAGACTTATCCATAAGCTCAATTAAAGTTCACCTAGTGGCTATTACAGCCTTTCACCCTAAGTTTGAGGGACCCTCCATATTTGCACACCCAGTCACTAAACACTTTCTCACTGGCATACAGAACATTTACCCGGAAGTCCAACAATCTACACCCACATGGGTTTTAAACCTTGTGCTTATATGCCTCACCAGAATCCCTTTTGAAGCCTTGGTGAACTGCTCACTCCTTCATCTATCTATGAAAGTTGCATTTTTGGTCATGATCACCTCAGCTATACGAGTGAGTGAGATTGAGGCACCAATGGCTGATCCCCACATGTCATATTCTTTAAGGACAAAGTCACATTGAGACCACACCCAAAAATTTTACCTAAAATATCAACATCCATTCATATAAATCAACCCATGCACCTCCTCACATTTTACCCCAAACCACATGGGAACTCACAAGAGGCCATTCTACATACACTAGACATAGGGATAGCTCAGTGCTTTGAGCATTGGCCTGCTAAACCCAGGGTTGTGAGTTCAATCCTTGAGAGGGCCATTTAGAGATCTGGGGCAAAAATCTGTCTGGGGATTGCTCCTGCTTTGAGCAGGGGGTTGGACTAGATGACCTCCTGAGGTCCCTTCCAACCCTAATATTCTATGATTTCTATGACATCAGGCGAGCCATAGTGTTCTATGTGGACAGAAACAAGCCCTACTGGAAATCTCCCAGGCTGTTTATTTCCACAACAGAATGCTCCAAAGGATGCGTAATATCAACCCAGAGATTATCCAAATGGATCTCCACATGTATCCAACTTTGCTATCGACTGCATAACACAAAACCCCCACGAGGGATCAGATACCACTCCACACATTCCATAGCAATGTCTATAGCCTTCTTGAACAATGTACCTCTAATTGACATATGCAGGGTACCTGGGCTTCTGTGCATACCTTTGCACATCACTATGCCATCACTCAAAGTTCTCTGTCAGATGCTATAATAGGCCTTACTGTGCTCTCTGCAACAATACACGTGAATCTGAAGCCCCTTCCATCCACAGTGGGGCACTGCTCTACAATCACCTGAAGTGAAGCAGTCACAGGACATCACTCATAGAAGAAGAGAGGGTTATTCACCTTGTGCAGTAACTGAGGTTCTTTGGGATGTGTGTTCCACTGGCCACCCTCCTCTCCTCCACTTCAGAGTTTGCTAAAAGAGCTCTGCAGTAGAGAAAGAACTGAAGGGGTCGGGTCATGCACACGCTAGATGAGGTGCCAACGGCACCATAAGATGACTACTATGCAGGCATGCCCCGACTGAGCACTGCTACAGAAAATCTCTGATCTATGATGCAGGGTCACACCGACACCTGCAGTGGAGCAACCACAGGACATTCATCTTGAAGAACCTCAATTACTGCACAAGGTGAGTAACCCTCTCTTCTTTTTAGGAGTACATTAAGTAACCAATGAAAACATCCATTCAAATTTGGATGAGCTTTACTGAAAGTTTTGAGATATCAACCCACTAATGAGAATGTCCTATATCCATTCATCATCTTTTGCCTCACTCTCCTCATCTTTTTAGTGATTTTGTACACTGAATGAAGCTAAAGAATGTCAGTGTGAAGTGTGTTTCTACAAACTTTCTACATGGAGCTCACTGACTAGAACAAGGACAGCTGAGTCACCTACTGCTTCTCACCACTACAAAAAAAGTCAAGGGCCTCCTCCATTATTAGAACATGGATCATGATGATTCTGTTAACCACCAACCCGTACTAAACAGTATGAGCTACTAACTAGGGTCACTGTTAATCACTGCCCTGTGCTTTTAAATAAGACCCAATGTTGAACTAATGTGACTTAAATAAGTATTAAACAATTGGTTTTCACACGGATATCAGTCCCCTCTTGCTTTATCTCCCAATGCCCATCACAGCTGAGAACACAAGGCTCCCACCTCCAGTATGATCCCAGACCTCCAATTCTGCAGCTCTTGACAGCTTTACTCTACTTTTTTGGCCATCATGCACATGGGGATCAGAAAAGCAAAGCTGTCATGGCACAGCACACAAAGAAATGTCCTCAGAACAGGGTACAAAGGGCTCCCTCTTCTCGTCAGATCTCAGTCTCAAGAAAACTGAGGAGGGAAAATGATGTTTCTACACAAGAGGGTTGAGGGGATGGTGGAGGTGGCTGGTGGTATTTCTAACTTCATGGAGGAGACCAGTGGTTGCAGGTGTTGTGATTTCCTCTCTTGCTGTTGTCTAAGCCCCTGCTGCTAGTATTCTTGACTTCATGGAGGCTACCAGCATGCTAAGTTGTGGGGAGGAAGCCAACAGTTGCATCATATTTCACGGACATTCTGTGTTCCAAAAAAAAAAATTCTAAGTTTGACAATATTTAGAATCATTGCACTCTATCAAGATTATAGAGATGCTCTCAAGTGTGCTATATAATGTTTTAAAATGCTTTTTCCTTTTTTATTTTGGTTTTTAACTTTTTCAGGTACAGTATTTTGCTTCTGTTTTTATTCAAGACAAATAGTTACTGAAATTAGGGTCAAAGAAGTAATTTCAAAGAAATATGTTTTTTGTCTTATGCTATGACTTCTGTAAATTATATTTCTCAGCTGCAATAGATGCTCAAGAAACTGGTAGTTACAAAGAAACAGATGAATATGAAGAAAGTGAGGCCACTAAGCTTGAGGAAGAAAGAAGCATGGAAGAGCAGAGTAGAGATACAAGATCTGACACCAGCAAAGGTAAAGAAATATTTATCTATTTTGTCCCACAACCATTATGTGCTATCCAAATGCCTTATATTCAAAAAAGAAAATATATTTATTTCTCTTTCTCCTTTTCTCATCTCCATTGTCAGAATATTTTAAATCTCCTTCTTTGTTGTTCTGCAGAAAAGCTAAACTGAAAACATGTAGTTTGTTCTGAAAGCAGTGAGGATAGGTACTTTTGATACTAATGCTACATTTCTCCACGTGCAAAAAAATCCCATTGACTTTGATAGGAGTTAGGCATGCATTTGGGTGAAAAGTCTGGTGTTTCCATACACTTTTTTTTTTCTATAGCACAAGAGTTTTTCATACGTGGCTAAGAAAAAGGGTAATAAGGGCTGTGGTGCATACACTAGCAGTACTTCAGATGACTTTCTTCTGTTGATACACATGCAACTTTTATGCTTCCAGAAGGCACACACCTGATTCAACCTTCTTTACAATCTTCACATGTCCATATCAGTCTCAGACTTCCTTCACATTCAACTCACAGCCTTCACAATCCAGCTTACTTTTCTTTCATACCTGACCAATCCCTCCACACCACATACTCATTCTCAACTCTCACACGCTGAGTACCCAGCTCTGTCTCTTCCATATCTTCTCCACATACCACATACCCAATTCACACACCTGCATAACCCTCCACAACCAATCCAGCTATAATACTTTGCCATTGACTTTATCTACATTTTTATATTTTGTAATAGATATAGGATATGAGGTATTAGGAAGGAATGGATGGGGAATGATTTGGGTGTAGGGGATGTGAGCTGTGAAGGAATGGAAGTTGGAGCTGTGTAAACATGAGTTATGTAAAAGATTCTAAAGGTATAATTAACTAAATTATATATAAACAAATGAATTAGTGTTGCGCTGTTAATAGATATTAATATTTATGTTCACACAGAAAAGACTGACAATTCTTCAGAACAAGAAGCTGAATCATCAGGTAAAACTGATTAATTCACCCAAACACATAAGTGCTTGAAATATAATTCAGGTAATTATTGTACCATGCATGTAATTGATATAAACTTTGGGTCTAATTCTGTAGTCATTAGTCTCTGCCTGATACTACTTGCATGTGTCGTAAGACATGTAAGCAATTTTATATAAGATATGTGATTAAATGGTGGGAGCTTTATCTAATATAAGAACTCGGGGCCCATTTCAGCAACCCTCCATTATGTCGAGTAAGGATTGTGGAGCCAATCAGGACCTCGGTGATACATAGGACACCTCAGAATTTACAGATATATCATCATATTAAAATTACTGAAGATGGAAATTAATGTATGTACTATAGATGGAATGCATAGAAACAGCTAGAATTTGTGTTCTTCTTGGAGTGATTGCACATGTCCATTGCACTGTACATCTGTGTGAGCCTTGTGCACAGTTGTCAGAGATTTTTCCCTCAGCTTTACCCATTGGGCCTCTGTTGCCTCGTGCCACTGCACACACGCTGCTCCCAAACCCCCCCCCCCCCGTTCCCTCCTACTGCTAGCAATGGTGGTGGTGGTGGTTGTTGTTGGAGATGTGATCTTTGTATCTACTTATCTTCCCATCCTTAGTGCATATAATACCTGTAGTGTTAGTTTTTAGTATATCTGTAGAATATCTGTAAATAGTTAGTTATAAGAATAAGTATAGATTAGTATTTTTTTAGTGTAGGGTTACCAATGCCCAGTTGGGTACTCAGTTTGCTACCAAACTAATGCCCTGTTCTCCTGGCTTCAAGGCCTGTTGTTCATGTAACAGGTCTATGTCATGAGTGACCCACACCCCAGCTGACTTAAGTGTGTGGGAGAGGCTCAGGTAAGTGACAAATGTCACATTTGTAGCAGTTTCAAACACTTCTCGAAAATGGACAGGGCCGCCTGACTTGAGTACCAGCTTAGGGAGTCTATGCTTCATCCACTGTTGGAACTTTTCCACTCTGTATGGGTACCAAGAACATCCAAGTCAGTCAGGAGTGCTAGACTTGATCTGATGGAGTCCACAGGTAGATCCACATCACTGGTGCCTAAGAAGATACTGCATAAGTTTCTTAAAGACTCAGTAGTGGGGTCTTTCAAGTCTAATACAAAGGCTCTGAGTTGACGCAAGGACTCAGAGGGGTGCTCAAAGAAGTCGCACCCCCAGGAGCACTCTATAAGCCAGGAGTGATTGCTGACTCCAGAACCCAGAAAGGGTCCATTGAGACCAATCTCTGAATGACCTAGCATACCTTTCGGTACTGCAGACCCAGGACCTCTTTCCTGTGCTGTCAACACCTGAGGTTTTTGAGGTAGCCAGGGATATCTATAACCTGTCGGTTCCGTCTTTTCCTGCAATTCAGGAATCTCACACAGTTGGATTGGAACTACACACTTCTACAGCCCCAAGTCCAGCCCCAGAGCACTGTTGAGTACCGACCACTTCTTCTCTCATGGCACCTCTGAATAGGATTCTATCTAGAGGCAAGCCAGCAATGATATTACCAGTATCCCCGTCTCCAGACTCAGAGCTTGGCTCTCAGCTACTGACAGGTCAGTTCCCCAATGGTGTGTGGAAGGGGGCTCCTCATCAGACTCTGAAGCTGAACCTTTATTGCCTCAACCATGCCCAGTAGCTCCAGTGAGGTGCCTGCCTGTCATGGTACCAATCACAGCCTCAGCACTCTAAGAGCCAGTGGCCTCACGTAGCTGGGTCCTACCTCAATACCAATGGCCCTGTTGGACCCCTGGGGTCTTCCCTCCACATTAGAGAGCCTCTCTGCTCCCTTCCCACCTTTCTACCTCAGCTAGGCACCAGGAGCATCTGCAGGAAGATCATCATCTTATCTCCCCTGGTACTAAGACCAGTACTCTTCTGTAGAGGAATTGGAGGAGGGGCCTCCTCAACACACTTAGCCTATTCTTCTACATCACCTGATGAGGCAGAGTGAATGAGTCTACCTTTCCCTCTCCTGATGATTTCAGAGCTCATCCAGATTTGTTGAGGAGGGTGGCTGCAGCTCTGGATATCCAAGCAGAAGAGGTACAGGAAAGGTCAAACAGGCATGGACATTTTGCCTCTGAAGAACCCTCTAGGGGAGAATCTGGAATCTGTCATGATTTTATAGCAGACCCCATCTTCCCTGCCTCCAACTGCTAAAAGGGTGGAGAAGAGCTATTATGTTCCCTTACAAGGATCCATTTCTACAACCACCCTCCTCGGGCTTCCTGGTGATTGCTGCTGCAGTGAAAAAGAGAGGCAGGGACTCTAGGCTTCTTACTCCAAAGGGAAAGGAAGCAAATAAGATAGACCTTTTTGGCAGGAAACTTTATTCTGCAGGGAGTTTACAGCTTAGGATTGTGAGCCAGCAAGCTCTTTTTGGGCACTACAGTTTCAGCCTATGGGATAATATCCTGAAGTTCAAAGACAAGTGTCATGGTGAGACAAAGCAGGAGTTCTCTGTAATAGTGGAGGAGGACAGATTAGTTGCCTGGACAACGTTGCAGGCAAACCTGGATGAGGCAGACTGCAGCTCGAGCTATGGCTTCCTCCATCACTATGCAGTGTTCATTTTGACAGTAGTCATCAGCCTTCCCTAAGAGGTGCAACAAACAATTCAATACCTTTCTTTTGAAGGTCCCTTACTGTTTTCCAATAAAATAGAAGAGACGCTTCATAGTCTTAAGGATTCAAGGGCAACCTTAAGTCTCTGGGGATCTATAGACTAGCAGCAAAAAGAAAGCCCACAGCATTCCCAACAGCTTCAGACCTTCTGTAAGGTCTCAGGCTTTTTTTTGCAGTAAGCAGCAGCAAACATAAGCTAAGAAGCAGAGAGTCATATCCTCATATTCCATCTAAATTGCATCAAAACAATATAATATTGAGCTGTTAAGAAGGTGCTCTTGTCCTAATAGTACCCACCATCACCAGATAAAGAAACAGATCTTAAGATGGTGTGACAGGGCAAGGCCAGATGGCTATAGGAAAGTAGTGAGAAACAGGTATGTTAGCCCCAGGCTAAACAAATCCCTGTTACCATGGTAACCAAATGGCAGTTGCTCCAGGTTAATCAAGACACCTGGGGCCAATTAAGATCCTTCCAGAAAGTAGTGGAGACAGCTAGGTTGATTGGGACACCAGAAGCCAATCAGGGGCTGGCTGAAACTAGTTAAAAACCTCCCAGTTAGTCAGGTGGGTGTGCATGTCAGGAGCTGTGGTGGGAAGTTGTGCTGTTGGAGAGACTGAGCAGTACACACCATATCAGGCACAAGGAAGGAGACTCTGAGGTAATGGTGAAGTGGAGCTTGAGGAAGTGGGGGCTGCTGTGGGGAAGTAGCCCAGGGAATTGTACGTGTCCTGTTTCTAAAAGTTCAGCTATCATAGCTGATACTATTAGGGTCTCTGGGCTGGAGCCCAGAGTAGAGGGTGGGCTCCCCTCTTTGTTTCCCCCTCCCCCTGATTAATCACTGAGACTGGGAGACAACAGAGACTGTGCAAGGGAGAATAGTTTCTCCTCACCTCCCTCGCTGGCTTATGATGAAAATGGCTCAGTAGGCTGTGACCCTTGCCTCTAGAGAGAGAAGGGCTACATGGAGAGTCACAGTGAGCCTCTGAGACTAGGGAAATCCGCCAGGAAATGCGGGACCCATGGAGACAAGGACAGAGCTTTGTCACAATGGTTAAAGAAAACTTTGTTTGATAGCATCCTGTCTGGCAAGGAATCACTTATCAACAGTTGTGCTTGTGAAATCTATACTCAGGGCCGCCCAGAGGATTCAGGGGGCCTGGGGCAAAGTGGGGGAGCTACGGCGCTTGTATTCACCCAATGGTTTGGGTCTTCAGTGGCATTTTGGCGGTGGGGGGCCCTTCAGTTGCTCTGCGTCTTCAGCAGCACTGAAGGGCCCCCCACCATCAAAATGCCACCAAAGACCCGGACTGCTGCCGGGCCAGGGCTCGCAGGGCATTTTGATGGCAGGGGGCCCTTCAGTTGCTCTGCATCTTCGGCAGCACTGAAGGGCCCCCTGCCACTGAAGACTTAGACCGCTGCCAGGCCAGGGCTCACGGGGCCCCTGCGGGGCCCGGGGCTTGGGGCAAATTGCCCCACTTGCCCCCACCTCTGGGCGGTCCTGTCTATACTCCTTTATTGTTTTGCCTTTATGGTCCCTATTTCTCCATTGTTTATCTGTATGGTTTCTGTCTGATTCTTTGATTGTTTCTGTGTGTTGCATAACTAACTTTGCAAGATTTAAATCAGCTAAGGTGGTGGGATACGATTGGTTAAAGAATTGTTTCGTAATGGGTTAGGATTGGTGAAAAATACTGTTTTGTAGTACTTTAGTTTAAAATGATAGTCAAGGTATAGCTAAGCGCAGGACTCAAGTTTAACTATATAAGCTGGGGTCCAAAAGGAAGTTCTTTGGAACCTAACTCCAGGACACAGCCCAAGACCAGAGCTGCCAGAACTCAATACCTTACCAGCTATGTTGTGCAGAAGCTGGAGCCCTGGATAACCTGGTCTGGACTGGCCATCAGGAAAAGTTCATCTGCCTTACTGGAAGTGATGAGCATTGTATATTTAGCATGTGTATTCTGTTTTGTTAACTGTTAATAAACGGAGGTTAAGGATATTACTGTGTAAGGCTCTTTCACTGGTAAAAGGCTCAGCAAAACCATGGGAGAGTACACCATGAGCCCTAGGGACTAGGTAAGGGTGGCCCTGAGCCCTAGGAACTGGGTAAAGGTAGGTGCCTTTCACTCGGAGCCATAAGGTGGGGGTGCCTAAATTAACTGGGTTACACTTTGAGCTCACGGAAGGGTAAAGGTGGGGTGCCCTAGAGTGTGCAGGTAACATTCTTGCCACATTCTCAAGACCTGTCCAGAAAGAGGGGGCAGAAGTTACAAGAGGCATCCTTCTCCTCCACCCTCCTTTGCAGCTGCCATTTCTTCTAAGCAAACTGGGTCACCTAAACAATTTTCACCTCTCAGTTGAGAGCTTTATGCTACTCCCCACAGTGCCATCATGTATCACCATGGATCGGTGGGTCTTAAGCACAGTTGAACTGGGATACACTCTTCAATGTATTTCTGTTCCCCACTTCCACCCTCTTTCCCCATCCCTCTTCAGGGACCACTCTCTTGAGAGTGTGCTACTTCAGGAGATTCAGTCTCTACTCCTCATGGGGGGCCGTACAGAAAGTTCCTATGTTGTTCAGAGGGAAGGGATTTTATTCCCTTTACTTCCTATATGCAAAGGCAAAGTGGCATCTCAGGCCTGTTTTAGATCTAAGGCTGTTAAACAAGTACCAAAAGAAAACAAAATTCCGAATGGAGTAGACAACAATACTACAGAAACACCCCATATGACAAAGACTGGAAACGGCTCATCCCGTTCGGCCACAAAGCATATTTGGCTGCAACCTTACAATTAAGAATTGCCAACTATGTGGCCCTATTGGAAAAATCACAATAATTACGCAAGTCTCTCTGAATGTATTAACTTTATTCCAGAAGACAAAAAAGAGCAGGACAAAGCACTCATCACAGAGGGCCACCTCATCACCAGAATAGTGCTACAAGCTGCATCGAGATCCATAGCAACAGTGGTCATTATGAAGAGAGCCTCCTGGCTTCATCTGTCCGATTTTCCAAAGCCAGTACAGTCCACCATAGAGAACTTACCATTCGAAGGCTCCAAGCTCTTTGCGGACAAAATGGATGAGTCACTACACACTTCGAAAGACTCAAGGGCCACATTGCGATCTCTGGACATCCACACACCTAAGAACAAGAGACGGCAGAGCAATTATCAAACTCCTCAAAGATTCTGACCCCCTCTGTACACACAACGCAATAGATACTACGACCAACAGGGGTGGAAACAAAACTTTGAGGAGACAGCAATCCACTTCTTTGATAGCTATCTCTCAGCCATCAACCTATAGACAACAGATTTGAAACCTTGGTCGAGGGTTTGAGAATCCCATCTCTCTCAGTGTTGACACCATCTACAACTGGCAAGACTTTTGGAAATTGCCTACTTCCATTCTACCCAATCTGGCAGTACATTACCATGGACAGATGGGTAGAAATAATCAAATGGTTACACCATCCCCCCTTACCTCCAAACCCCCTACCTACTCCCCTTTGCTGTCCCTCTTCAGGGACCCCTCTCACGAACATCTTCTGTGAGAAGAAGTAAACCATCTCATATCTCTGGGAACAGTAGAACCCATACCAACCAAGTACAGAGGGAAGGGGTTCTGTTTCCACTACTTTCTCACACCTTAAAAACAGGAGGTTGGAGACCTATTCCCAATCTCTGGTGACTCAACAAGTTTGTGAAAACACAGTGATTCAGAATGATCATACTAAGCACCATAATCCCAGCATTAGAGAGCAGGGACTGGTTCTCAACCCTCGACCTCCAGGACGCATACTTTCATATATCCATCCATTCCTCCCATCAGAAATTCCTACAGTTTACAATAGCACAGGACCATTTCCAGTACAATGTTCTACCCTTTGGCCTTTCCACTGCACCTTGGGTATTTTCAAAGATACTAGCCATAGTAGCTGCCTACCTATGCAGAGGGGGAATCATGATATTCTCCTACTTAGACGACTGTCTGCTGAAAGCATCGACACTACACATAGCTACAGACACCACCCAATGTACAATAAATATGTTCACCATCTTAGGACTTCACATAAACATACAAAATTCTATTCTAATACCTGTCCAATGCCCAGAATTCATTGGAGCAGACCTCAACTCCCTCGAAGCAACTGCCTCCCTACCAACAAAACGCTTTCTGACTCTAACCGTCTTGATCTCAACAGTGCAAAACAGCCCGCAAGTGTCTGCCAGAACTTGCCTACAAATCCTAGGCTACATGGATGCCACAACCTTCGTTGTCCGACATGCAAGACTACACATTCAGTATCTACAAGCCCAGCTCCAGACAAATTATGTCCCACATAGGCACAACATAAACAAGCTCATCATCATGCCCAATACAGTCCAGGATTCCCTTCTAAGGTTGACCAATCCAAACAATGTCAGCGGGGTGGGAGGGGTGCCATTCCTACAGAATCCACCATCGCTCACCATCACCATGGACGTTTCCCTCCTAGGCTGGGCGGCACATCTGAAAACACACTCTATACAGGGCCGATGGTCTACGGCAGAGTTCCATCTTCATATCAACCAGCTGGAACATCAAGCTGTTCTACATAAACAGTTAAGGGGGAGCACGATTGCACTCCCTATGTGTAGAAGCCATGCGTCTTTGGCAGTGATGCATCAAACATAACATCCATGTTATAGCATCATACTTACCTGGCTGCCGGAACATCACGTCAGATACCCTGAGCAGGAAGTTTTATCGAGACCACGAATGGGAGTTGAATACGTGGGTAATCCTAGATATTTTTCAGATGTGGGGGTTCCCAACAATAGACTTCTTTGCAAACACCATAAAACTCCAAATGCCTCCAGTTCTGCTCCAGAGCAGGACTCGGTTGACACTGTCTAGGCAATGCCTTCCTCATCAAGTGAAACACTCCCCTGCTATACACTATTCCTCACACCCCTCTCCCATGTACTCCACAAGATAAAACAAGACAGATCCAGAGTGATCTTAATAGCCCCCACATGGATGCGACAAATGTGGTACCCTTACCTTCTCCACATGGTAGTCTGTCCACCACACACATTCCTGCTTCTGCCTTGCCTTCTGTCGCAGGACATAGGTCGCGTCATCTATCTGGATCCCCAAAGACTTAATCTCAGAGCCTGGTTACTACATGACTCTCAGAATCTGAAATGATATGTTCCTCAGAGGTACAAAACATTATTAAACAGCTGTAGGACAACTACCCCGACTCACATACGTACATAAGTGGAAGCAATTTGACTCATGATGCCAACGCAAACAGACTACATCTCTGTCATCCCCCGTACCTCTTATTTTAGATTACTTACTGGAACTCAAACAAACGGGCCTCTCCATGAGTTTGATCCATGTACATCTGTCAGCCATCATGACATTTCATCATAAAGGTGATGGATTCTTTGTTTTCACACATCTGCTTATTAAATGTTTCCTAAACGGTCTCTCCACCTACTGTCCAGAACTTAGGAACCGTAACCTGCCATGGGACTTCAACTTAGTCCTCTACATCCTCACTGGGCCCCTTTTGAGCCCATGGCTACATGCATGTTACTACACCTCTCTATGAAGGTTGCATTCCTAGTGGCCATTATATCTGCCAGAAGAGTGTGGTAACTAGCAACGCTCATGGCAGACCTGCCTTATACTTTATCATTGAAAAGGATTGTATCTCTCAGACCACATACTAAGTTTTTACTTAAGGTTGTCTCATCCTTTCACCTTAACCAACCTATATACTTAACAACATTTTTTTTGAAACCACATATGAACAGATGACAATCTAGGCTGACAACCTTGGAACAAGTTTACTCTAAGAGGAATGCAGGAAATGCGACTAAATAGCAGAAAACATTCAACTTGCCTTACTAAATGGAAGACATTCTGCATCTGGTCCATACAAAGAGGCATACTCCCAGCTCAAGCTCCGATTTGCCATATCTTGGACTATCTGTAGTTTTTGAAAGAGCTAATCCTCGCTGTTAGTTCCATCCGAGTCCATCTGGCAGCTGTTTCAGTTTTCCACCCTACTGCGGATAACTGATCAACTTTTTCAAACCCTATGCCCATAAGATTTCTAAAGGGTTTGCTCATATTATACCCTCAGGTTCATAGCCTGATTCCACAGTGGGGTTTGAATTTAGTGCATGCTAAATTGATGGGTCCCCCATCTAAGCATCTAGTGAGTTATTCTCTGTTACACCTGTCTCTGAAGGTGGCTTTCGGTTGCTATAACCTCACCCAGGAGAGTAGAGGAGCTGCAGGCTTTAGTATCAGAGCCTCTTTATACAATTTTCTTTAGGGACAAGATTTTCTTTTGACCTCACCCTAAATTCTTGTCTAAAGTGGTTTCCAAATTTCACATGACTCAAGTGATTTTTTTTTTACCAACTTTCTTTCCAAAGCCCTATTCAAGTGAAGAAGAAGGAAAAACTCCATATTCTAGATGTTAGAGTTTTACTTTTTACCAGGATCGGACTAGACCATTCAGGTCTTCATCTCAGCTCTTCATCGTGATTTCAGATAAAGGGCCACCCAGTCTCCACCCAGAGGATCTCTGCCTAGATTTTCATCTGTATTGGTTTATGCTACCAATTGGCTAATGTTGCACCTCCGAGTAAACTGATGGGTGATTTGACCAGGTCTCAGGTGACTTCTGCAGCCTTTCTCACTTATGTTCCCATCCTGGATATCTGTAGGGTAGCAACCTGGTGGCAACCTGGTCATCACTCCATACATTTGCTTCTCACTATGCCATCTCTCATTAGTCTAAAGACAATGCCAGATTTGGCCGAGTGGTGCTACAATCCCTCTTCAAGTAGACTCCAAGCCCACTTCCAGTTCAAACTGCATAGAGTCACCTACAGTGGAACGGAAATGTGCAATCACTTGAAGAAAAAACTGTTCTCTACCTTTCCATAACTTGTTCTTCAAGATATGTTGCACATGTCCATTTCATAACCTGTCCTCCTTCCCCTCTCTATTGGAGTCTTTCCATTGGGAACTGATGTAGTCTGGGGGCAACATTACCCTTTATATCTGCGTGCAGTGGCGTCAGGGACCAGAGGGTGCTCCTGCTTCCCCAGTGGGTACTGCTGAAGGGAAATTCTCTGATAACTGTGCACAAGTTGCATGCACACCTACAGTGGAATAGACATGTGCAACACATCTTGAAGAACAACAGTTATGGAAAGGTAGGTAACCATTTTTTTTCCCTAGGCATTTAGCATTCTACAGGGCCTTTGTCAGTTGCTCATAACTTACTCAAATGTTAATCTTTTGGTTTTATTATTTTTCATGTCTGGTTTATGATTGAGAATGAAATGTTCTGAAACTTTGAGCCAAAATGGTTCAGCAGCTTTTGAGACTGAAGAGACAGTGAGCGGGGGTGGAGGAATACACCTTTTGATGTTATAAAAAAATTTAAATTATTTTTCATTATTTTTAACTCTCTTCTCATTGAGGTGCTAGAACTTGAAATTTGTCAGGGACAGAGTCCCTAGATTGGACATGTGTTTTTGGTGGCCTAGTCAAAATCTACTATGTTTTTTTTTAAATTCTCAAACTTGACAAGTTATGAGTATTTAAAAAACATGATTGAAACATGCCTTCAGTGTTTTAATAACCAGAGTTTTTAAATAACTTCATTCTCTGCCCATGTTCTCTTGGTATGGCACATGAGCACAACAAAGCTGGGTGGAATTTTAGCCTGTGTTATACGCTTTTGAAAAACACTGTCCAATTCAAAGTACAAGTAAATATTGAATAAGGAAAGTCTCCCTAACTCATTGTATACAAAGGAGCACAGGATGGACCATAAAAAGAACAAGAGTACTTGTGGCACCTTAGAGACTAACAAATTTATTGTAGCATAAGGTTTCATGGGCTACAGCTCACTTCATCGGATGCATGTAGTAGAAAATACAGAATGAGTGTGTGTGTGTGTGTGTATATATATATATATATATATATATATATATATATATATATATATATATATATATATATTATATATATTACACACAAGGAACATGAAACAATCGGTGTTACCATACACATTATAAGGAGAGCGATCAGTTAAGGTGAGCTGTTGTCAGCAGGAGAGAAAAATAACTGTTTGTAGTGGTAATGAAAATGGCCCATTTCCAGCACTGGACAAGGAGATATAAGGAACTGGGGGGAGGGCAGAGGCGGGGGGAAGATAAGCATGGGGAAATAGTTTTACTTTGTGTAATGGCCCATCCACTCCCAGTCTTTATTCAAACCTAATTTGATGGTGTCCAATTTGCAAATTAATTCCAATTCTGCAGTCTCTCATTGGAGTCTGTTTTTGAAGTTTTTTTTGTTGTAATATTGAGACTTTTAGGTCTGTAATCGAGTGGCCAGGGAGGTTGAAGTGTTCTCCAACTGGTTTTTGAATGTTATTATTCTTGACATCTGATTTGTGTCCATTTATTCTTTTACGTAGAGACTGTCTGCTTTGGCCAATGTACATGGCAGAGGGGCATTGTTGGCACATGATGGCATATATCACATTGGTAGATGTGCAGGTGAACGAGCCTCTGATAGTGTGGCTGATGTGATTAGGTCCTATCCAAACCAACTCCTATTGAAGAATTAGAATGACTCTCATTGATTTCAGCAGTCCTTGAGTGGAGCTCCATGTGATTGAGTCAATGTTGTGTTAGAAACCTAACTTTTTGGATTTCCAGATTTTGTGTGACTTATTTCTCGATCATAATATTTTATTGATTTATTTTTTTCATTTGCTATAATACACAGGCAGCCAAGTTAATTCCTAGTAATTCCAGTATTTCAGTGGAATTAGACCAATTTGGCCCATGATTTTTCCTGTATCACTGAAAGACATTACAATATGATGAAATATCCAGTTGAATATGCTAAGTGGGGGCTTGTGGTAGACTGTTGGAAGAATGTTTAGTGGATGATCTCTCTGTGAACACTTTGTATAAGTATGTGGAATAACTTAAAAATAGTTTTTCAAATAAATAATCATGGCCCTTCAGACTCCACACCCACATAATTTGCCACAGAATTCATCTCTAACTGCAGAGTTGTGCTTCAGAATCTGAGTTTACTTTAAAAAAATCATATTTCTAGACCTCATGGTTGGGAAGAAAAGCTTGAAAAGTGTGAACCATATATAAACAGGTGCAGTGGAGTCTTCCTTAGTTTTTCAGCCAGCCTGAAACAATAGATTTGAGTGACGTGAACTGTCTCACACATTTTAATGTTAACTTTTAAACCTAAAGCTGACCTATAACACATTAAAAACTGAAAATATTGGAACACTGTAAAAAAGCAACCCTGAATTCAGTATCAAAATAAATAATATAAAAGCTTCTGTACTGACTGGACTATTCTTTTTAAATATTTAATTCAATAAAACTCACAAATTTAAAAATGTATCTGAAACCGTTACACAACTTTCAGCAGAACACTACAGTATCTAGAAACTTTGTGGCACAATTTAGGTCCATCTTACCACAGAGTACATGGCATTGCATACAAAATATTAAGCAGTATTGTTTCCATGTTAGCAATGTCGTGGAAATGTAATTCTACCATTACACATAACCATCACTTGAATCTCTCAAACACCTTAGTAAATTGTGCAAGAGTTGCCAATTACAAAATTAATCCATAAACTGGATTATATTAAAATGTAATTTGAACTATAATAATCAAGTTTAACATAATTCTTGAAGTAGTAGCATTATGATTGTAATATGCTGCTTATTGTGTGACATAGACGTCTCTACAAAGGAAATGCAAATTTACCTAAATGTATTATTTCTACCTTTTTGACAAAAATGTGCTTTCCTTTAATCATAATATTCTTTTAATGTTATGATATTTGATAACTATAGTGGATACTAAAGACACCACTGAGGATACTTCCATGTCCAGAACCGATAGAGAAGGAACCACAGAAGAACTAAATGGTATTAATATTTTTAATTATTATAATTGTCTGTTTTCCAGTGTACAAATATGACAGAAGACCTCTTCTCTGGACCAAAGAGATTATAATTTAATTCAGATATCTTGATAATGTTTAGATCTCTGAAGGACAAAAATTAAACACTGACAAATAATGAAAAATCTTGATTGCCAAATGTGAGTTTGGCATTTTTGTCAAATGGTACTGTTCACACAATACATCATGCATTTTATAAAGTAACTCCACAGTATGTTTTTGTTACTATTTTATCAACAAGGCATACGGAAAAATTAATTATCTTGAAATCCTCATATATTGAAATGGTTAAATATTTTAGGATCTTTATTCCTGTTGTACAATAAATGAATGAGTGAATGCACAGTGCTAGTCAATGTGAGTAATTGACTTACACATCTTTGGGAATATAGACTTCATAGTTTATAGCAAGAGTAGTCAATAGGTGGACCATGGGCCACATCTGGATTGCCAGCCACTTTTGAACAGACTCTGAAAATTTTATTTACTTATTATTATCATTATTATTTTCTCTGGAGTCTGGACCTTGACTATATCTTGACCAAGACATTTTGACCTCAACAAAAAATAATTTACTACCCCCAATGAGGTGCCAGCTTGCATTATGATTTTTATTATTTCTAACATACTATGCTGGGTCAGAGCAGTTAACACTTTGATTAGAAACCCACAAGAGAAGCTCTGAGGGTGCTAAAGGAAGTGGTAGTGGTGATTCAGTTGGTATCACTTTTCTCCCTGAGTCAATATTGAACTAATGCACCTTCTGGTGTTAGGGGTCATTGTACTGTGTAAGAGGTTATCTTTTGAATGAGACATAAAATCAAGGTCTTCAGTTGTCATTATTAAATACATTTGGAGGGAATATTCTTCAATTCATGTTGTGTAACTTCTTCAAAACTGTTGTGTAGTGTTACTGCATTCCTCCTCAGAATTGGCTGTATTTTTGAGGTCATTTAAATGACTCCTGTTTATAGGATGTACACACTAATTTGTAAAATCCGTAAAATGCTTTATAAGCCTTTTAGATGAAAAACACTGTGTAAAATGTAAGATATTAGCGATCTTTATTATTAATTAATTCCTTGCAAACACAATAGAAGATACATCAATAAACACATCAGAGTCAGAGGTAACTGCTGATCACCCAGAAGTTCAAGCGTTGGTAGAAGAAGCTGTAAAAATTGCAGCACAATCTCCAATAATGCTACCGGCTGAAGTATATGCTGAAGCATTAGAGGAAGCCATTACAGAGGTAAAAATACAGTACTAAAATATTCAAATATTATTTCTAATAGTTCCTTGAAATATTTTATGTATTCCCTTGCAACGTTTACTTTTCAGATTGTTTATTTGAAATGTAAATCTAGTATATTTCACATTATATAGTCTCAGTTTGATCCTACACATACTGTGGACTAGCTTACTTTAGAATGTCATATTTGTAGCCTTTTAATTAGGAGTGTCAAACTTTGATTAATTTTATATTCATTTGTTTGTTTTAGTTTCTCTGTAAACCTTCTGATGCTATTGGAATCTCAGAGCAGCAGTATAGAAAGGCTTGGATCTCTCCCACTTGGCCCTTAAGCAATGTACAGTACAATATACCATTGTACTCAGCAACTGTATTGATGGTTATGCTATAATAGTGAATTAAGAGGGCTATTCCTTACTACACTGCTAAGGCTGTAACACAGAAATCTAGGACAGGTTCTTAAATCTATTATTAGAAAGCCTTGTTCTTCAGTTCTTAGGCAAAACTCCCCAATGATTGCCCGAGCAAGGACTTTAGGGTCAGGCTGTGAGGATTCACCATTGTTTTCTTCTAAAACTGAAGACTTCCAGGCCAAACTCTAAAAAGAGTAGGATTACTATTAGATCAATGAGACTGAATACGGTGTAAGGCCCCAATGCAGAAAAGCTTCCTGCTTCAATTATGCCCTTAAGCATATGCTTAATTTTAAACACCTACTTAAGTCTCATTGAAGTCAATGGGATTTAAGTATATGCTTAAGTGCTTTCTTGAATAGGGATCAACTTACATACACGCTTAAGTGCTTTCTTGAATTGGGGCTTGAGTTAAGAATCCTCAAGAATAGCAAAAATACATAGAGATTTTAAGGCCAGAAGGGACCACTGGATCATGTAGTCTAACCTGCCCAATAATATTTAACCCAGTTAACCCTTTATTGAGCCCAATATGTTTTGGTTGACTAAGCCAGGGATCGGCAACCTTTGGCACATGGCCTGCCAGGGTAAGCACTCTGGTGGGCTGAGCCGGTTTGTTTGCCTGCTGCGTCCGCAGGTTCGGCTGATCATGGCTCCCACTGGCCGCGGGGGCTGCGGGAAGCAGCGCAGGCCGAGGGATGTGCTGGCTGCCGCTTCCCGCAGCCCCCATTGGCCTGGAGTGGCGAACTCCAGCCAGTGGGAGCTGTGATTGGCCAAACCTGCAGACGCGGCAGGTGAACAAACCTGCCCGGCCTGCCAGGGTGCTTACCCTTGCAGACTGCGTGCCAAAGGTTGCCGATCCCTGGATAAGCTATATCTTCTGGAAAAGCATCCAGGCTTGTTTTGACAACATCAAAAGAAGGAGAATCCACCACTTCATCTAGTAGTGTGTTCCAGCGGCTAATCATTGTCATTGTTAAAAGTATTTGTTCCTTGCTTCTAATTTGAATTTGTCTGGCTTCAGCTTCCAGCCACCAGATCTTGTTAGGCCTTTCTCAGCTAGCTTGAGGAGTGCTTTAGAAACTGGTATTTTCTCACTATGAAGGTACTTACACTTCATAACCAGGCAAGCTCTTGATGTTCTTTTTAAGTCTCTCATTGTAAAGCACT
The DNA here is from genome assembly GCF_020497125.1 of Mauremys mutica. Lineage (NCBI taxonomy): Eukaryota > Metazoa > Chordata > Testudines > Geoemydidae > Mauremys > Mauremys mutica. The sequence continues at coordinate 84,193,220 of NC_059074.1, read as the reverse complement.
TTTTCCAACCTCAAATAATTTTTGTGGCTCTTTTCTGAACCCTCTTCAATTGTTGAATACACTATTTAATATGTGAACACCAGGACAGGATGTAGTATACTAGTATAGGTCTCACCAATACCATATACAGAAGTAAAATCCCCTCCTTTCTCCTACTCCCTATTTATACATCTAAGATCACATTATCCCTTTTTTGCCACTGCCTTGCACTGGGAGCTCATGTTGAATTGATTGTCCACTATGACTCCTATATCCTTTTCAGAGTCACTACTTTCCAGGATACATTCCTGCCAAGGGGGTTGAAATCTCTGGGAACTGAAGATAGTTTCCTCACCAATCTTGAACAAAGACTATAAGATGCTGAAATTAGGTCTTAGCTATTAGAAAGTGTATTTTCATTTTTATTTGCTTGTAACCATCTCTACCTTTATTTCTTTTACTTGGCATCACTTAACCTATGTCCTTTTGTTAATGAACTTTTTTTTACTTTTAATCTAAACCAACACAGTGTTGTATTTAAATAGAAGTAATTAACTCCAGTTAATATGGTAAGCTGCTAGTTATTGTCTCTTTGAAGGAGCAAAGGAACATTATTTTTTTCTCTGAATGGTCCAGGAGGGGACTGGACACTTCATGGAAGATTGTTTGGGGGAAATTCAGGTCTGGGAGTGTGTCTGGGGTCACTTCTGCATAAGATAACTGGGTGATAGAGATTAGAGTTGGGCTCTTGTGTTGTAGGCAGAATTCTGGGGTCAGAGTGTTGAATCACAGCTGCAAAGCACAGAAACACTTTAGAGGACTGCATACTTGTCTCCTGGCTGTTGGTGTCTGGGCTGTGAGCCACAGCAGCATAAGAACAGGTGAGACCAAAGGTCCATCTAGCCCAGTATCTGTCTACTGACAGTGGCCAATGCCAGGTGCCCCAGAGGGAGTGAACCTAACAGGCAATGATCAAGTGATCTCTCTCCTGCCATCCATCTCCATCCTCTGACAAACAGAGGCTAGGGACACCATTCCTTACCCATCCTGGCTAATAGCCATTTATGGACTTAACCTCCATGAATTCAGTGGAGTTCTCTGAATTCTAGTTCTCTTTTAAACGCTGTTATAGTCCTAGCCTTCACAACCTCCTCAGGTAAGGAGTTCCACAAGTTGACTGTGCACTGCATGAAGAAGAACTTCCTTTTATTTGTTTTAAACCTGCTGCCTATTTGTTTTAAACCAGCAAAGGATTTGAGGCATGCAGGGTTACAGGGCAGGTGGTGACACAACCACTCACTGGTCTGGATTCCACATTCTTTGTACCTAGATGCATAACCTTGCATTTGGATGTATTTAATGCATTTTCTTTTCTTAGAAGAGTAATGCTCATTCCACTTAAGCTACCAGCTTTTAAAGCTTTTAACAGCTTTTAAAGTGTAACTACCATTTTGTCAATCTTAGAAATCTGCAAAACTGCAACATAAAGTTTAGTTTAAATTTTTTGTGATCAATATTAGACTCTGAAGATAGGTCAGATGCCTGCCTCAGAAAAGTAGTTGTGCAGTTTCTTCTTAATTTGGGATATTTTTCAGCTCCCCTTCAAGTAATCTTGCTTAATAAACTTCAGAAGTAGAGACCCTGATGAAGGAGAAAACAATATTACACACCTGTAATTGAAGTTATTGGTGACTTAACTCTCTTATCCACAGTCACCCTCTCTCTATCTAATTCTTTGGAATTCTGCTTCTGATCAAGCAGTTAGGGACTGTGGGAGTGGGCCTTCCTTTTCAGATGTTGTGTAGGTAGGTAACCTACTGTATCTACAATATGGTTTGTGTGGCTACAATATGGTTCTGCTGTCATGAATGCATCTGCTGTCATGGTTGAATTTGGTAGGATCTCCCAACATACAGTGCTAACTTCAGATCTGGTGAAAAATCAGTGCTGTTTTACAGCTGGTCTGAATTTTCTCTGATATCTGAAGACTCCTAGAAAGGAGTAGGTATATTAGATGTGCATTTATCTTTACCTGACATTGTTTAATGCCACAGATTAGCCCTTGAGGGAGAAGCAAGGGTACCCTTGTACGAAAAGAACTGAAACAGACAGACAAAAACATATTATTTGAAAAAAAAAATTTCTGAGCAGGGAAGAAGAAAAATTTACCGTAGTCCCCAATAGCTACTGCTGTAACAGAATGGCTTAAACCCTGTTTGTTTTTCTATGAGCACCTGAAGAGTTCAGAGAAGTGCTTAAAAAGTCACTAGGATGTGTTTCAAAGCTGCATAATGGTCTACATATTTCATATGACCAGAGGCTTATACAAGGGTCTTTATTTTAGATTTGCTAGCCAGTTTGTAACTCTTATTCCTGAGACCTGAATCTAAGTTCTCTGTAGTCATTTTTGGAAAACTACAGTGTATTTTTATACATTCATCTCCATTTGTTCTGTTATATTCTTTCTTCATTCAGGCACATAAGTTACAAATCTCTTCTATAACTAATAAAAAGACCCTTTATTGGAAAGAAAAATGACATTGAAACAGGTTAATACAATGCAGAAATAATTTGTATTGTCTGCTTTTCTAAACAATTCACTGATGTTATTGTATTTATATCATTTTGTTTTACAACTAAATCCAACATTTTGTAACAGCTCACTAAGAAGAACAAAGACAGGTTTCCTGGGGCTCCAGAAAAAGGAGGATGGGTACTGGATAACTATCCTACAACATCAGAGCATTGGTTAGCCTTGTCAGAAAAAGGCCTCTTACCTGACACTGTCGTCTGTCTTAAGAATATAGAAAAAAATGGTTAGTAAATGTTTTACTTTTAAAGCATAAAAATTAAAATCTTTTCCCAATTTTGATGTCTTTGCTTGAGTTATTGTTATAAGAAATGTCTGTTAAAGTGTACTTATGTCCCACTAGCAATTTTGTAGGACCTTGCCACTATATCAAAAGGATCTGTTTCTCTTCCTGCCTTTTTTTATAATTTTGTCTGTAATGCAAGTCTCCTCCATCCACACAAAACATGCAAACATAATTCCATCCACAAACCTAGATACTGACAAACATAACAGCACACCTCCTGTAACTGTGTGTCAGTGGATCACAACTGAGAATACCAAATTCAGGACAACCTGCCAAAAAATAGGGCAGACACACCCCAAAACTGGAGATTATTTTCCCATGAGATATGCCAAACCAGCAACAAAAGTAAACTTCTGTTTCACCACACTGGCTAACAAGAAGTCAGAAAAGCAGTTTCCTATGTATTCCAGTCCTTGTAGCACCACTAAAAACACTAGATTTAATGACTGGTTCTTTAAAACCAATTTCATCAGATAAAAGGTTCTTCTGATCCCAAAGGACCAGCCACACAGCCAGGTCAATATATAATGCAGATCTTACCCAAAAATCACTCCATTGCCAATCCTTTACTATCTAAAATCTAAAGGTTTATTTATAAAAAGAAAGAAAAAAAGATGAGAGTTAAAATTGGTTAAAGGAATCAAATACATACAATAATTGCAAAGTTCTTGGTTCAGGCTTGTAGCAGTGATGGAATAAACTGCTGTCTTAAGTCAAGTCTCTGGTTGCTTCTAAATCATTGGAAGGTCCTCACTCCCTTGGTTAGAATGCTCCCATTAGTGTAAGTCCATAGTCCAGAGGTTTGAGCAGGAAAGAGACCAAATGGAGATATTTCCAGGGCCTTTTATAGCTTCTGCCATGTGGAGGGAAATCTGTTGTTTCAAACAAAGGCCTCAGCACAGCTAGTGGGAAATTACAGGTAGCAAGATGGTGTTTGGAGTCACATTGGCAAACATGTCCATGAATGATTTTGCTTAGTCACAGCAGGGAAGTCCATTAAGTGTAGATAGGTGTCTTCCATGGTCCATTGTGAGTTAAGTGTTCCTTGATGAGCCACTTAATTTGAATAGTCCCTGCAAGATGTGCAGGCTAATTACCCTAGGAGCAAACATTTGAAATATAGGTATAGATGCTCATAACTTCAAATACAAAAATGATACATACATAACCATTCCGTAGACACCTTACTTGACGTAATTTGTACAAGATTTCTTGCAATTAGATAACAGTGGTAGCAACAATGATCTACATGGTCATATTTAATAAGATAACATCACACTTCCTCACTACATCACCTAAATAACTCTATTAGTGGGTTATAGCCCACGAAAGCTTATGCCCAAATAAATTTGTTAGTCTCTAGCGTGCCACAAGGACTCCTCATCATTTTTGCTATTACAGACTAACACGGCTACCCCTCTGAAATCTATTAGAAACATTAAAAATGGCAGCTTCTGAAAATGCTAACTATTGTTACAAATAATTTCCACTTAAAACAGTTGCTCCAAACAAGCAACACACTTAAACACAACAATCAACTAAAAATCTACACCATACACAAACTATCTTCTTCAATGCAGCACCAATTCAGTATTCCCAGCAATTAAATATGTACATTTCTAACCACTTCAATACAGACAGAGTTAAAAATTGCATGTTTTGTGTGGAGGTGACAAAAGGAATCCTGTGTGTTTGGCTATGAGCAAGGTAATGTGGAGAAATCAAAAATCAAGAGATGGCTAAGGAACAAACTAAGTAGTTTCTGTTTTTTTTATAGCTGTATTAGTGGATTATCCCCTTAACTATTTTAAATATTTTGTTGGGGTAAATTTTTACAAATTCTGTGTCTGCTTTTCACTTGTATCTTTTAATAGAAATAATAGCCCACTTCTTCATTTCTAGAGCACTTTGAGACATTGTTTCATAGACCACACCCTCAGTTGGTCTAAATCAGCCTTTCTCAAACGCGGCCACCGTGGCTGGATGCGGCCAACAGGGGCTTTTCTTGCCACTACAGCCTTCTGGCTGGTGATTGGGGGGACAAAGAAGCGGCCTTCCCCTGGGCCACCAGGATGGGTTGGACTCTGCCCTCTGGAGCCACAAATGCCAGAGGAGCAGAAAGCTCGTGCGAGTTCCCCACCTTCCCTGGGGCAATGGGGCTCAGGCTTCCTGCTCCAGCCCTGGGGTGATGGGTGGCAGGCTCCAGCCATGCAGCGGTGGGATCCGGCCATGGGCTCTGTCCCCCGGCCCCTCACACATCACCCCTGGTCCTTGCTGCCTCCTCCAGCCCCTCACCCATCCACCCCATCACCCCCAGTCGCCTCCCTACCCACCTCCCCATCCAAGGCTTAATTTGTCTTCTGGCTTGCCAGGGCTGAGTAAATCTGCTGTGAAAAGTGATATTTGTATGTTTGTTAATATCACTTTCTACTGCCTCCCAGCTAGCTAACAAGTCTGCTGCTGTGAAAAGTAGAAACAGGCTTACTAGCTAGCAAGTCTAAAAAAAATAAAAACAAAAAACAAAAGAAACAACAACAAAAAAGACAACATACAAAGCACCTTATTTGTGTTTCTGTTCTGTTTGGGTCCAGAAAAGAATAGAGACAACTGTGTTATTTTTATTACACAGTTTGAAAAAAAAACAAACAAAAAACCCAACACTTGCATAAATAAGTTACTATGATTTGGACATGCACACGTGCATAGGTATTAGTTTTTCCTAAAGTTAAATAAGCATTTTAGGAAAAATTGTCATAGCAGCTACCAGCAAGAGTAGGTGGCCACATTCTGAGGTCACCAAAAATTTTGTTGTGAGAATCCCTGAAATCAGCATAGCTCTATTAATTAAATGGAGATATACCTGTCAACGGTATATCCCTGTATCTGTTTGCCAAATCAAATGGATAATATGCAACTGCTCATGTGAATAAAGTTACTTATATGGATTAGAGCTTTGCAGAACTAAGGACATAAGCCTTTATTTCTGCATACTCTGCACCAGTAATATGGATTCATGGATTTTATATTTTTTTTGTTATTTTTAATTTTTTTTTGCCATTCTTAAACTATGGGCACACATACAAACTAGAAAAACAACAATTTCAGTTTAAAATATGAGATATGCAAATGTAACATTTCAATACTTATCCCCCCCACAGCCTTGCCATATCCCACACTCAAGTTATTAGGCTGTTGGCACTGAAAACAAAGCTTTACAATTTTCAGAAGTGGTACATCTGTCATTTAAATTGGCAAACACTTATTTTCTAAAAATTAAAAACATGTCAATAAGCTGTCAACCATTTATAAAAAGGCTTTCATACCTTAAAAGCATACTCATTCTAATGAGATGGTAGTTTTATATTATTGCCAAAAGTATATTACTCTTGTATAATTGTATTGCAGGAACATTTTTACTACGCAGACTGTACCTAACAAATAAAGATGAAATTAATTCTAAGATTTTGGAAAGACTTACAGATGAAGCATTAAAAAAGCAAAAAGAGGAAGAAGAAACAAGGTAAAATGTAACATGTGAATGCATAAAATATAAAAATAATAAAAAGAATTAATTTGATACAAGATAATATATTCTACAAGAACATGCACTGTTTTTATGGTCACAAAAATTTCCACATCTATTTTACATTAAGGAGATCTGAACCTATATCCATTAACACAGTGCACTTAAAAAAAGAGTTAAGAATAGTTCTGGTAGGTCCAAAGTCCTGCAATACATTGTTACCTTAATGTTATCTGATGAATACTAAACTCAGATAACCACATTTGTTGTGGAGAGATCCTCTAGCTAACATGTTTTCTTTGGTCCCTGTCATTTGTTTATTTGTCAAAATGATAACATCCAGGAAAGGACACAAGTTATCATTGATTTTTATTTAGTAATGAATCACTTTGAAGAAGCAGGCTTGCCAAATTGTATCTTAATATTGAACAGTATTTTTCTGAATTTTCAATAGCATTTAATGTTTGAAACTTGTTTCAACCATATTTTATACAAATAAAGATACGGAATTTTCTAATTTCAGGAGAGAACTGCAAGAGGTGCTGAAATTAAAAGAAGAAAACCAGCAACCTATAAAGCCTGCTGAAGACCAATATGAAAGCAAGTATCATCTGATATAAATTTAATAACACCTCTTGGGAATTGTTTAATTGTTTAAATTATTTTACAAATTGGGATTCAAACTGTACCCCCCATTTTTAGCCACTCAGCATCTGGGGGAGGGAGTACGTCACATTACTCTCTACTGAACACCTTGACCAACTCAGGTATCAATATTTTTGCGGTGGTCTGAGAGGATTACTCCCATTTGTCTCTTCCTGGTCTTCAAAAGCCCTACGTTGTGATGTCCTCCTTTCAAACAGGAACAGCTGGAGATAGCTCAGAGCTCATCAGCACATCTGTGTTCATTGGCCAGAGGGAATATTCCCTTTCCCAGAGCTTTGTGGCAGAACTTTCACACCAGCTTGTGATATGTCTGAGGCCTGGTCTACACTATGGGGTTGGGTCGAATTTAGCTGCGTTAGGTCGATTTAAAAATGACTGTGTCCACACAACCAACCCCGTTCCATCGACTTAAAGGGCTCTTAAAATTGACTTCTGTACTCCTCCCCGACGAGGGGAGTAGCGCTAAAATCGACCTTGCTGGGTTGAATTTGGGGTAGTGCGGATGCAAATCGACGGTATGAGCCTCCAGGAGCTATCCCAGAGTGCTCCACTGTGACCGCTCTGGACAGCACTTTGAACTCCGATGCACTAGCTAGGTACACAGGAAAAGCCCCAGGAACTTTTTAATTTCATTTCCTGTTTGGTCAGTGTAGCAAACTCAGCAGCACTCAGCAACACAGATGACCATACAGTCCCCCCAGAACCGTAGAGCATAGAATGTTTCTACACTCCCCCTATCATCTCCGTCCCTGAGGTTATCGCAGATTAGAAGGCGAAAAAACCCACACTCGTGATGACATGTTTTCCGAGCTCATGCAGTCCTCCCGCACTGATAGGGCACAGCTTCATGCATGTAGGCATTCAGTGGCAGAGGCCAGGAAAGAATTAAGTGAACGTGAAGAGCAGAGGCAGGACGCGATGCTGAGGCTAATGGGGAAGCAAACAAACATGATGAAGCATCTGTCAGGGGAGCAAACGGAAAGGATGAAGCATCTATTGGAGCTGCAGGAAAGCCAACAAGACCACAGACCCCCGCTGCATCCACTGTATAACCGCCTACCCTCCTCCCCATGTTCCATACCCTCCTCACCCAGACATCCAAGAATGCGGGGGGAAGGCTCCACGCACCCAGCCACTCCACGCCAGAGGATGGCCCAAGTAACAGAAGGCTGTCATTCAAACAGTTTGATTTTTAGTGTGGCTACAATAAGTAATGTGGCCTTGTCCTTCCCCCCTCCCCAACCCCACTTTGTCCGTTTATTAATTTAAAAAAAGAGAGAGAGAAGAAAGAACGCATGGTTTCAAAACAATAGTTACTTTATTTCGAAGGGGGGAGGATGGTTGGCTTACAGGGAATTAAAATCAAAGGGGGCAGGTTTGTATCAAGGAGAAACACACACAACTGTCACACCGAAGCCTGGCCAGTCATGAAACTGGTTTTCAAAGCCTCTCTGATGCGCAGCACGCCTGCCACCCCACCATAAACGTCTCCCCCTTACTCTCACAGATATTATGGAGCAAACTGCAAGCAGCAATAACAATGGGAATGTTTGTTGCGCTGAGGTCTGACCAACAGTGCCAGCGAGCCTTTAAACATCAAAAGGCACATTCTACCACCATTCTGCACTTGCTCAGCCTATAGTGAACTGCTCCTTACTAGTGTCCAGGCTTCATGAGCCATGGGAGCAAGGGGTAGGCTGGGGTAGGTGCGACCATGCAGTGCTGCCACCTGGGAGAGCAGCCTGAGGCAGAAGCCTCCAGCTTGCATGATATTCCAGGCAGGACTGAATCTCCATGAGACGAAACAAAGAAGAGAATGACCTGGAGTCTCTGGCTCTAAGAGGAGGATGGCCAGGTCTGTCCAGGAGCCCCTCATCAAACTCACTGAGGAGGATTCCAAGGTGTCCTCTGAGAGCAGCAGTACCACGTCTGCCAGCAGCACCCAGGAGGACCAGAACGGATCCCCCGAGCTCATCGCTGGGGAGCAGGAGAGCAGAGTTGCAGGGGAAGTGGTGGAGCCATACACCATGCCCTGGAGGTTGCTAGGAGCCAGGCAGGGAAAACATTTCCAGAACCCCCATCCAAGCTACATGTCCGATGAGGACGGGTACCAGTCCTACTGCACCATCTGCTGCAAAGGCAAGGAGCTGCTGCTATGTAGCAATGCCAGTTGCTGCAGGTGCTTCTGTGTCGAATGCTTGGAGGTCCTGGTAGGGCAAGGTACCTCGGCCAAGGCAAAAGAGCAAGAGCCCTGGAGCTGTTACATGTGTCAACCACAGAAGTGCTTATGGGGTGTTACAGTGCCAACTGGACTGGAATGTATGGCTGCAAGACTTCTTCACCAGCGACAAAGGACAGGAATACGATGCACCTAAAATCTAAAAAGGCCCGCACATTTCCCAGAGTCACTACCCTTGATAACAGAACGTCAATGATTGTATTGGCTACTTGGATCACAGCAGTCCCCACAATAGACTTACCCACAACAGCAACAGTGACAGTGAACTGAACAGGCTCCATGCTTGCCGTGGTATGGCGTCTGCATGGGTAACCCAGGAAAAAGAGGTGCAAAACTATTGTCTGCCATTGCTTTCACGGAGGAAGGGGCAACTGATGACATGTACCCAAAACCACCCGCGACAATGTTTTTGCCCCATTAGGCACTGGGAGTTTAACCAAGAATTCCAATGGGCGTCAGAGACTGCGGGAACTGTGGGATAGCTACCTACAGTGCACTGCTCCATAAGTCGATGATAGCCATGGTTGTGAGGATGCACTCCTCTGACTTAATGTGCTTAGTGGGGACATACGCAATCGACTGTATGAAATTGATTTCTAAAAATTGACTTCTATAAAATCAATCTAATTTCGTAGTGTAGACATACCCTGACTCAATCTAGTACTATATTCTTCCTTCCCTGAATTTTGAAGTTAATTGAAAACATAAATATATATTGTAGTGTATATTAAACAGAAAAAAATGTAGATTAATAAAATCAGAAAATTCAGAGTTCTTCAAGTATTTATCCACATGGATCCCACTGTAGATATTTTTGCCTTGTGCATGCAAGCCTGGAATCTTTTAGCTAGCTGTGTCTTTTGGGGCTGTCTTCATGCCCCCTGTTATGGGGTGTCCACCTCACACAAGGCAGAGCAGGTTAAATTATGGTAATTAACCTGACAGGCCGCACGTGGGGGAAGGCCTACATATGAAAGTCAAATTGATGATGGAGCCCAGCTGAGAAGGAACAAGCAGAGCTGATATAAAGCCATGAAGTTGGCAACAGAAGGGGACTGCAGTGGAAGTAGTCTGCAGTCACTCCCTGGGAGGAGTGAGTTTGGTCTGGTAAATCCAGAGAGAAGGGAGCTAGAAGATATAGGAAGGAGTCCAGGGAAGTAGGAGTGGGGTCTTGGAGACACAGTTGCTAGTTATGGATCCCTGGCCTGGAACCCAGAGTAAAGGGTGGGCCTGGGTTCCCCTACCAGCCACTTGGGAAGTGGCATAGCCTTGGGCAGTGGAGCAGAAGACTGCCTCAGACAGTTGTCCAATAGGACTCTGCTACCCTGGAAGGGGAGAACTATAGTGACCTGGCCAGCAGGCCAAGTCATGAAGAAAAAGTGGACAGAGGGAGGCAGCAGGGTGCACGAATGAGTGGCAGAAGAGGGAATCAGACCTGGAAGCAGCTAAGTCCCAGAGCAGCCAGAAGGAGGCACCCTTGCAGTGAGTGTACCCCTTTACACCCCTACAGAAAGGGCATAAAGGGTGGAGCAGCCCCAGCCACCATTCAGTTCCTTTTACTGCCCATGACAGCATGACAGAGCTACACAGTGTCCATCTGCTTCCTTGTTGTATCTTAGTTCAGGTTAGGATAGGGGTTTTATTTGTTTGGTTGGGTTTTTTATTCATTAAAATTGTATTTGGTGACTAGTGGGGGAAAAAACAATTTTTTTTCTTTGATTCTCCCCTTGGTACTGGGCTGCACATCATGGGCTGAGTCTTGATCTCTGGGTTTTAAGATCTGCCTTATTTGTGAATCAGCTATGCCCATGCATGATGGACATGTTAGATGTCTCTTTTGTTTAGGGAAGTCGCATACTGTGGAAAAGCATTCAAATTTCAAATCTTTCTCTAAGAGAGCTCTCAGTGCCCATTTAAAGGTATTTCTTATGGAAAAATCAATGAAAAGTGTATCCGACTCTGGAGTTCCTCCATGGAACCAGTCTGCTGTATTGGAGCTAGTATCTACCCATATTCTGGCTACCAGAGATGTTACATTGGGAGCTGGTAGATCTTCTGGCTCTAAGAGATTTCATGATTCTTAAAATCATGCTTAGCCTTCCCTTCCCTTTTATCATCCTTGGGTCAGTCAGTGGCTGCTGGTGCTCAAAGCAGGCAAAGGAATGCTTGATGCCAAACACTATCTCACCAGTTAAGAAGAAATCTAAGTCTCATGTTTCTGATGTTTCCAAACTGACTCCTTATAAGGCAGATCAGCACCATATCTCTTTGGAATTATGTAAACTTGCTATTCTGCTTCGGTACCAAGTTGATAATCCTCATTGACCAACACTGCTACTTCAGTACTGGGGATAATGGTACTATTACTGATTTGTTGGTACCATGTTCTATTGTGAAGGTCCCTTCATCTGAGATTTCTACATTGAATTGAGCTTGGTACCAACTGCACTGGTACCCACTCCTATTGCAACTCAGACTCTTTTTACAACTTCTGTGGACATAGTGATTTCCCCAGAACCAGCGCCTCCTCTCCTAGATGCTTCTCCGATTTCTGTGAGCTCTGTCAGTTCTGAAACCAGAAATAAGGGTACAGATTATGAAAACCTTCCTGCAACCATCTTCTATTATACTGGCATTGGTGTCTCAGAGACTGGAGTCTGGACTTACTCATTCTGTGGTAACACCTCAGAAGTCTGTACCACTAATGGAGAAGTTCTGCTCATCTGCTTCTTCTTCATCTTATGGCAATAGAAATCCTTCTAGATTTTCTCTTCATTCTTTGTTTGGTGCCTGAAGGGGATTTACAAAGGAGCCCCTCTTGTTGTAGATCTTATGCTTTGGACAGGTCTCAAGTATCTTGGTTTCTACTTTTATGGCATCACATGTCAGGGACTAAGGCTTGGGCAAACAAGTCTAGTAGTTAAAGACACAGATGGTTGGCCTGGAAAAGGTTAAGCCAGAGTCGGTAGTTAGGGCCCAGAGCCAAGGGTCAAGGCTGAGTTGATAGCCAAGCAGATTTTGTATGACTCATATCATTTCAAACCTCCTTTCCCATCCAAAAACCTCAATAAAAGTGTTCCTGAGTTTGCTGCGGCGCATGGCAATATGGACATAATATGACCCTGTATTCAAGGTTAAACCTCTGTCCTCTCCTAAGGTTGGTTAAGGTCCGTTTCAGCCAATCAGGCACAGCTTGGACTTCCTGAGCCTCTGGTGTTGAATGCATCTGTGATGGGGCATCTGCCCCACACTAGCCCATAAAGGGTTAATAAAACCCTAGGGAGGCTGCGCAACATGCAGCCAATTGGGAGGACCCATGGGAGACTGTGCAGGAGACAGCCAATTTGGTGAGGGCTATGAGGAGCAGCCAATCAGGGCCGGGCAGGCCCATTTAAGAAGAGCTGCAGGGCAAAGCAGTTCAGTCACTCCTTGGAGCTTGAAGAGGGAGGAGGACTGGCTGCCTTGCAGATAGAGATCAGCTAGCAACTTGGACAGAGCAGTGCTGGGCAGGATCAGGGAGTGAGAGCGAGCTCCTGGCTGACTGTGGGCATGCTGAGGCCCTGAGACAAGGGCGGAGAAGGTGCTGGAGCTGCAGGAAAGTGGCCCAGGGAAGTAGACTGTGGGATTGGAGGGGACACAGCACGTGGCTGCCATCTACAGGGTCCCTGGGCTGGGACCCAGAGTAATGAGTGGGCCCACGTTGTCCTCCCTCCCATCCCCATTGGCCACTGAGGAAGAGCCTGGACAGTGGACTGTGGTTCCTCCAGAAGGTGGGAGAACAGACTGTGGTCATTGGGACAATTCGCATCCTGGAGTAGAAGTAACGGCAGTGAGATGTCACGAGAGGAGGGTGCACGGGTGGACTAAGCTTATTCCCAGGACAGCCAGCAGGAGGTGCCACAGTGGTGAGTCATGCCCCATCACAATATCCAAGCTATGATGGGGGGTATACTTGGGTTTTCTTCAAATTCAGGGTAAGTAGTCCAAGGCAGAGTCTTGGTTACACATAAATGTACAAAAGCTCAAGGTTGTTAGTCTAACCTGCAAGGCATTTCTGCCTCTCCTTCAGGGGCCCACTACCTAAAACATAAAGGGCAATACACCTATACAGTATATAAACAATCAAGGGGGAGTGAGATCATCCCCTTCTGTCAGGAATCAATATACCTATGGGACTGGCGCATCCAACATTGGGTTGGGCTAATAGCTTTCCATCTCCTGGGTACCCAGAATTATTTGCTAGATCAGCTGAGCAGGAAGAGCTCCATTACTCATGAATGAGAGTTAAAAGATTCTGTTCTATACTGGGTATTCCTAAAATGGGGAGTTCCCTCAACAGACCTGTTTGCTACAGTACAGAAACATATTTCCCCCACCCCCTAGAAGCAGTGCAAAGGCTTGGGGGGAGTCAGAGGTAATGAAAGAGCTGAGGAAAAGGGAAGTAATTGCTGGGAAGGAGGCTGGATGTGAAGTGGGAGAGTTGTTGGGGTGTGGGCAGGAAAAGTATTGATCAGGTTTTTTGGTGGGGAGGGATTGTTAGGGATCCCCCCATGCAGACCCTGGCTGACCCCTAGCCTTCCTCATTCAGTCAGGCACATCTGCCCCTGGTCCCATGTGTCTCTGCACCCCCATTCAGCACCCATCCGCCATATATCCCTGCACCCCTCCCCCATCCTTATGTGACCCTGTGCTCCCATTCAGCCACCCCCTCCCCCATGTCTCTGTACTCCCTCCTCTCTACCCCTGTGTGTCCTTGCCCCCTTTCAGCCACCCCTGTCCCCTGTGTCCCTGCACATCTTTTCCCCCCATCCCCATATGTTCCTGCACCTCCCTGCTATTTAGCCCCTGTCCCAGTCTGTTCCCCCACTAGCCCTTCTGAACCCCATTCTGTGACCACCCCCCCCAGCAGTTTTATGTGCCCCACACTGTCCGTTCCCCCATATCCCATGCCTTCTGACCTGGCCCCCTGGGCAGGGCGCTGTGAGGAACACAGCCTCTTCTCTTTCCTATCCGTGTCTGGGGCTGCCCCCATTGGGAGCAGCTGCTCTTTGTTCTGGCACAATAGTGTCCCTGGTGGACAAAAGGTTTAACTGCAGCACTTTCCAGCAGAATGTATTTTCTGCTGAGGAAAAAAAAATTCTGTGCAAGATATGAATTCTGCATGTGCACAGTGGCACAGAATTTCCCCAGGAGTAACTGATACAGAGTCCTTACCTGGATTTTTCATATGGGTGAAGGAACTGAGTATCTATTGGAGCTGTGCGTGTGCCCTTGCTACAGGGGGCATGAAGGCATATAGGGCACAGGCACAGCTCCAATAGATACTTCTTGGTAAAATATTCTGGGCTCATGCATGCACACCTTCATTAAGATCCATGCAGATAAAAGCATCTCTAAGAACTCCAGTTACTGTAAGGCAAGTAACCTCTCTTTATGGTTCCTTCAATAAAAGTAACTCAGTCCATATGTACTGTATGGTAGTATTTTATATTCTGATCACTTTCATGCCTTAATATATGTGTAGTGTGGTTGAGTTACAGTTGCTGTGGAAACCATATTTTGAGTTTCCAGATGTAGTGAAGCCAAGACTCGTCAGCGTGGCGCTTCCAGCTGGTTGTCATAGGAATTAGCTCTTCACCAGCTTCAGAGCGCCCTCTACTGGCCGGCTGATGTCTCACCTGCCTCAGGCCCCGTGTCCCTCCCAGACCCCGGTGCCCTTTTCCTCAGGGTTCTGCCCCAGCAGTAACTCCACACTCTGGGTCTCCCCTCCCAGGGAAACCCACAACCCTCTTAACCCACCGTGCCTCAGTGGCTACTGCCAGTCATCATCTAGCCCCCTCTCACTAGGGCAGACTGCAGACTGTAAAGGCCACTCATCATTGGCAAGGGAGTCAGACTAGCTGCCTCTGCCTAAGCCCAGACTTCACCTCTGCAGCCCCAGTACCTTCTTTGGGCCTTGCACAAGGCCTGCAGCCTGGGGAGTTGCCAGGGTAGAACTCCATGTATGCTACAACTCCATTGCCACTAGTTTGCCACAACAGAGTGCCATGTTATTGATTTCTAGCTTGCAGCACAGAACATGGGGCCTTCATCCTGGGTGGAGCTGAGTGAAAAGTTTGTCCATGAAAAAACTCTCTGTGAATTCAAAAAAATTAATGTAAAGTAAACTATATTTGTTTAAATCCTATCATGCTTGAAAGACAAAGCACTCCAGGTTGGTTAGGCAATGGTTAATAGGCCAAGCTCAAAACCAGTTAGGGTTTGGCAGTTTCTCGGAAACTCATCCTGGAGCAGTTATAAAGAAGATTAAGATTATCTTGATTTTAGTAAGGCTTTTGACATAGTTGTATGTGTCATTCTGATAAGCAAACTAAGGCAACGTGGTCTAGATTAAATTACTAAATGGTGGGTGCGTAACTGGTCAAAAGACCATACTCTAAAAGTAGTTATCAATAGTTTGCTGTCAAACTAGGAGGGCATATCTAGTGGGGTCTCGCAAGGGTCTGTCCTGGCCCTGCACTATTCAACATTTTAATTAATGACTTAGATAACGGAGTGAAGAGTATGCTTGTGAAATTTGCAGATGACGCCAAACTGAAAGAGGTTGCAAGCAGCTGGGAGCACAGGATTAGAATTCAAAACAAACTTGAAAAATTGGAGAATTGCTTGAAATCTACAAGTTGAAATTCAGTAAAGACAAATGCAAAATACTACATTTAGGAAGGAAAAATCAAATGCACAACTACAAAATGGGTCATAATTGGCCAGACAGTAGTGCTGCTGAAAAAGGTCTGGGGTTTATAGTGGATCACAAATTGAGTATGACCCAAGAATGTGATGTAGTAGCGAAAAAAGGCTAATATTGTTCCAGGATTCATTAACAGGAATGTCATATGTAAGATAGGGGATGCAATTGCTTCACTCTACTTGGCACTGGTGAGGCCTCAGCTGGTCAAGTTTGGGGTGCCATACTTTAGGCAACATGTGAATAAATTGGGGACAGTTAAGAGGAAAGCAACAAAAAGGTTTAGAAAATCTTACCTATGAGGAAAGGTTAAAAAACTGGACATGTTTAGTCTCAAGAAAAGAAGACCAATGGATGACATAAGTCTTCAGATATGTTAAGGGCTGTTATACAGAGGTTGCTGATCAATTGTTCTCCATGTCCACTGAAGGTAGGACAAGAAGTAACAGGCTTGATCTACAGCAAGGGAGATCTAGGTTAGATATTAGGAAAAAGCTTCTAACTATAAGGTTAGTTAAGTACTGAAATAGGCTTCCAAGGGAGATTGTAGAGTCCCCATTGTTGGAGGTTTTTAAGAGCAGGTTAGACAAACACCTGTCAGGGATGGTCTAGGAATACTTGGTCCTGCCTCAGTTCAGGGGGCTGGACTAGATTACACCTGGAGGTCCCTACCAGCCCTATATTTCTATGATTGTCCATCATAATACAGTCTTTTATTATCCAGTCTGGCATTTATTTTGTTGTTCCCACAGGCAACAAGTGCTAATTTATGAAGATAGCATTAGTGTCAATCAGATATCTAGGATTCAAATATTTTCTTCATTGTTTGATTAGCTGATATTTCACTTACTTTCTAATTCTCACTCTTAAAACAAAAAATCTGCCAGTCTTGTCACACTGTAAAAAAATCACACTAATTTAAAAAACCATCCCACCAGATTGTTTTACAAAGATTTTATAAAACAGATGTTTTTTGCCAACAATGAAGCATTTCTAAAATGTTAAATATAAAAGACTTCTAGTCTCTGTAATATCTGCATCTGACATAAAAAAGTAAGTCTTGGTTGTGATCATCTGACTTACATTTAAATAATTGAGAACATCAAAACAACTATTCATGAGAGAAGTAATCATGTCAATACACTTCTGCTGTAAACACATGATAAGCCCTTATTTAGAGAAAATTGTTTTTTTCCCATGGCTACATTTTATTTCCATAATCAAATACTGACTCATCAAAACACTTCAGTCATGCTGCTCTCAGCCTGACATCTGTTTTATTTCACTTTTATGTCTCTCAGGCACATTGACTACAACCCTAGTCCCATGTGACATGTTTTTATAGGAAAAAAATAATTGTATGTGCACAGCTCATTTTTTATAAAAGCCATCATGTAAAAATGCAAACTTAAATGTTGTCAAGAAAAGAGTCTAGCACTCTGTGATGCTCGTTTGGTGTCTCTTGTGAATAAATGTGTACTTCAGTAATTACAATTTCTATAAACTCATCAGGCCACATTAACTCCTGGTTTGTACCCATTGTAGTCAACAGTAACACCAGTGTCAATTGGCCTAATTTGTTCAAATACATCATATTTTAAAAGAAAAGGTAAACCAGTTAATAATATACAGGACACTTATTTATGTCTGCATGTCTCTTACTGAGTCTATAGGTATGTCTACATAGCAGCTGGGAGATGTCATTTCCAGCACATGTAGACAATCACACTGTAGCTCTGCTCAAGTTAGCACCTAAAACAGCAGTGTGGCTGCAGTGGCCACCTGAATTCAATGCTGTCCAGCCCCCTGGGTACCTACTCCAGCAGCTAGCCAGAACTGCTGCCAATTCCGCGATGGCCATGTGTCTATTTTAGGCACTAGCTCACTATTTTTAGGTGCTATTTTTAGGCACTAGTGCTTGTACGTTTACCTGTGCTAAGAATTACACCTTCTAGCTGCAGGGTATCTCTTCATTGGAGCTGGAAAGTATAAATGGAACTAGGGTGCTAAAAATAGATATGCAGGCACAGCAGCACAAGCAGCAGGTGGGGCAAGCGGCCCTGAGTAGATACTTATGAGATCATACTGGGTTGGCTAGCCCCTTATGCTGCTTGCACCACTGTGGCTACACTTCTGTTTTTACCATGCTAGTATGGATATGTCACCTGGAGCTAGAATTGACAAATTCCAGCTCTTCTGTAGACATACCGTATAAGTACTTGGGGAAATAGACATAGAGTAAAATTTTCAAAAGTACCTCAGTGACATAAAAACCTCAGTCCTATTGGAAGTCAAATGCATAAAGCATCTAGTAAGTATATACTTATTTGGTTTGTCAAATAACTCCTGCCTGTAATGTCTGGTTGCAGATGATATCTTTGCATCCTGTTTCAATATCCCTTTACAGAGTTAATCTGGGACAAAGTTATCATCAGTTTTAAAATAGTTTTAAATACATTAATAATCTTTCAGAAGCTTTGCCTGAACATGAATATTTATATCAGGCAGCATCCATATAAACTGTCAATCTCTGTTATTAAAACAAGCTTTTGGGCATGGGAAGGATGCTATCCCAATTCATATAGCTCAATGGACTCATTCCATTTTGAGTTTTGAATTGAAGAGATGTTGTTTTCTGTAACATCTCAAATCATATGCAATTTAGACTCCTTTTCAATGTTTCACTTAGTATCAGTATTTTGTTTATACGGTACAGTATTTGATCCTCCCTGCTTCTTCATACATTGAATGTTTTCTTAGTTCAATATTTATCTTGTGTTTGCTTGCTAGCTTAATAACCTAAACTGGAGCTTTCTTCCTCTATCTGGAGACTGTTCAACCCCTGCTCACTTTCTCTTCCCTGGAAGAGAAAAAGAAGACTCTCTTCTACCTGCAGGCAGGTAAGTGGCTTGTTTTGGAGGCTTCAGAGCAGCCTAGAAAAGGGTGGGAGCTGCAGAGAACAGCTTTGCCCAGTCTCAAAGCAGTGTTTTCTGCTCCTCAATGCACCTTTCAGCCCTTCTTCCTATGCCAGAAATATGGATTACATACATATATTACCTTGCGAATATCTGTACCCACAGTATTTTGGCAATGGGCAGCAGCTCTGCCACCAGACTTAGGAATGTGAAGGGTTATGAACAACATCCTCAGTTAGGTGCCCTACAATAAGTCTCAGTGGTTGAGTTAAAATTATTTTAGTCGTCTCCTCTCATTCTGTAAATTAAATGTTGAGGGAGGTTGCTATGAACACCTAGCTGTCTGTATCTTCATGAAGCATAACATCACTCCACTTCAGTGGCCATCAGCATCTCTAATAGAACTTGGCACATTCCAAGTAATGCTGAGGAAGCTGACACCTCCTGGACTCACTTCTTTTCAATCTGTTTTATTTTTTTGTCTGTGTGTCTATCTTACTTATACAGCACCAAAATCAGTAATCTATTGGTGAAGCCTGTCTCTTGAGTTTGTCATTTGACGCCTATGACAAATGGAACTTCCCTGACTTTATTTTCTCTTTGGAGTTTGATATTCTCTTGTCAGAGTTCGTCAGTTCAGTGTGTTGACTAATGAGCTCTTTGCATGCAGGTCTCAGTACTTCCTCAAAATAGCACAGCTGATGCATGGAGCTTTGGAGACTTTTCTGGTGCTTAGAGGTCAATAGAGTTTGGACCGCTTGGTGCACCTTCCATGCTCAATAGCTTGCCAGCTTAATCAGACTTCTCCGTGAAGGGATCAGGACCTCTTTAGTTCATGGAGAGCGAGGCACATTCTTGGTACAAGATAAGACTCTCTCTTGGTTCATAGAGAGCTCAGTCTCCCAGTATACAGTATTAAGAGTTGCAGAAGACATCTTCTTACCTTACTGCATAGTATAGTATGACTGGCACATAGAACTTAGGTGCTTCTTTGAGTGGCTCTTCAGTGCTTCCTTGGCACTTTGACTGGACTGTCAATTCATGGAGAGAGTGCCTTCTAGGCTTATGGAACAGCCCACTGGTACTTCGCAGCAGATCACTGCATTGGACACTGGTGCCCTTTTAATACATGGAATGTTTGTTACACATCTTCTGATCTTCTAAAGTCAGTCCTCTTGAGAGAGCTTGGCACATGGCCATTCCATGTGTCCCAATTCTTATAGCACAAGGGTTCCATACAGTTTGATCAAATTCAGCATGATATAGGTGTCTCTTTTCTCTGTACAAACAAATGAGTCTTACTCTTACTCTATACCAGGGGTCTCAAACTCAATTTACCTTAGAGCCAGTGCCAGTCCTCAAATCCTCCCAGCGGGCCAATAATGTCACTGAAGATGGTGTTCAGAAAAGAAAACATTTATATTGTATTTTTATTTCGAATTTCTTCTAAATAATAAAACTGTCATACAACTTTATACAATTTTTTGCCTGCCAGAGAGTTTTTAGTGTTTGCCAGACACCTGGCAACGCTTCAGTTCTGTCAGTTTGTTGATGTTTGGCCTCAGCAACTGAGCAGCTGAAACCTTCAGGATTGCAGCAAGGTGTGCATCAGATAGTTGTGTTTGGTATTTTGACTTGTTTATATTCACTGTGGGGAAAAAAGTGACGCTACCTCCATGGCTGACTCTGCTCAGGGACCAGGGGGTTGAATGGGGGCAGGGGTCCTGGGGGAAGGAGGGGGGGTTGGATGGAGCAGCAGGGGGCAGTTAGGGTCAGAGGTTCCAGGGACGGTCAGGGTTTCCAGGGGCGGTCAGGGGACAGGGAGAAGGGGTGGTTGAAAGGGGCAGGGATTCCGGGGGGTCATCAGGAATGAGAGGAGGGGTTGAATGAGGTGGCAGGGGGCAGTCAGGGGACAGGGAAGGGGGTGGATGGGGCAAGGGTCTTGGGGGGTGTCAAGGAACGCAGGGGGTTAGATAACTGACAATGCAGCTGCGGGAGAGCCTGATCTGTGTACCTGTGTGGGAGAGCATGCTCTGCTGTACTGCTGGGGAACTGAGCCTGTACATGGAACTGCCTGGAGGCAGGGGCAGCTCTAGGTATTTTGCCGCCCCAAGCACGGCAGGCAGGCTGCCTTCGGCGGCTTGCCTGCGGGAGGTCCCTAGTCCCGCGGATTCGGCGGCAGCCTGCGGGAGGTCCGCCGCGGGACCAGCGGACCCTCCACAGGCATGCCACCGAAGGCAGCCTGCCTGCCGCCCTCACGGCGACTGACAGAGCACCCCCTGTGGCTTGCCACCCCAGGCACGCGCTTGGTGTGCTGGTGCCTGGAGCCGCCCCTGCCTGGAGGGGATTGGTCATGGGGACAGTCCCAGCACTGTGACCACACCCACTGGCAGCTGCCTCCATGGCTGAACTCCAAGGACTGGTAGCAGGAGTGGGGCTTTGTGGCCCCCAAGCAGCGACATGGATGAGCTCTGTCCACCAAGATGAACCCTGGATCTGCTGAGTCAGCCCTTAGTCTATAGCAGTGGTTCTCAAACTTTTGTACTGGTGACCCCGTTCACATAGCAAGCCTCTGAGTGTGACCCCCCTTATAAATTAAAAACACTTTTTTATATATTTAACACCATTATAAATGATGGATGCAAAGTGGGGTTTGGGGTGGAGGCTAACAGATCACAACCCCCCATGTAGTAACCTCATGACCCCCTGAGGGGTCCTGACCCCCAGTTTGAGAACTGCTGGCCTATAGCACCAGCTGGGCTCTGCTCATTGTGTGCTGGCCACATGGGCTGGAACCTTGGGCCACAGCTTTTATATAGCACCTTTTTTTATTTACCTTCTTGCTTTTACGAGGCTGTGTGATCCTGCGGGGTGGAGGGGGGCAGGAAAAGGGCTGAGGGCCCACCTTTGTCACTGCCATGGCAGTGCCACCCCTTAGCAGCACCCTCCCCTGTCCCTCCCAGCCTGGGGCCCAGCAGAGACGGCTAAGTTTATGTAGTGGAAGGAGTTCCCCTGATGGAGCCCTTCCTCCCATAGGCAGTGGAAGCCCAGCTTTGCAGGGGGCTAGGAGAGTTCGGGAAAGATGCTGCTCTCCAGACCTTGTTTCTGCTCTTAACCCCACCTCCCCTCCCAGTTGGGAACTAGTGCCATCCCCAGAGCCTGTGTCCTGGGTACTCAGTCATTCTGCATCTTGCTTTTTCCAGTCTCAGCTCTCTTTGACTGCCGCAGAGATGCCCCACTGAGGGCATCACTGAGTTGCACTGTGCTTGGTGCTGTCTGCAGCCTGGACTTCTTGATAGGTTGATTTAGTTTTGAAGGTGTTTTTTAAAATGTTTTCAAGCTGCCTCCCTCTCCCACAACACGCAGTGCCAGGGAAGAGAGGCGAGGGAAGGGAAGGGCTGGGCCCTTCCTGCTGCCTCAAGATGTTTAAAAAAGCCTTTTGGGCCTTTATTTTTTGTCTACATTTGTTACCTTTAGAAACAGTCTGCTCTCCCCTGTTCTTACTGGAGGTCTCCTTGGAGGAGCAGAGAGTTGGGTGGGGAGGGGGGTATGGCTTCTGCCTCCTGATGAGGGAGGGCATGCTCGGGCCTTGCACAGACCTCTTCCACCTTGAGTGTCTGGCAAAGCCTTGGGTTCTGCACCAATCCCTTCCTATCCAAAAGGCTGTGGCTCTTGCTCTCTATGTCACAATTCTGCTAGACCCCAAGCCCTTCAGAATCCTCCAGCTCAGGATGGCTATCCTCTTGCACCACTGTGGCTCCATTTCTATTTTTAGCACACTAGCTTGATCAGCGCTAGCACGAGTATGTCTACATGAGCCAGAAATTACACTTCCCTTTTCCAGTGTAAACATACCCCAAATCATAGGGATACTTCCTTTCGTCCACCCTCTGTATATATGGGGAGGGGAATTATTGACCTTGTGCATATGTAATGGTGTTTGGTGTTTGTAAGACAAGGTATAATAATCACATTTCCAAATTGCAATGAACTGTGGAAAAGTTCCTGTTTGGTGTGAGAGATGTTACTTATACCTAGATCAGGGGTCGGCAACCTTTCAGAAGTGGTGTGCCGAGTCTTCATTTATTCACTCTGATTTAAGGTTTTGCGTGCCAGTAATACATTTTAACATTTTTAGAAGGTCTCTTTCTATAAGTCTATAATATATAACTAAACTATTGTTGTATGCAGGGGCGGCTCTAAGAATCTGGCCGCCCCAAGCAGGGCAGCACGTCGCAGGGGATGCGCTGCCGGGCGCCGGTCCCGCGGCTGAGCGGGACCGGGGCCGCTGGTCCGTGGCTCCGGTGGAGCGTCCGCAGTCATGCCTGCGGAAGGTCCGCCGGAGCCGTGGGACCAACGGATCCTCCACAGTCATGCCTGCAGGAGGTCCGCTGTCCCGCGGCTCCAGTGGACCTCCCGCAGGCATGACTGCGGAAGGTCCGCCGGAGCCGCCTGCCACCCTGCCGGCAAAATGCCGCCCCACGCGTGCACTTGGCGCGCTGGGGTCTAGAGCCGGCCCTGGTTGTATGTAAAGTAAATAAGATTTTTAAAATGTTTAAGAAGCTTCATTTAAAATTAAATTAAAATGCAGAGCCCCCCGGACCGGTGGCCAGGATCCAGGCAGTGTGAGTGCCACTGAAAATCAGCTTGCTTGCCGCCTTCGGCACGTGTGCCATAGGTTGCCTACCCCTGACCTAGATGCACTCCCCTTCCCCACCCCCAGCCCTATGCATGCTGGCTTGGGAATATCACTGCTGTAATATCAGCTTTTAAGACACTTTTCACATGCATCACTTCTAGTATTACGATAAGTTAAAACAAGCTACAGTACATTGGGACATTAATACTCTATTACAGTGTTTGCATTAGCATATTAAAAGCAATTACACTTAACAGACCAGTATATCCAGGACATTACTAGCACACTTTTCCCGCACTGATACATAGTAGTTGCACTGTCATCTACCATAGCTACTTACGTTGCAGCTTTTTTTGTTAAAACTAAATTGAGAAGAAAGACTACTGGTTCAGAACTTGTTTAATGGTTACTTTATTGCTAAAGGGTGTAGTGGGATGTAGGCTTGGAGGGAAGAAGGTTTCTGTGATATAGGCAAGATCAGGTGTTTTATCCAAAACCAGAATATGAATGGTGCTGGTCTTCTTGGTGGCTGGCTGACCTTGAATTATTGTCAAAAGTTAGAGGGTGTACTCGTCTCCTTCCTCACATTTTGGTTGAGGATTCCATTGATAAAGAGATTGGCCTCAAATACCTGGTTGTAGGACTCTTTCATGGTGTAATTTTCATCTTGGGTGGCCCGGTCCTAATTATATTAAAGCACGTACTTTAGTCTTTGTAATTATCTGTTATAACTCTGTCGCTTTTTATGAAGGCAGGAGTAAAATAAAAGTAGCTGCAATAGTTAACTAAAACTGAAAATTTACATAATTTAAATCAGACTCCTAATCTTAATTTTTGCTTAATAAATAAATCCATAAGAAAACTCTGTTGGGAAACTGCTACAGTTTACTTAGAAAGTTCACTTCTCCTATATAGGCAGCAAAGAGTCCTGTGGCACCTTATAGCCTAACAGACGTTTTGGAGCATGAGCTTTCGTGGGTGAATACCCACTTCGTCGGATGCAAGTGGGTATTCACCCACGAAAGCTCATGCTCCAAAATGTCTGTTAGTCTATAAGGTGCCACAGGACTCTTTGCTGCTTTTACAGATCCAGACTAACATGGCTACCCCTCTGATACTCTTCTCCTATATAGGTCATAAGGATCCTATCTGTCAATACTGGCTGTTCTTTCTTTCTTTGATCTGCAGAGTGACTGATGCTTTTCAGATATCAGCTGTGGGTACAGGAGGGTTTCATTGCATTTCTTGGCCCCAGCTACTGTTCTCCCTTCTTGTTGCATTGATAGTGGGTGGGTGTGTCTCGCCTTTTTTTTTTTTAAACCATATATGCTAGGGACAGTCTTGTCCTCTTCTCTTCTCCTGATATCAGTGTAGATGCAGGCAGTGCAAAATGTACTACAGTCATACAGTATCTCAAATGCAAAGCTGCATTTCTCTGATCTGAGGTTTGAAGAACAATGTGGAACTAGTTATATTACGGGATGTCTAGATTTCATTCCTGTGGTAACAGAACTGGTGATAGGAAAGCAGGAAGAGGTTTGTTTTTTGTTGGTGGTGGTGGTGATGGTGTGTGCGCGTGTGTGTGTACAGCTTAAATTCGTTAAAAACCCTAACTTTCAGTACTCGGTGTTTCAAAAATGTTAGACTGCCAACCTGTGTCATAGAGATGTCTTTTGTTTAACCCTCACCCCCGCCATGAATAAAGCTACTTTAAGGGAAATTACTGCTTTGTCCAACCCTGAAGAGCTATAAGATCTTTGCTCACCAATTCTCATAAAACTTGTATTTGTCATGCGTTTTTGGTGGCTTTGGTATTATGATCTTTTATAAATAAAAGTGCATTTCATTGATTTTAAAATAAAATTAGTAACTGGAAAAAATAGCCAGTATTTTTTTTAAACCTGTGACAATTATAAACTACTGTATTCTGTCATTTACTTTCAGGAATCTAAAGTATATCTAAGTAAAATCTAAAGTTCTCCTGTGACATGCTGGCTGTGCAAACCCTTCCGTGGCTGGATCATTCTTGTGTTTTTATTTTAAGTACAAATAAATATGTATAACAAATTTAAAAGTATGTAATTAGTAATTTGATGTCGGGTGGCGCATTTTTTTATGTGTTCACTCCCCCTGATGTTAGAACCTTGCTATGCCACTGGGCTACACGTTGCAGTTCAGTTCACCCATACCTTCCCACCCTCCGTCCCAGCTGGGCCCAGGAGACTTGGAGCAGTCCCATCTCCTAGGGCAGGAGATGGTGCGTCTGATGCACCTGGGGGCAGTCGAAAGAGTACCAGTAGAACTCCAGGGCAGAGGCTTCTACTCCAGATATTTTCTGATCCCCAAGGCGAAGGGCAGTCTCAGGCCCATCCTGGACCTGCAGGCCCTCAAAAGGTTTCTGGACTGCTCCAAGTTCCACATGGTGTCCCTAGCCTCTATTATTCCCACTCTGGACCCGGGGGATTGGTATGCAGCCCTGGACCTCCAGGACGCGTTTTTCCACATCCATATATTTGAGGAGCACAGATGTTTCCTCCGATTCCTGGTGGGGTTGGACCACTACCAGTTTACGGTCCTCCCGTTTGGGCTGTCCACAGTGCCGAAGGTGTTTGCCAAATGTATGGTGGTGGTGGCGGCCTACCTCCGACGGGAAGGTGTGCAGATCTTCCCATACCTGGACAATTGGCTTCTCAAGGGCAACTCTTGGTTCCAGGTACAGGCCCATGTGGAACTGCTCCTGTCCACATGTGCAGATCTCGGCCTAGTGGTAAACAAAAACAAATCAATGTTAGTTCCAGTGCAGTGCATAGAATTCATAGGGGCGCTGCTGGACTCCCTAAGGGCCACAGCCTCTCTCCCTCTGGGCAGGTTCAAGACCCTCAAAGGCCTCGGTCGCGGCTTTCCCAGTGACAACAGCAAGAGCGTGCCTTCAGATCCTGGGGCACATGGCGGCATGCACGTACATGGTCTGCCATGCCAGGCTTCAATTGAGGCCCCTCCAGCTCTGGCTAGCCTCCTAGTTCTCCCACGCCCGGGATGGGCTAGACAAAGTCCTCACAGTACTGCCCCCAGTAGTTGCCTCCCTACAATGGTGGTCACACCCGAACAACATGCTGCAAGGGGTCCCCTTCCGGGAAGTGTCCCTGTCATTAGACCTGGTGTCCAATGCATTGGACTTGGGCTGGGGAGCCCACATAGGGAACATGCAAACCCAGAGAAGATGGTTGATCTCAGATTTGTCCCTCCACATAAATGTCAGAGAGCTCAGGGCGATACACTTGGCGTGCATAGTTTTCAGCACGCACCTTTGTGGGAAGGTGGTCAGAGTCCTCACGGACAACACTGCCGTGATGTACTATATCAACAGGCAAGGCAGGACTCGTTCCTCGGCCCTCTGCCTGGAAGCCCTGAGCCTATGGGAGTTCTGTATAGCCCAAGATATCTCCCTTCTAGCTTTTCACCTGCCCAGCGTCTGCAATGTGCAAGCCGATCACCTCAGCAGGATTTTCTCCCACCAGTACAAGTGGTCACTCCACTCGGAGGTCGATCTCCAGCTCTTCCAAGACTGGGGAGTTCCCCATTTTGACCTCTTCACAACCTGTCAGAACCAGCATTGTCCCCGGTCCTGCTCCGGGGGAGAATAGGGAGGGGGGCAATCTCAGACACCTTCCTCCTGCTGTGGTTGGGCCAGCTTTTCTACACCTTCCCGCCCTTTCCCCTCATCGGCAAGGTCCTGCAAAAAGTAAAAGCAGACAGGACACGTATCATCCTCATAGCCCCAGACTTGGCCCGCCAGCACTGGTACGGGACCCTCCTGCACCTACTAGTGGCCCCTTAGTGGAGGTTACTGCTTCGCCTGGACCTCCTCTCCCAGGACAGGGGCCACCTCCTCCATCCCAGCCTAGCAGTGCTCTACCTGACAGCGTGGTTGCTCAGTGGCTAGACGAGGAGGAGGAGAGATGTTCAGAGGAAGTCAGACAGGTCCTGCTGGAAAGCAGGAAGCTGTCTACACGAAGGACGTACCTGGCTAAGTGGTCCAGGTTCTCTAGGTGGGCGGGGGAGCGGGGAATCTCCCCATTGCCCACACTGCTCCAGCTCGTCCTCGAATACCTCTTGTCCCTTAGGACCCAAGGGCTGGATCCCGCCTCTGTCAGGGTACATTTGGCGGCCATATCAGCCTTCCAGCAGCTGGTGCAGGGTCAATCGGTCTTTTCCCGTGCTATGACCTTCCGCTTTCTGAGAGGTCTGGGCCCATCATTCCCATATGCTAGGCCCCCGATTCTGCAATGGGACCTAAACGTAGTGTGGTCCCATCTTATGGGACCTCCCTTCAAACCCTTGGCCACGTGTTCCTGATCTCACCTTTCATGGAAGGTAGCATTCCTGGTAGCAATCACATTGGCCCGACATGTCTCAGAGCTCAGGGCCTTGACCTCAGAACCTCCATATACGGTCTTCCATAAGGATAAGGTCCAGCTTTGCCCACATCCTGCATTCCTCCCGAAGGTGGTCTCCACCTTCCATATGGAACAGGACATTTTCCTTCCTGTACTCTGTCCCAAGCCCCATTCCTCCAATGAGGAATGCCGTCTTCACAAGCTCGATGTGCGTAGAGCTCTGACCTTCTATCTAGACTGGACCAAGCCGTTCCGGAAATCCGCACAACTGTTTGTTGCCTCGGCCGAGCGTATGAAGGGGCAACCAATTTCTACCCAGCGACTTTCTCGCTGGATCACCTCATGCATATGCACGGGTTGTGATCTGGCGGGGGTTTTCCCGCCACCTATTGTCAGGGCACACTCTACGAGGGCTCAAGCCTCATCAGCTGCTTATGTAGCCCACGTCCCTATCCAGGACGTTTGTAGGGCTGCCATGCAGTCCTCTGTCCACACGTTTTCTTCGCATTATGCGATCATCTCCCAGGCTAGGGATGACGCTGGGTTCGGGTAGGGCGGTACTGCATCCCGGAAACCCCTAAACTCCTACCCACCTCCATCAGATATAGCTTGGAGTCACCTACTGTGGAATACACATGAGCAATCACTCAAAGAAGAAAGTATCAGAGGGGTAGCCGTGTTAGTCTGGATCTGTAAAAGCAGCAAAGACTCCTGTGGCACCTTATAGACTAACAGATGTTAGTCTATAAGACAGATGCATCCGAAGAAGTGGGTATTCACCCACGAAAGCTCATGCTGCAAAACGTCTGTTAGTCTATAAGGTGCCACAGGATTCTCAAAGAAGAAAGGACAGTTACCTGTTCCATAACTGGCATTCTTCAAGATTTGTTGCTTAGGTGTATTCCACATCCCGCCCTCCTTCCCCTCTGTCAGAATTGTCCAGCAAGAAGGAACCAAGGGTGGGAGGAGTGTGCAGCTCCCTTTATAGAGCAATATAGAGGCGCCACTGCAAGGGTCGCAGCGGTGCTCCCCCCATACGGGTACTGCTAAGGGAAAAACTTCTGACACCAGTGCACGTGGCAAGCACGCACACCTACTGTGGAATACAGCTGAGCAACATATCTCGAAGAACGCCAGTTACGGAACAGGTAACTGTCCTTTCCAGCATGACTGTGAACCACTGATAACTACTCTCTGGGAATGGTTTTCCAATCAGTTTTGCACCCACCTTATAGTAGCTCCATCTAGGTTGCATTTCCCTAGTTTGTTTATGTGAAGGTCATGTGAGACAATATTACCGCTTTTCACCACAAGATCAATGGGACATTGATATTCATCCATCCGATCACCAAATGTTTCCTTACGGGTATCAACAATGTTTACCCTGATGTGCACATACCTACTCCACCTTGGGATTTGAACTTAGATTTATGCTGCCTCACTAGACCACCATTCGAACCCTTAGCAACATGATCTCTGATGCATCTGTTGATGAAGGTGGCATTCTTAGTGGCTATCACATCAGCTTGCTGAGTGGGTGAGTTAGGGGCCCTCATGGCACGCCGACCTTACACCATCTTTTTCAAGGACAAGGTCACGCTAAGACCCCACCCAAAATTTATACTTAAAGTATCTTCCTCCTTTCATATGAATCAACCAATCCATCTTCCCTCATTCTTCCCTAAACCTCATGGGAACACGCAGGACTCAGTATTACACACCCTAGATGTCAGGCATGCACTAGCGTTCTACTTCAACAGAAGTAAGCCTTTCAGAAAATCTCTGAGGCTTTTTCATTTCCACTATGGAATGTTCTACAGGCTCCACGATCTCTACACAGAGACTATCTAAATGGGTCTCCAAGTGCATCCATCTCTGTTATCAACAAAGGAACTTGCAACCCCCATTGGAGATCAGAACCCACTCTACCAGATCCCTTTCAACTTCAGTAGCCTTTCTAAACTATGTACCAATCATGGACATATGTAGAATAGTCACTTGGGCTTCTTCACATACGTTTACAAAACATATGGAATTGACCAGAGTTCAAGACTGCATGCAGTGCTAGGTCTTACAGTGTTATCATTTACACAGGCAACTCTGAAGCCTCTTGCATCCAATGTGGAGCACTGCTTGACAGTCATCTGAAGTGAAGCACCCACAGGGATGCTCCTTGAAGAAGAAGAGAAGGTTACTCACCCTGTGCAGTAACTGCGGTTCTTTGAGATGGGTGTGCCTGTCGTGCTCCACTACCCACCCTCCTTCCCTCTACTTCAGAGTTCAATTTCCAGACTCTATGACAGAGAAAGAACTGAGGGGAGTCGGGTCATGCATACTAGATAGGTGCCAACAACAGCGCAAGACGGGGACAGTGCATGTGCAACCTGGATGGACACTGGTGCTAAAATTATCTGATCAAAGGTGCAGGAATGCATCAGCACCTGAAGTGGAGCATCCAAAGGGACACCCATCTCAAGAACCACAGTTACTCCTTCTCTTTCTGAGAGTAAGTTGTTACCTTGCAAACCCCTCCTGTTCCCTTTCACTAGTCTGTGTTCTCTCTGGCCATGACTAAGCTTGTCTCCATCTAGGACTGCCTGTCTCTATGGTAACCGTGTTCAGTAACCATGTTCAAGAAGGCAGAGAGCATAGGAACATGAGACAGAGTCTTCTAAGGGGACTATTCATTCCCTGTAAGGCTTCAGAGCTAGGTAAGGGGAGTTGGGGACAGATCCTATCCTAGCACCCCTATGGTAAAGAAAACTGGGTGGGGGTAGGACAACTTGGAAGTTGGGGGAACTGGTAGGTGAAAGTACTCAGAAGCGGGAAATTAAGTGTAAAGGTAAGTCTGGGAGGTGGACTCAAGTGTTTGGATTTTAGGCCTTG
This sequence comes from Mauremys mutica, assembly GCF_020497125.1. Taxonomy (NCBI): domain Eukaryota; kingdom Metazoa; phylum Chordata; order Testudines; family Geoemydidae; genus Mauremys; species Mauremys mutica. The sequence goes on along the minus strand of NC_059074.1, from coordinate 84,162,355 downwards.
TTGTGGAAAATTGACCACACGATTGATTTTTGGAACAGATCAGCCTGAGGAACCTTTATTGATTACAAGCGCTGGGGGGTAACAGCTCAAAGTAACTGCCCCCCGATTCAAGGAACACACAAGCTTTTTAAAGCTTAAAACCACAGACAAATTATGCATACTTCCATATTAATTACCTTATTTGGAATACATTGCAAAATCTGTACAGGCCAAAGGCAAAAACAAGCATCCCCCGCACTAGGCCCCTCCTGTTACTGTCTGTTCTTTTGCAGTCAGTGACCTTTCTAACACAACTGTTGCAGTTATATACTTCATAAGCCTGACTATTGCAAATTATGCTACTTGGGGACTTTTTCACTCTGCTCCCTCATGCCCTCTATACACACACAGCCATTGTTCTGCTTTGGGGGCTTTCCATACAAAAACAGGCTCGGTCAACTCTTTAGGCCTCTAAGCTTGACCAGAGTCCTAAGTCCCCTCACCCCCTAAATTTTCCTTTATAGCCCATTTACTCTTAAACCACTCCTGGTTTTTTCCTGATGTAAATATATTCTAATGTCTTAGAAAATATCTGTTTTCTCTGGCTTCTCTGTGAATAGCATATCCTAATTCATATATAGTAGCAAATTACAGGTATTTTATGTTTTGTTCACAGAAATGGTAGAATCAGAGAGTCACCATGAAACAAAACAAACATCTCAGGAACAGTCTGATTTCAGTGAGGTTCAAGAACCTGAACCTAAACTTGAATCAGGTTAGAATTGTTCAATAAATAATCTTTTCTCTTTTATTGCATAAGAAAATATATGCCCCCTTTTTATTCCTCTCTTTAATATGTCCCTCTGTAAATATATATCATTTTATGAGGTGTTTTGTTTTGTCTATCAAAATGATATATGTTCTATGTGTGTAAGCAACTGCAGGGCTGGAAACATGGGAGTTCTGGGCTGCTGATGCCACCACATCACCACTGTAGGCTTAAGATGGACTCCTACAGGGTGTACCACTCAGCAGGACCTGAGTGGTGGCCCCTCACAGCCCACCGATTGACCAGTACCAGTACTTAAAACAGGAAGCCACGAAGGAGAGCTGTCTGAGCAATAGCACATACTGCCTGCCTACCTTTGCTCCAGACCCTGCTTGCAATAGACCCATGACTCTGGCTTCTGACTCTGGTTTGTCCTCAACTTCAGTATTCGACTGCTGTCTGTAACCTGGTGTCCTACCCCAATTCCTTAGTAACCTGACCCTGCCTGCCTCCTGACGCCTGACTCTTGGTCTGTCCTCTGGTCTGTCTCAGACTTTGACCTACTGGTACCAGACTGGGCTTGTTTCCCGACTCCTATTCCGACCACTAGGTATGACCACCCACGTCCCAGTCATGACAGCTTGCTCAGACCATCTGGCCTCTCCCTCCCCTAAATCCATCCAACCCCTTTGCAGATGATAGAAGGGGTGGACTGCTCTCCAACCAGTGGCTCCGCGAGGCCCTGCGACCTGCAGGACTAACTCACCTATCTGCAAGCAGAGAACCTTGCACTAGTTTCTTTTTTGGGCCTAGTTTGGGGTTACTCTGTTTCTTGGTGCTGAGGGATGCCTGGGTCATTGTACTTCAAACGCTGTGACTCTTGCACTAGGACTAGGGCAATGGCCATGAATGACCCACACTCAAGGTGCTTGTAGTGTTTACAGGAAGGTCATATTCAGGATCATTGTCATATCTGCAAAGACCTTAAGCATAAATCAAGGAAAGACAGGGAAGCCAGGCTAAAGTTTTTGCTCCTGGAAGCAGCCCTGAGACCACCATCAGAATCCGGCCATTCAGACTCTGCACCAAAGTGTCTGGGCATCAGTTAGGAGTGCACCTCCTATGTTGCCCATGACCTGGCACCAATTGCTCTCTGCAGTGCCTAAGAAGAGGCATAAGACCTCTAAGCAGACCACCAAGAGAGGAAGCTTGCTAGCACTGAATCCTCTAGGCATAGGTGTAAGACTGGACTGCAGTCAAAACCCTAGCATTCGTCTTCTCTGGCATCGCAGAAGCCAGCAATGTTTGCTCTGGCACTGAGGCAAGTACCATCAAGCCTGGGGCCTGAGGGAGTACCTTCCATATCTGCAGTATCGTACCATCCTGAGACCATCTTGGTACCAACCATGCCGTAGTCGCTTTCAGCAGTGAGAATCAGCTGTGCCTTTTGGTGCAGGTGTCTGTAGCAGTGCAGGAGACCATGCTCTCAGTACCAACAGACAGAGGGGAGCCATCAGCATCAGGTTAGCCCTCAGTACCACAACGTCCATTACCTCAGACTTCATGCCCGAGGGTACCATCCAAAGGGAAGCCTGCAATGTTGGCTGCACTATCTCCTTTTCCAACTTGGCATCAGCATCTGGCACTGTCAGGAGCAGCTCCCCCTTGGTCAGCATTGGGAGATTCATCCTCTTCTGAATTGTAGATTGGCTCCTATGTTTCCCAGCCTCAGAGCTGGTCTCGCTACTCTCCAAGGCACTAGTAGCCTGCTAGGGACCCTCCAGCAGGAGTACCATCAAGTATGTGACTAGAGGGTTACTGGGGCCCACTGGTCCCCTGGTCTTTTTGAACCCATGGGGTTTCCCTTACAGTTCTGGGTTGTACATGAGATATCCCTGCTTTTGTGTTTTTGGAGAGGCATGGGTAGTCTACTTGTCAGGCACTGCCTGTTCTTGAGCCTAGTACCAGGCCCAGTACAGAGCCACAAGAGGCAGTTCAGGAGGACTCCACTGGACAGCTAATGGAGGAGGAGCAGCCTCAGCCTGTGCTGACCTCTTCCTCCTCCTATCAGGCAGTCTCTGAAGGGGCTATTTCACCACTCCCACTTCCCCGATGATAGTATATTCTGGTCCTGTCCAGAAAATATTTCTGCCCACAGCAGACCTACCATTACTCTGCCCCTGCTCCTCATCAGGACTTGCAGAGAAAGAAGAGTAAGGGTTATAGACACAGACCACCTCCTCCTTTTGCCTCTGCATCAATGCCAGTTCCATCTAGACACCCACAGGGTGCTAAACAGGCATTTTGATAGGCACTAGAGGACACTATGCCAGTTTCCAGGATGCCAGTTTCCATCTTCCCCATATTCACAAGCCACCTTTCCCATTTCTTCAGTGCTTGGTCAGGAATTCCCTTGGACCATTGGGCATTAAGCACTATGGAAGTGAGATATACCCTCCAATTTGTTTCTTTCCTCCATCTCCATCCCTCTTTAGGGACCATCTTCATGAGGAGCTTTTCCTCCAGGAGGTTCAGTCTCTCTCCTTTGGGTAGGAGCCATAGAGGAGGTTCTGCAGTGTCTCAGAGGAAAGGGATTCTATTCCCACTATTTCCTGATCCCAAAAGCATAGGGAAGTCTCAGGCCAATTTTAGATGTGCACTACTCAACAGATATCTAAAAGAGATAACGTTTCGCCTGCTCACCCTGGCTTCCATTACTCCCTTACTCTATCCTGGAGACTGGTATTCTGCCTTCAATTTAAAAGACACCTACTTTCATGTGACTAATTTATCAAGATCACAGAAAGTATTTCAGGTTCATGGTGAAGCACTCTCATTGCCAGTTCACCATGCTGCCTTATGGCCTGTCAACAGCTCCTTGGGTTTTCACAAAACATATGTCAGTGATAGCTGCTTTCCTGAGAAGACTGGGAATACAAATCTACACTTACGTGGATGACTGGTTGGTCAAAGGCCAGTCCAGAGCTTAGGTAGTCTCCAGAATACATTTCATCCAATCAACTTTCAAAGCTCTAGGTCAACTGATCAAAAGGAGTTTGAAGAACAGCTAGCCAAAAACTCAAAAGGTAATAACAAAATGTTTTTTAAGTATATCAGAAGCAGGAAGCTAAACAACCAGTGGGGCCCCTGGACAATCGAGATACAAAAGAAGACTTAAATATAATAAAGTCATTGTGGAGAAACTAAATGAATTCTTTGCTTCAGTCTTCACAGCTGAGGATGTTAGGGAGATTCCCAAACTTGAACCATCCTTTGTAGGTATTGTCACAGATTGAAGTGTCACTAGAGGATGTTTTGCAATTAATTGATAAACTTATCAGTAACAAGTTACCGGGACCAGATGGCATTCACCCAAGAGTTCTGAAATAACTCAAATGTGAAATTGCGGAACTAACAACTATGGTTTGTAACCTGTCCTTTAAAACGGCTTCTGTACCCAGCGACTGAAAGATAGCTAATGTAATGTCAATATTTAAAAAGGAGTCTAGAGGTGATCCCGGCAATTACAAACTGGTAAGTCTAATGATAGTACCAGGCAAATTAGTTGAAACAATAGTAAAGAATAAAATTGTCAGACACATAGAAGATCATAAATTGTTGGGCAAAAGTCAACATGGTTTCTGTAAAGGGAAATCATGTCTTACTAATCTATTAGAGTTCTTTGAAGGGTTCAACAAACATGTGGACAAGGGGGATCCAGTGGACATAGTGTACTTAGATTTCCAGAAAGTCTTTGACAAGATCCCTCACCGAAGGCCCTCACATAAATTAAGTTGTCATGGGATAAGAGGGAAGATCCTTTCATGGATTGAGAACTGGTTAAAAGACAGGGAACAAAGGGTAGGAATAAATGGTAAATTTTCAGAATGGAGAGGGATAACTAGTGGTGTTCCCCAAGGGTCAGTCCTAGGACCAATCCTATTAAACTTATTCATAAATGATCTGGAGAAAGGGGCAAAAAATGAGGTGGCAAAGTTTGCAGATGATACTAAACTGCTCAAGATAGTTAAGACCAAAGCAGACTGTGAAGAACTTCAAAAAGATCTCACAAAACTAAGTGATTGGGCAACAAAATGACAAATGAAATTTAACATGGATAAATGTAAAGTAATGCACACTGGAAAAAATAACCCCAACTATACATACAATATGATGGGGGCTAATTTAGTGACAACTAATCAGGAAAGAGATCTTGGAGTCATCGTGGATAGTTCTCTGAAGACATCCATGCAGTGTGCAGCGGCACAAAAAAGCAACCAGGATGTTAGGAATCATTCAAAAAGGGATAGAGAATAAGACAGAGAATATCTTATTGCCCTTTTATAAATCCATGGTACGCCCACATCTTGAATACTGCGTACAGATGTGGTCTCCTCATCTAAAAAAAGATATACTGGCATAGGAAAAAGTTCAGAAAAGGGCAACTAAAATGATTATGGGTTTGGAATGGGTCCCATATCAGGAGAGATTAAAGAGGCTAGGACTCTTCATCTTGGAAAAGAGGAGACTAAGGGGGGATATGATAGAGGTATATAAAATCATGAGTGGTGTGGAAAAAGTGAATAAGGAAAAGTTATTTACTTGTTCCCATAATATAAGAACTAGGGGCCACCAAATGAAATTAATGGGCAGCAGGTTTAAAACAAATAAAAGAAAGTTCTTCTTCACACAGCACACAGTCAACCTGTGGAACTCCTTGCCTGAGGAGGTTTAAAAGAGAACTAGATAAAGGTTAAGGTTAAGTCCATGAATGGCTATTAGCCAGGATGGGTAAGGAATGGTGTCCCTAGCCTCTGTTTGTCAGAGGGTGGAGATGGATGGCAGGAGGGAGATCACTTGATCATTACCTGTTAGGTTCACTCCCTCTGGTGCACCTGGCATTGGCCAGTGTCAGTAGATAGGCTACTGGGCTGGATGGACCTTTGGTCTGACCCAGTATGGCCATTCTTATGTTCTTATGTTAACTCAGACAAATCTACCCTTTGTCTAGTTCAGAGGATAGGATTTATAGGAGAAATATTGGACTCTATTCAAGCCAGAACTTTTCTTCCAAACTTGAGGTTCCAGACAATTTGATCTCTTGTTGCAGATCTCAAGGCTCACCCAAACACAACAGCTTGAAATTATATGAGGCTTTTGGGGCATATGGCCTCATGCACATATGTATTTCAGCAGACCAGACTGCTTATTAGCTGAGCTGTCACCATCTGAACTCTGTCCTCAATGTGCCATCTTGAGTATTGATTTCTCTAGATTGGGGGACAGACTCGCTTAATGTTTGTATGGGCATTCCTTTTGTCTGCCCTCAATCTTTCCTGACCTTGGTGATGAACTCATCTGCCCTGGGATGGGGGGAAGGGTATTCATCTGGGTCCCCTCCAAACTTAGGGTTTGTGGTCCTCAAGGGATCTCTCTCTACATATAAACATCAGAGAAGTAAGGGTTGTCTTCCTAGCCTGTCAGGCCTTCCTATCTCCTGTCAGGGGAAGCGCCTATTTGTTCTCACAGACAACACTGTGACAATGTTTTACCTGAAGCTTTACAAGAAGCTTCTCTGCACAGGCATGGACTTGCTGACACTGGTTTACAGTCTCCAGTACAGAGTGCACAGGTGCGTGCACATACTGTGGTGGAACAGTACCTCTACAGGTAAGTAATCCCTCCTTTATCTTACTGTACAAATAAGTAACCTCTCCTTTCAGCCTCAGATATGGAGGAAGGATAAAATTTTCAAAAACATATACATGATTTAGGAGCCTATTGACTTTCAATAAGACTTAGGCCCTAAGTGACTGGTATGGCTGAAAAAATTACCCGTAGTACTTGTGGCATTCTTCATCAACCCTTAAGTGAAGGAATGACATCCAGTTCTGAACTGAACACATCTAGACTTTTGAGGGAAGGAGAATGACTTCTACTATATAATCTGTTGTTGTAGCTGTGTCGGTCCCATGGACACACAAGGTGGGTGAGGTAATATCTGACCTGAAGAAGAGTTTGGTGTAAATTCAAAAGTTTGTCTCTCCCTCTCCAACAGAAGTTGGGTGAAATAAAGGATGTTACCTCACCCACCGTGTTTCTACTATATCAGACATTTTTGAGGGAAAGGGAAAATGAAGTCGAAAATAAAATGCTGTTATCTCACAAAATTCTCTTCCTCCCCACATCCATTAAGCATTTAAAATGAAATGAAGAGCAATTGCTTTGGGTATTATGAAGTAAAAATATTTGAATACTTAGGGTTATATTCAGCATGCCTGTTTGTGGATGTGCTAGAGCATCAACTTTAATAGGGCCATGATTTCACTCAGGGAGTCTCTTAGCCCCCTGTACACCCACAGAAGGCCAGAATATGAATCTTTCGGTGCTATGCTGTTGGACTGTCAATATGCCCGGTGATAAAGGTGTGTGGCCAGCCAGCTTGGGGTACAGCTAGGGTCCTGTTCCCCTAAATCCCTGCTAGTGCCCAGGGGGGTGGAGTTGTTTTTTGCACCTCTCTGTAGCAAATGAAGGGAATAGTATGTAGAATTTCTACATACATACTGTGACATTGCACTCCATATTCTTTATTGAAATATGCTTATGTTTTGGATATGACATAACTAAGATGTACTTTATTCAAGATGGGTCTTGTAAGATATCATTGGAAAGGTTATAATTTACTGAATGTGATTATTCAATTTGTATGCATGTATCATTTCTGTACCTAAAGTTAGAAATATGGACTGTATAACAATTACAACTGGGTGTGTATTGGGAAGACACCCACCAGACGACAGGCCATCAAATTTGATGAGCCCTCAGGAAGAAACACTTTCTCTCCCTCCTGGGAGGCATCCGCAGATGTAACTGTGACACTACTAGGTCAGGTGGTCTTGTCACCTAATACTAAACATTACCTGGGACAACTTCCAGGGGAGAGTTATAAGTTGAGGGGGCTTAAGTTTGGGAAACAAAGGATTCCCACCTTATGTAAATCCTATTTAAGGGTGAGGAGAAAGGCAAACCGGCAACCCGTCACATACATACATACATTCTTCATGCATTTAAGGACAGCAATGATGGCATTTATCTTTGAATCAGACTAGATGGAGGCTTGTTCAACATCACAAGATTTCGAGTCAAAACCAAGGGGAAAGAGCTGGTTCTGAGAGATTTCCTGTTTGCGGATGATGCAGCCTTGGTTCCCGATAGTGAATCTTCGCTGTAAAATTTCTTGGGTAGATTTTCTGAATCATGCAAGAGTTTTGGGTTGACAATTAGTTTCAAGAAGACTGTGTTCATGTACCAAGGGGTGGAAGAACCAGTGCCTAAAATCACTCTGGAGGGTAAATCTCTTGGCATTGTTGACAGCTTTTGCTACTTGGGTTCTACGATCAGCAGGAATCTTTACCTTCAGACTGAACTGATTAATAGAATCGGAAAAGGAGCTAAGAATTTTGGGCTAATACAGAAATATACATGGAATAACAGCAAACTATTGACTAAGATGAAGATACAAATCTATGAAACCTGTGTGCTGTCATCCTTGCTATATGGTTCAGAAGCATGGACTATGTGTGCTAGGCGCATCAGGAGACTGAACAGCTTCCACATGAGATCCCTGCATAAGATCCTGAAAATAAAGTCAGAAGACAATATACCCAACACAGAGGTACTGGAACATGCAGGACTGACACTTAGAAATCACTATCAAAAGAGGAGATTGTGATGGCTCAGTGATGTCAGGAGAATGGGAAGAGGCCATATACCCACGAATATTTTCTACAGCGAGATTTGGGATAGCTCTAGAAAGTGGGGTCGCCCTTTATGGTGGGGACATGACATGTGCAAAAATTATTATATGAATTTGTTCAACATCAGTGTAGAAAGCTGGGAAGAGTGCACGGAGTCCCCTTCAATTAAGAGAGAATATCTGGCACTGGGTGAAGCTCAACATGAAGTGGCTTTGATCCAGAAGACTGAAGCAAAGCAAGAAAGAAGAAAGCAGCATGCTATAATCTTGGACTCTAACTCAGATAACACATGGATCTGTGGGCTTGTCAGCCATATGCGGATTTATCAGGCACCTGATTAGACCTCTTATACATATACCATGATCCAGTTTGGATCAGTGGTTGCCAAGACCAAGACATACATACATGCTCTCTCATTTCTGAGGCACTCTGCCTATATTTCACCTGCACAGATAAAATACACACACAGTTACAATGATTGGCCATTGTAGCTGTTCTCCCACCATGCCCTTGACATGCCTATATCTGCAAAAGTGTTTGTGTTCTGAAGACTGTCATAAACATCAACTTGGGAGCATACAGATACTCCAAGTGCCTATTGGAAGCATGCTAGACCTGAGCTACTGCCACCTGCAGGACTTCTCTAGGAGTAAAAGAGCTGCTCTTTGGGAAACTCCGGGAAGGTAGGGAGATCTTCAGGTCTGATGCAAATCCTTCTGTATCCTGTTTGGCAGAAGTAGGTCCTCATCCAACATCTGGGCACTTTCCTCACTTCTTGTTCCTATTAATTAATTGGGTGACAGCGTGCATGGCTCCCAGAGCAGTGCACTATGGTGATGTCACCACACTGGTTCATGTGAACAAAAACTACCAAGATGTGTCAACAACTACCTTCATCTGCATAGATATTAGGATTTGAAAACAAGTTGTTTTCAAATTTGATTTGTAATTCTCCAGTTTTACAAGATTTCACTTTGAGATTTCTAAGTTGTTAATAATATAAGTAAGGGTGAAAATGGTGTGTTTGTTCTTTTAAGTTGCCAGTGGCCCTCTAATGCTTGTTTCTGTATTTTTGAATGTGTATATATAGTAATACATAATTTATGTAATTACTGTGGCAAATTCTTATTTATTATTATTTATTTATTTATTTATGACCAAATCACTTCTGAGGACATAACAGATCACCTCTAAATGAATTTGTAGGAATAAAGGCCTACATTAGATTTGGGTGAAACTATGTTTTTAAATTGAGTTGGGATATTAGCATGAACAGGCCCCAACCATGGAACCAGAAAGAATGAAATCATGAGAAAGAAGACTTGAGATGGAGTTGTTTTTTGCACCTCTCCATAGCAAATGCAGGGAATACTATGTAGAATTTCTACATACATACTGTGACGTTGCACGCCATATTCTTTATGGAAATATGCTTATGTTGTGGATATGACATAACTGAGATGTACTTTATGCAAGATGGGTCTTGCATAAAGTTGTGTTAAATTTGTGGTGATCCTTCAAAATACTAGCGTTATTTAAGGTTTGGGCTAAAGTAATAGAAATAAAACATGGTTATCTGAGTACCAAGTGCAGTAAACTACTGCTATATAAGAAACTCCTTCATCTGGCCTTAGGTATGTTCTGAGAATTGGTAATGACATTACTTGTTTGTTAAAGGGTATAAAAAAGTAAACTCTTAAAGGTTTCATTGCTAATACTGGCCTGATCAAGTTGGAGCTGACCAATAGTAGTCTAGGCACTCCTGGTTTAGCCTGTTTGTACATATCTTGATCAAATGCTTATAAATGTTCTGTTACTGTTTGGATATAGTAAATTGGTTATTATTTAGGCTTTTTAGTCATGTTTAGAACAATTGTATAAATACCATTCAGCCTTTGGATTTAATAAGGAATTTATAGTTAAATTAGTGTTGTGGTGATACCCTGCATAAATAATAATAATTTCAACAGGATTCCAATACATCTATGGTAGTGAATAATTGGTAAGATCAGTTCCTTTCTCTTAGAGGAAACATGGTTTAGTGGTTGAAGCACATGATTGGGACTTGACCATCAGAAGAGATGGATTTTGTATTCCAGCTGTGCCACAGACTTAGTTTGTGATCTTGGGTGTGTCATTTAGGTTCCAATTCTCTGGACAAATAAAATGTGATTTCAAAGGTGTTGAGCACCCAGAGTTCCCTCTTATTTTAACTAGAGTGTTTGTGTGCTCAGAATCTCTGAAAATCAGGCCTTAGGTATCCAGAATTGGGCACCCAAAAGCTGAGACATCCAAATCAAAGGCTACTTTAAAAAATGTGGACCTTAATTTCTGTGTGCCATAGTTGCATTCCAGTCCTAATCTTTTTGAGAATTACTGGGTTAGGTACTTTAGGATTTTTTCCTCAGCACTTTGCTTCAGCAGTGCTGAGTGTTTGCAGTGCTTCAGAACCTGTCATTTGGTTCTCTGATGCTGTGCTTCAGCACCTTGGTGCCTATATTAAGGTGCTTCTTTATTTTTGTTTGCAAATTCACTGTTTTCTCTGCAGCTCTGGACTTCTGATCTTTGAAGACTTTGGTTCTGAAATATCTTTATGTTGTCATTCAAGATACCATCCATCTCTTCAACCCCTCTACTCACAGGAATGTTAGGAAGCTTAATTCATTAATGTCTGTAAATCATTTTAAGACCCTCACCTGGAAGGTGCGGGAGAAATAGAAGTTAGTAGTAGTAACTGAATTAATTGTATTTGTGCTTATAGAATCAGGAGACAAACCTCCACTTGAAACAGAAGCAATACCTCAGGTAGAACCTGACCGCACCAAAGGAGTTGTGGAACCTAAACCTGAACCAGGTTAGACATGAAATCTTTCCTGTTTTCTCTTTCAAGCAAATATAATCCAGCTTTCTTTCCTTTGTATAATATGTTCCTTCCAACACTGGTAAATTCTATTTGATGCATGAGAATTCCCTTAAGCTGCCAAAAATTGTTTGTAAATGAATGCATCAGGTTTTTAATTACATGTACATTTTTTTTGTTTTGCAGAAATGTAATGAAAAATGTCATGGTCTCAAATATGTATGCTATGTAATTAAAGAACCACATGCAAATTTAATTAATTGGATCTCTTTCTGTCTCCTTGTCTATTCTGAGAAGTATCAATATACAGCAACCCAATGTAATGAACTTGGCACTGCAAAATGTGCTAAAACAACAATAAAAGAAATTTGTGCTTAGAAGAGTAAATCACATAAAGAGGCAGAATATGTCAAAACTGTCTTTCCCATAGATTTAAGGGAAGTTAAAATTATTTTATAAAGTATGATAGGATAACTCTTTAAATGCAAAATCTTTAAAGATGCATTTTCTTCTGAAAATCATTTTGTTTGCTCAGAAATCATGTTACCTGAGTTTCCAGAGGATGGTTTCCCAGATGTACCAGAAATAGAGCCATTTAAAGAGAAGATTAAGCTATTCATGCACAACTGGCAAAAACTAGAGCCAGGAATCAATGATTCATCTTTAATTCAGACTGCTGTTTTAGAGATTGCTGGGCAAACTCCAGAAACACTGCTTAATCAAATTGTCCTGGTGATGGAAAGTAAGTAATGCTGTTCATAAGTTTCACATTTGACCTGCATAGAGAGGAAGTTATAGTGTGAAAATGAGAGGGGTGTTGTTTGTGTTTTACTTAGTCCTAAATCTGTGTTGTGAAGTGGAAGGAAGGGCTTATTGTGTTCAGTGGAGGAACTGGGAATTAGAAGGGGGATAGCAAGCAGGTTAAGCATCAAGACACATGGGAAGAGGTGAATAATTTATATAAAAGAAATCATGAAAATGTGTACATAACAGCTTCTTAAACATTTTTCTTTTACATCCCTTGCCCACCATTTTTGCTTTGGCTATTTATGCCTTAATACTGCAACAGGACACGCACAGCTGTCCTGTGTGTGCACACATGTCCTGTGTGACACACCTCATACTAGGGTCCACTTGTGTGTAAATTCTATTAAAGTCAATGGACTCTGAATGAATGTAAGGGTCCACCCATCTACAGTAAACATTTAGTAGCAGGACCATTTCTTCCCTGTGTGCACTGAGGCGTGCATTTTTGAGTGCTAGGTAAATAATAATAATCAACCTCTGATATAAATCTGGTTCAAGTGTTTGATTAACCCACATCAATTACAAATTCATTTATTCTGTCAGATAAAATTTGCCTGATCCTTGTTCTGAGGGATTTTCCCAAAATTAAACATAAAAATAGTTATTACAAACAGTAATGCAGTTCTCTTCAGTTTTACTTCTAATCCCTGTGTAATAGCAAGTTCCTGTTAGAAATACTATTGCATCTTTATTTACAATACAAACAAGAGGACATTCATTTTGTCAAGAAAACAATATGTACTCTGAGTAGGAGATGTGTTATGTACACTTCAAGGATAAAAAAAAAATGGAAAAACATACCTGGCATGATTTATTTGTGGACTTGCATGTTTTGTATACTTTCAGGGGGCAGAAATAAAAACAGAAGCATGACTTGAACACTTTTTGACAATAATTGAAATGAAAAAATGGTAACTTTTTCAGAACCTTTTAAATATTATGGCTGGGAAATATCTCCAGAAGATCTAGATGAAGAAGCAGAAGATTTGCAGGCAGAAGGGGAGACTGATGAAGAATTAGAAGAGGAAGAGCAAGAAGAAAATGATGAAGTGAGAAATACTGGCTTTGTTAATCATTTTACTTTGACTCATTATGGGTTTGCGTTTAACCTCAGACAAAGCAGATTTATTAAGCTGTATGCCTAAATATTTTTGGAACAAATTCATCATCCTCACAAAAATGTCCACAGAATGTGTACACCCATAAATTGCCTACGCAATTTTATTATACTCCTGTATTCTGACTGGCAGTGGTATTATTCCAACAGAGCAGGGGCGGCTCTAGGCACCAGCAAAGCAAGCACTTGCTTGGGGCAGCCCATTTGCAGGGGCGGCAGGGATCCAGCATGGGAGCTGAGAACCAACAGAGGGCCCTGGGAGCTGTAGTTCCTTGGTTAACTCTCTGTCTATAGAGCCAGCCCTGGAGCAGGGAAAGAACTACATTTCCCAGCATTCCCTTGGCCACTACCAACAGGGAAGGGAGGGGGAGGGAGGGAGGTAGCTGAAACCTCATGCTGCAGCTTGCTGTGAATGGACAGCTGCACTGTGAAGGGTAGGGATACCATATTTTAACATTCAAAAAATAGGACACTCCATGGGGAGGGAGAGTAGCCCCACCCTGCCACCATCCACTCCCTCCAACTGCCCCCCACAGAAACCCCAACCCATCCAACCTTCCCTGCTCCCTGTCCCCTGATCACCCCATCCCGGGACCCCTGCCCCTAACTGCCCCCCAGGACCCCACCCCCTATCTAAGCGTCCCTTCTCCTTGTCCCCAACTGTCCCCTCCTTAGACCCCCGCCAACTTCCCCCCTAGGACTCCACCCCCTACCTGTCCCCTGACAAACCCCTGGGACTCCCATGCCTATCCGACCGCTGCCTGTCCCCTGACTGCCCCCCCAAACCCCTGACCCATCTAACCCCCCCTTCTCCCTGCCACTGACTGCCCCCCCGAACCTCCGCCCCATCCAACCCCCCCTGCTCCCTGTCCCTTGACTGCCCCCCCGGAGCCCTCTATCCCTTCTCCAACCCCCCAGCCCCCTTACCATGCCATTCAGACCAGTGTGTCTGGCTCCGTGCAGCACCAGACACGCTGCTGCATACATGCTGCCATGCTCCCCCGCGGAGCAAACCGCCCCCCCCAGCACCTGCCTTCCAGATTTGAACACCTGAAAATTCAGGAGTGCTCAAGCTCAGTTTGAGCAGCTGTTACTTCATTTCTCCCAAATCAAATATACTGATCCACTGTAACTTGCTGTAGAAAAAGTAGGATAAAATTGAGCAAGAAATGCTTCCCAGTGGTTATTAGGACTGGAATTGCTATTTTCAACAGCCATTGCCTTTTTGTTTGTTTGTTTGTTTGTTTAAAAGGAAGACAGTGATATTGCACTGGCAAATTCCCTATAGAAACAAAGAGTGTAACAAAAGAATAATAAAGGCACCTCAACTTTTCCTTATTTATGTAGGACAGTCTTATAATATGCATCCAGATATCCTCCAATCACACAAACTGAAAATTGTTCCACTTTACCCTCTGTAACCATATGGGAACCAATCCTGTCTGTGTTTTGTGCACATCCAAAATTCCTGCTGATGACCTGCCCTGGGAGTGAGTTACCAGTGACCCAGGGCTGCAGCAGAAGGAGGGTGCAGGTGGTGGTGGGAGAGCCCAGGGCTGGGGCAGCAGGAGGTGTGGGGGGGGCAATGGTGGGAGGGGAAGGGGGGAGCCCAGAGCTGGGGTGGCAGGGGGTGTGGGTGGGGGGAGAGAGCCCAGTGCTGGGGCAGCAGGGGGGCAGGGCCGGTGCAACCATTTAGGTGACCTAGGCAGTCGCCTAGGACGCTAGGATTTGGGGGGCACCATTTTCTTCGGCAGTGACCGAGGCGGCCGGATCATTGGCTGCCCCGGTCACCACTGGCATTTAGGCGAAGGGAGCTGGGGCAGAGAAGCGCGGGGAGGGCTGCCTGCAGCAAGTAGGGGGGGGGGGGCGGGCGGCACGCAGGGGAACTCCCCGCCCCAGCTCACCCCGCTGCAAGCCTGGGAGGCGGGAGAAGTGAAGCAGCCACGGCGTGCTTGGGGAGGAGGCGGGGCAGGGGTGAACTGCTTCAGTTCTCCTGCCTCCCAGGCTTGCGGCGCCAATCAGCTTAGGTGCCGCAAGCCTGGGAGGCGGGAGAAGTGAAGCAGCGATAGCATGCTCGGGGTGCTCGTGCACGCAGCAGGGTTGAGCTGGGGCGGGGGGGTGCCTCAGGGCAGAGGGTGGGGAGCTGCCACGGGGGCGGGGGGGCGCAAAGTGGAAGTTTCGCCTAGGGCGCGAAACATCCTTGCAGCGGCCCTGCAGGGGAGTGTGGCGAGGAGCCCAGGGCTGGGACGGGGGGCAGCCAAATTTTTTTTTGCTTGGGGCGGCAAAAAACCTAGAGCTGACCCGGCAACAGAGAGCACAAATACTCTGTGCTTGTAAGGAGAGTGTGCATAGCCAGTATTGCCAGATGATGGGATAGGTCAGGGTTTGGCAACCTTTCAGAAGTGCTGTGCCGAGTCTTCATTTATTCACTCTGATTTAAGGTTTTGCGTGCCAGTAATACATTTTAATGTTTTTAGAAGGTCTCTTTCTATAAGTCTATAATATATAACTAAACTGTTGTTGTATGTAAAGTAAATAAGGTTTTTAAAACGTTTAAGAAGCTTCATTTAAAATTAAATTAAAATGCAGAACCCCCCCAGACCAGTGGCCAGGACCCAGGCAGTGTGAGTGCCACTGAAAATTAGCTCGCGTGCCGCCTTTGGCACACTTGCCATAGGTTGCCTACCCCTGGGATAGGTGCATATCAGCATGGGGATCCACCATCAGGCCTAATTTCTGAATGACTTTCTGTAGCTGCTTTTGTGGTGGACCTGTATATTTTGGATAAGCTAGAAGTTGTGGGAAATTCTGCCTTCTGTCTGATCAGCTCTTGAAGACATGAAATGCTATGTGAATGCTAAGTATAAGTATCATTCCTTTTCCCTGTATTATTCCAATGCTATATAGCACAGTCATATTCTGCTAATTATATAGGGGAGTGCCTGCCTTACTGTTTGTTTATGTTTTCAGAACCACCAACTATTTTATAAGATATTTTGGCAGTATTGTTAAGGGCCACATTTAAAGTAGTTTATTTTTGTTGCCCCTTTTGGCCTAAGAGGTTAGCCAGTTTTCAGAGCCTTGCCATTTTTGTGTTTGTTAGGAGGAGAAATTGATGGTGTAAGTCAGGTATTTCTTTGGTGCAATCCTGTTTATTTACAGAGAATGTATAGGAAGTCCTGTTTCCCTGAACACAGTAGAAACAACAACTGGCAAGTTTCCTTGCTCACAATCTTCAGGCCTGCCTTCCCGAGTAATCCGCTGCCCCACAGAGCATTGTCTCTTGGCTCCCTCTTAAGGCTATATTCACAACTGCTTCTCCCACTGTCTATAGTTCTTCTTCTCTGACACACACTTAGCTTGCAAAAACAATACCCTAGCCTCTACATTTGCAATTAGTCCCAGGGAAACCCCTCGGAGCACACAGTTCTTCTTCGAGTGATTGCTGATGTGTATTCCACTATAGGTGTGCGTGCTCACCACGTGCACCGGTGCCGGAAGTTTTTCCCTTAGCAGTATCCGTAGTGAGGGAGCACCACTGCGACCCCTGGAGTGGCGCCGACATATCGCACCATAAAGGGGGCTGCGCGCTCCCTCCACCCTCAGTTCCTTCTTGCCGCTAGTGAAGGTAGTCGGAACTTGCTCCAGCCTAGGCTGCAGCGTTATAGCCTTAGTGGTATCCAGTCTTTAGAAAACTTCCTTGCTGAACTTTCTCTTGCGAAGCTGGGCTCGGGGCATAACCCGTGGCCCAGGCTTCAAGTTGTGCGACTCCTGTCGCAACTCCATGCCCAGAAGCGATCCACACAGTCAGTGTCTTCACTGTCTGGACGAGGCTCACATTAGTGAGAAGTGTAAGACCTGCCGCTCCTTCAAGCCCCAAACAAAGAAGGAGCATGAGATCCGACTCCGAGCTCTCCTCATGGAGTCAGCATTGGCCCCGGCACCGGCACGTCGAGCCAACCCCATGCCCGGCACCTCGGCTTCGGCGCGCAGCGAAGCGCCTCCAGTGCGCCATCCTGATTCTGCGCCCAGTACCGCGTCCTCGGCGTGCAGGGAGGCGCCGTCAATGAGCCAGCACCGCTCCCCAGCTAAACAAGGGAAGACTCAGCGGCACCGTGAGAAGGAGAGGGGTGAGGCCAGACCCGAGTTGGGCAGCCCACGATCCCCATCGGGACATAGACCTCCGACTCGTGCTGAGCGGAGTAGTCCAGTCCCGTCCACGTGAGCCTCGCCCGAAGTACGCATGCCGTCGACACCAGAGGCAACTCAGGCCGCACGTGATATCTTGGCGCTTCCGGTGCTGGGTGTGCCGCCTCAGTCGGGTCCCCGGTCCCGTGGAAAGCCGCCTTTGGGGGCCCATCAACCCTCCCCGGAGGTTTCAGAGGTCGAGGCACCTTCCCGGGTCGAGGTGCCGAGTAGAGCCCCGTGACGCACGTCGACTCCGCGTCCCAGCTCTTCAGTGAGCGGATCTCACTCCTCAGACGCCATCGAGGAGGTGACAAGAGATGCCACCGTTCCTCCTCCAGTGAGTCAGAGAGGAACAGGTCTCGACGCCATCAGCACTGACACTCGTACTCAAGCGCCCGCCATTACAGAGGCCATGCTCAGAGTGTGTCCCGAGGGTCCCCAACACCGAGGTGCCGTGGTCGCAGGTGCCGCAGGGAGTCCAGAGATACCTTGTCAGAAATTTACTTTTCGACTTCCTCCAGGTCGAAGTCTCGGGGAAGGAGCCGTCATGACAGAGACCGTTCCAGTCGTTCCTATGGCACTGTGTGTTCCTCCAGGACTTCGGCATCGGCGCGCAACCATCTCTCCCCAAGCCGCATGACCAACCAGCCCTGCCGGCGCCTGAGGTGACTCATTTCCAAGCCATTCCCTGGCAAGGACAATGGTGCCACTGGGCACCATTGCCTCAGGTTCCTACGCAGCCGAGACCTCGCTCCGTGGCGGGAGCCTCTCAAGGCCGCCCTGCGTCACCTCCCCGGCACCAGGATCAGACCATGGGCGCCGAACCCCCGGCACCGACTCCGGCACCAGACCCGGATGTCGAGCCCACGATGCCGTCGGTGGCTGAAGGCACCACACCATCCACCTCTTCGGCACCGGGGGATTCAGTTGCGGTACTGCCTTCCTCTTCCCAAGAGGACTTCAAGGCACATCAGGAGCTGCTTAAGAGGGTGGCAGCAAATCTCGAGCTCCGGGCTGAGGAGATGGAGGAGCCCTCTGATAACCTCTTCAATGTCCTCGCCTTCTCGGTACCGGGGCGTGTGGCACTCCCATTCCATCAGGGAGTAGCCAACATCACCACTGGCCTCTGGCAGACCCCGGCCTCCCTTGCGTCAATTTCCAGAAAGGCCGAGAGGAAGTACTTCATCCCCACAAAGGGTCACGAGTACCTATACACCCACCCAGCTCCTAACTCCTTGGTGGTAGAGTCGGTCCACCACCGTGAGCGGAATGGCCAGCCCGCACTCACACCAAAAGACAAGGATACTCGTAGACTGGACACCTTTGGGAAAAAGGTTTATTCGTCCGCGAGTTTCCAGCTCAGAGTGGCCAACCACCAGGCACTGCTGTGCTGGTACGAGTTTAATCTCTGGGGTTCCCTCTCTAAGTTTGAGCCCCTTCTCTGGGACAAGGACGGAAAGGAGTTTCAGGCCTTGATCGACGAGGGTGTGGCCATGGCCAAAGCAGCTCTCCAGGCGGCTTTGGCTGCAGCGGACACAGCTGCTCGTACGATGGCTTCCACAGTCTCCATGCGACGGGCGTCGTGGCTCTCGCTCTCGGGGTTGTCGGTCGAGTCCCAGTCTAAAATGCAGGACCTGCCCTTTGATGGCAAGGCCCTGTTTGCAGAACAGACAGATACCCATCTGCACGGGATGAAGGACTCCCACACCACCCTTCAGACGCTAGGCCTGTACATCCCTCCCTCTAAGGACAAGCCCAGGCCTCAAACCTCTGCTCCTCTCGTTCGGGGCAGATACGAGCCCCTGCCTAAGCGGCAGAGGGAACAAAGGCGTCGGTCCCAACGCCAATCCTGTTTGGCCCCACGGCCTGCGACCTCTAAAGCCAGGCGGCCGGGGAAGTGGCATTTTTGACTCGCTGAGGGGGGTCACCGAGCCTGTTACCAGTGTTCCCCCCACCCAGTTAATAAAAGTTGCCTTTTATTAACCGTTTATCGGCCTTCCGACTGCAATGGGCCCGTATAACATCAGACCAATGGGTCCTCAGCACCATTTCCCAAGGGTACAGGCTGCAGTTTGTTTCCACCCCTCCCAACTCTCCTCCATCCGGGCAGCCGGCTGGGGTCCCGGAGCATGCCCTCCTCCTCCGTCAGGAGGTGGAGTGCCTCCTCTCCCTTGGAGCGATGGAAAGGGTACTTCGGGAATACCAGGGCAGGGGTTTTTACTCCAGGTATTTCCTCATCCCGAAAGCGAAGGGCAGGCTTTGGCCCATCCTCGACCTGCGGAATCTCAACCAGTTCCTGGTTCGTTGCAAATTCCGCATCGTGTCTCTGGCCTCTATTATTCCATCCCTAGACCAGGGGGATTGGCACTGGACCTCCAGGATGCATACTTTCACATCCACATATTCGAGAGTCACAGGCATTTCCTCCATTTCATGGTGGGTCAGGACCATTTCCAGTTTACGGTCCTCCCCTTTGGCCTCTCTACTGCCCCCAGAGTATTTACAAAGTGTATGGTTGTCGTGGCTGCCCACCTCAGGAAAAAAGGGCTGCAAATCTTTCCCTACCTCGACAACTGGCTGCTCAAGGGCCGGTCTCGGTCTCTGGTGCAGCAGCACATGAGCGTCCTGTTAAACACCTGTGCAGCTCTGGGCCTACTGGTAAACGAGGAGAAATCCACGTTAGTCCCGGTTAAGCACATAAGCTTTATAGGGGCGCTGCTGGATTCCCGGGTGACCATAGCCTCCCTTCCAGAGGACAGATTTGAGACACTCAAAGCTCTCATTGCCTCAGTCACGGCCTTTCCAGTGACCACTGCATGGGTGTGCCTGCAAATCCTTGGTGGTGCAACATGCCAGGCTTCAGATGAGGCCCCTTCAGCTCTGGCTGGCCTCCCGGTACTCCCAGGTCAGAGACAGCCTGGACAAGGTGGTCACGCTGCTGCCCAGGGTGGTGGCAGATCTCCAATGGTGGTCCCTCCCGAGCAACATCCCCTTCTGAGAGCCTCCTCCATCACTAGACCTAGTGTCGGACGCCTCGGACCTGGGCTGGGGAGCCCACATGGGCGATAGCAGGACCCAGGGCATGTGGTCACCAGAGGAACTGACCCTGCACATAAATGTCAGGGAGCTCAGGGCTGTACGCCTGGCATGCATGGCCTTTTGCCAGCACATACAGGGGAAGATGGTCAGAGTCCTTACGGACAACACGACCACCATATATTACATCAACAAACGGGGGCACACGTTCCCGGGCCTTATGCCAGGAAGCCCAGCTCCTGTGGGAGTTTTGTATAGCCCACAATGTACTTCTTTGGGCTTTGTACCTGCCGGGCAAGAGCAACACGCTCGCAGACCGCCTGAACAGGGTGTTCTCCCAGCAGCATGAGTGGTCCCTGCACACGGAGGTAGCCAGGTGGATCTTTCTAAAGTGGGGTGCTCCCCAGGTAGACCTGTTTGCAACCGCCCAGAATCAACAGTGTCCTCAATTCTGCTCCAGAGTGGGAGGGGGCGAGGGGTCGATATCGGATGGGTTCCTGCTCCCATGGTCGGGGTCCCTGTTGTACACCTTTCCACCCTTCCCCTTAATAGGCAGGGTCCTACAGAAGGTGAAGTCAGACAGGGCGAGGGTCATTCTTATAGCCCCGGATTGGGCCCGTCAGCATTGGTATGGGTCCCTACTGCAACTCTTACCGGCCCCTCCATGCAGGCTGCCGCTCTGCCCGGACCTCCTCTCCCAGGAGGAAGGTTGTCTCCTCCATCCCAACCTAGCCACACTCCACCTGACAGTGTGGCTGCTCCATGGTTAAATGAGGAGGAAGGGAGGTGTTCTGAGGATGTGAGGAAGGTCCTCCTGGAAAGTAGGAAACCCTCCACACGTTGAACCTACCTGGCTAAATGGTATAGGTTCTCTAGGTGGGCGAGGGATAGAGGTTCTTCTCCCTACTCCGCGTCTATCCAGCTTGTCCTCGACTACCTCCTCTCCCTTAGAACCAAAGGGCTGGTGCCCTCTTCGATCAGGGTGCACCTGGCGGCCATTTCGGCCTTCCATCCCCCGGTGCAGGGCCTGTCTGTGTTCTCGCATCACATGACGGCCCGGTTTCTGAAAGGGTTAGATCAGGCATTCCCATACGCCAGACCCCCGGTTCCGTTCTGGGACCTGAACCTGGTGCTCTCCCACCTCACAGGGCCTCCTTTTGAGCCATTAGCCACGTGCTCGCGGTCCCATCTGTCGTGGAAGGTGGCATTCCTAGTTGCCATCACCTCAGCCCGTCGCGTCTTGGAGCTCGGGCCCTGACTTCTGAACCGCCATATACGGTCTTCCATAAGGACAAGGTTCACCTCCGCCCTCACCCCGCGTTTTTGCCAAAGGTAGTCTCAGCTTTTCACATGGATCAGGATATTTTTCTCTCTGTCTTAAACCCCATTTCTCCAATGAGGAACCCGGCATGCACACATTGGACATGCGCAGAGCCTTCTACCTGGACAGAACCAGGTCATTTAGGAGGTCCCCCCCAGCTTTTTATTGCTTTGGCTAAGCATATGAGGGGATGGCCAGTGTCCACTCAGCGCATCTCCCGCTGGATCACCTCGTGCATTCGCACCTGTTACGACCTGGCAGGGGTTCCCCCACCTCCTATTGTAAAGGTGCATTCCACCAGAGCCCAAGCCTCGTCAGCAGCCTATATGGCTCATGTCCCTATCCAGGACATCTGTAGGACTGGTACGTGGTCCTCTGTCCACCCCTTTTCATCGCACTATGCGATCGTCTCCCACCATAGACAGCTGCAGCAGCACAGCAGCCAGCAAACAGAGCTGTAAACAGGGGAGTTTCAGTGGGAGTTCTGTTGGAGGAGAAGGTTTTTGTATTTTGTGGTTTGTATTTTGTGGTTTGTATTTTGTGGTTTGTATGTGTGGAGGCTGGTAGGGGCAGTGTGCTGGGAGAGAAGCTGAGCCCTGATTAGGGGGCAGGTCTTCTCTGCTTAGGGGTCCTATAAAGGTAGCCAGCCAGTCAGGCAGCGGCATAGACAGCTGTAGCGGCACAGCAGCCAGCAAACAGAGTTGTAAACAGGGGAGTTTCGATGGGAGTTTACAGGAGGAGGTTGCGGGGGAGACTCAGAGACCTAGGCAAAGGAACTGACAGGCTAGTGAAGGGAGTGGGTGGTGTTCTGCCGGTGTTCTGGTGCCTGTTGGGGGTTTGTTTTGGTTTGCGTTTCCTGGACTAACAGGTTTTAGGTGGGAAGGCTATGACCGATACAGAGGCAGCAGTGAAAGACACAATGAATATGACTGGATGTGGAAGCTGCAGCATGTACATGATCCTGGAGGGGATATCTGAAAAGAGTTTCGTCTGCATGAAGTGCCACCTGATAGAGCTGATGGAAGAAAAGATCCGAGGACTGGAGATGCAGGTGAAAACTCTGGTAGAGTTTAGAAGGGGGTCCGAGCAGATGATGGACCAAAGATATGAGGAGGCTGAAGGGATAAGCTCAGACTTGCAGATGGAAGCAGGACCAAAGAATTCTGAGGGGAGACTGCTGGGTGAGGAAAGTGGACGGTGGAAGCACATGACTAAGAGAACCAGGTAGAGGAAAAGACGGGCCAGTGAAGGAGAAATAGAGCTCAGGAACAGATTTTCAGAGTTGGAAAATGAAGAAGGGGCACAGCAGGTGGTTGCTGAAGGTGAGAGGGCAAAGAAGAAGAGAAGAGCAGCTAATCCTACAGGAAGAGGGGAAGAGTCAATGAAGACAACACCAAATATGGGCCCCAGGAGGATATGGGATGGGTTGTGGAGGATTGCAAGGGTGAATAGGAATCGAGAGGACTTGCAGCCAGTGGGAGCAGGGGCTAGACCGGAGAATCACACTGTCACCAGGAAAAGGCAGGTCTACGTGATTGGGGACTCCTTGCTGAGAAGAATAGACAGGCCTGTAACTAGACCTGATCCGGAGAACAGAAGGGTGTGCTGTCTGCCGGGTGCTAAGATACGGGATGTGGACCTGAGGCTGAAAAGGATCCTAACGGGAGCAGAAAAGAATCCGTTGATTGTCCTTCATGTGGGAACGAATGATACGGCTAGATTCTCGCTGGAACATATCAAGGGAGACTATGCCAGACTGGGGAAGATGCTTAAGGAAATTGAGGCCCAGGTGATCTTCAGTGGGATTCTGCCTGTTCCTAGAGAAGGGCAACAAAGGTGTGACAAGATTATGGCAATCAACAGATGGCTCAGGCAGTGGTGCTATAAGGAGGGCTTTGGGATGTACGGCCACTGGGAAGCATTCATGGACAGAGGACTGTTCTCTCGGGATGGACTTCACCTGAGTAAGGAGGGAAATAGACTTCTAGGATGGAGGCTGGCACAACTGATTGAGAGCTTTAAACTAGGAATTTGGGGGAGATGGTTGGGACATGTCCAGGTAATCTCCACACTGGAATTTAACATTGAGAGGGAAGAAAACAAAGTAAGAGAGGTAATAATTGGAGATATACCAATCTCCTAGAACTGGAAGGGACCTTGAAAGGTCATCGAGTCCAGCCCCCTGCTTTCACTAGCAGGACCAATTTTTGCCCCAGATCCCTAAATGGCTCCCTCAAGGATTGAACTCACAACTCTGGGTTTAGCAGGCCACTGCTCAAACCACTGAGCTATCCCTCCCCATCAGCTGTGGGCAGAAGAATGGACATAAGGAGGAAGGGTAGTGTAGATACCAGTCTAATAGGTGATACTGGTGGTAGAATGTCTGTGCTTAACCGGGTAAAGAATGTCAGTGAAGTCAAATGGCAAAAATTAAGATGTCTGTACACTAATGCAAGGAGCCTAGCTAACAAAATGGAGGAACTAGAGCTACTGGTGCAGGAAGTGAAACCAGATATTATAGGGATAACAGAAACATGGTGGAATAGTAGTCATGACTGGAGTATAGGTATTGAAGACTATGTGCTGTTTAGGAAAGGCAGAAATAAAGGCAAAGGTGGTGGAGTAGCATTGTATATTGATGAGGTTAACTGTAAAGAAATAAGAAGTGATGGAATGGATAAGACAGAGTCTGTCTGGGCAAAAATCACATTGGGAAAGAAAGCTACTAGAGCCTCCCCTGAGATAGTGCTTGGGGTGTGCTACAGACCACCGGGATCTGATTTGGATATGGATAGAGACCTCTTTAATGTTTTAAATGAAGTAAACACTAATGGGAATTGTGTGATCATGGGAGACTTTAACTTCCCAGACATAGACTGGAGGACAAGAGCTAGTAACAATAATAGGGCTCAGATTTTTCTGGATGTGATAGCTGATGGATTTCTTCACCAAGTAGTTGAAGAACCAACAAGAGGGGATGCCATTTTAGATTTGGTTTTGGTGAGTAGTGAGGACCTCATAGAAGAAATGGTTGTAGGGGACAACCGTGGTTCGAGTGATCATGAGCTAATTCAGTTCAAACTAGATGGAAGGATAAACAAAAATAGATCTGGGTCTAGGGTTTTTTATTTCAAAAGGGCTAACTTTAAAGAATTAAGGAAATTAGTTAGGGAAGTGGATTGGACTGAAGAACTTGTGAATCTAAAGGCGGAGGAGGCCTAGAATTACTTCAAGTCAAAGTTGCAGAAACTATCAGAAGCCTGCATCCCAAGAAAGGGGGAAAAAATCATAGGCAGGAGTTGTAGACCAAGCTGGATGAGCAAGCATCTCAGAGAGGTGATTAAGAAAAAGCAGAAAGCCTACAAGGAGTGGAAGATGGGAGCAAGGAAAGCTACCTTATTGAGGTCAGAACATGTAGGGATAAAGTGAGAAAGGCCAAAAGCCATGCAGAGTTGGACCTTGCAAAGGGAATTAAAACCAATAATAAAAGATTTTATAGCCATATAAATAAGAAGAAAACAAGGAAAGAAGTGGGACCGCTAAATACTGAGGATGGAGTGGAGGTTAAGGATAATCTAGGCATGGCCCAATATCTAAATAAATACTTTGCCTCAGTCTTTAATAAGGCTAATGAGGAGCTTAGGGATAATCATAGGATGACAAATTGGAATGAGGATATGGAGGTAGATATTACCACATCCGAGGTAGAAGCCAAACTCGAACAGCTTAATGGGACAAAATCAGAGGGCCCAGATAATCTTCATCCAAGAATATTAAAGGAACTGGCACATGAAATTGCAAGCCCATTAGCAAGAATTTTTAATGAATCAGTAAACTCAGGGGTTGTACCGTGCGACTGGAGAATTGCTAACATTGTTTCTATTTTTAAGAAAGGGAAAAAAAGTGATCCGTATAACTATAGGTCTGTTAGTTTGACATCTGTAGTATGTAAGGTCTTGGAAAAGTTTTTGAAGGAGAAAGTAGTTAAGGACATTGAGGTCAATTGTAATTGGGACAAAATACAACATGATTTTACAAAAGGTAGATCGTGCCAAACCAACCTGATCTCCTTCTTTGAGAAGGTAACAGATTTTTTAGACAAAGGAAACGCAGTGGATCTAATTTACCTCGATTTCAGTAAAGCATTTGATATGGTTCCACATGGGGAATTATTAGTTAAATTGGAAAAGATGGGGATCAATATGAAAATTGAAAGGTGGATAAGGAACTGGTTAAAGGGGAGACTACAACGGGTCGTACTGAAAGGTGAACTGTCAGGCTGGAAGGAGGTTACTAGTGGAGTTCCTCAGGGATCGGTTTTGGGACCAATCTTATTTAATCTTTTTATTACTGACCTCTTGGCACAAAAAGTGGGAATGTGCTAATAAAGTTTGCGGATGACACAAAGCTGGGAGGTATTGCTAACACAGAGAAGGACCGGGATATCCTACAGGAAGATCTGGATGACCTTGTAAACTGGAGTAATAATAATAGGATTAAATTTAATAGTGAAAAGTGCAAGATCATGCATTTAGGGATTAATAACAAGAATTTTAGTTATAAATTGGGGACACATCAGTTGGAAGTAACAGAGGAGGAGAAGGACCTCGGAGTATTGGTTGATCACAGGACGACTATGAGCCGCCAATGTGATATGGCCGTTAAAAAAGCTAATGCGGTTTTAGGATGCATCAGGCGAGGTATTTCCAGTAAAGATAAGGAGGTGTTAGTACCGTTATACAAGGCACTGGTGAGACCTCATTTGGAATACTGTGTGCAGTTCTGGTCTCCCATGTTTAAGAAGGATGAATTCAAACTGGAACAGGTTCAGAGATGGGCTACTAGAATGATCCAAGGAATGGAAAACCTGTCTTATGAAAGGAGACTCAAAGAGCTTGGCTTGTTTAGCCTAACCAAAAGAAGGTTATGGGGGGGATATGATTGCTCTTTATAAATATATCAGAGGGATAAATATTAGGGAGGGAGAGAAATTATTTAAGCTCAGTACCAATGTGGACACAAGAACAAATGGATATAAACTGGACACTAGGAAGTTTAGACTTGAAATTAGACGAAGGTTTCTAACCATTAGAGGAGTGAAGTTCTGGAACAGCCTTCCAAGGGGAGTAGTGGGGGCAAAAGACATATCTGGCTTTAAGACTAAGCTTGATAAGTTTATGGAGGGGATGGTATGATGGGATAGCCTAATTTTGGCAATTAATTTGGCAATTGATCTTTGATTATCAGCAGGTAAGTATTCCCAGTGGTCTGTGATGGGATGTTAGATGAGATGGGATCCGAATTATTACAGAGAATTCTTTCCGGGGTGCTGGCTGGTGAGTCTTGCCCACATGCTCAGGGTTTAACTGATCGCCATATTTGGGGTCGGGAAGGAATTTTCCTCCAAGGCAGATTGGCAGAGGCCCTGGAGGTTTTTCGCCTTCCTCTGCAGCATGGGGCATGGGTCACTTGCTGGAGGATTCTCTGCAGCTTGAGGTCTTCAAACCACAATTTGAGGACTTCAATAACTCAGACATAGGTTAGGGGTTTGTTACAGGCGTGGGTGGGTGAGATTCTGTGGCCTGCACTGTGCAGGAGGTCAGACTAGATGGTCATAATGGTCCCTTCTGACCTTAAAGTCTATGAGTCTATGACGCCGGGTTTGGTAGGGCAGTGCTCCGCCACGGTAACCCTTAAAACCTTACATTTAAACTCCTACCCGCCTCCATCAGGTATAGCTTGGAGTCACCTATAGTGGAATACACATGAGCAATCACTCGAAAAAGAAAGGACAGTTACCTATTTCCGAAACTGGCATTCTTCGAGATGCGTTGCTCAGGTGTATTCCACGTCCCACCCTCCTTCCCCTCTGTCGGAGTTGTCTGGCAAGAAGGAACTGAGGGTGGAGGAAGCGCGTAGCCCCCTTTATGGCGCGATATGTTGGCGCCACTTCAGGGGTTGCAGTGGTGCTCCCCCACTACAGATACTGCTAAGGGAAAAACTTCCAGCACCGGTGCACGTGGCGAGCACACCTATAGTGGAATACACCTGAGCAACACATCTCGAAGAACGCCAGTTACGGAAACAGGTAACTGTCCTTTTCTCTGCTCAGGGTTTGCCATATGGCCCAGCGTCTTGTGCAGTAGCCTTCTAGTTTCCAGCTGTCACCACATAAAGGGGCATTTAATTGCTCCTTCTTTCCATTTAGCCTGAAAAAAGGGTGCATAGCATACCCATCAGATTTAGTTTGACTGTCCATAGGTCAAAGAATACCTCCATTAATACCTTCCAGCATAACATTACCTTGCCCTCACAAATTTGTACATGTAAATATTACATGTGCATTCACATAGTTACTCATAATTCCACATATATTCAAGTAGATAAACAATTACCTGAACTGAGTATAAATATTGTATTTGTAAATTGGTACATATGCAAAATTTGCACAGACAAATTTGGAGATTGTTTGGAGCTAGTTTGTAAATTTACAGTAAGTATTTAGAGTACCCTGTATTCAAATATTTGTAATTAGGAATGAGTGTAAGATGTAAAGTTTGGATTGGATCTGGATTTCAAATGCCCTAGAGTTCAAGGGAGTGTATAGATCTGGGGCTTTGCTTCATCATCATCTCTGAAAGTAATGTATTGTAATGCACTTGAAATGGGAAGTATGTGTACAGAATATTTTATATATAATGTTTTTCTACTTGATCCAAAGACTTCTTGACAGTCTTCTCTAAAACCATTGTGTATTTCCAGGATGAAGATAAAATTAATGAAAAGAAGAGACACATGGGAGACACCAAACACTTTTGTCCAGTGAGTCTGAAGGAGAACTTTGTCCTTTTCCCAGGGATTGCTGAACATGGAGCTATATATCGAGAAAAATTTTACTATTTTTCAAGTCCTGAGTCCAGAGAAAAGTTTTTGGAGAACCCTGAGGAGTATGTTGCTCACAAGGAACCATTACAAGTGAGAAAAAGTTAAAACTATTTAAAATAGATTGCTAATAAGAGGTTGATATTACATATCATTTTCCATCCTCATTACAATTATTTTTGTTGTTCTTTGGGGGGAGGGATAGCTCAGTGGTTTGAGCATTGGCCTACTAAACCCAGGGTTGTGAGTTCAATCCTTGAGGAGGCCACTTAGGAATCTGGAGCAAAAATTGGTCCTGCTAGTGAAGGCAGGGGGCTGGACTCAATGACCTTTCAAGGTGTTGCCAGCCCAAAGGCCCTGGGGGGGGCACAACAGCAAGGTTCATTGCCCAGTGTGCATCACACTAATTAACACACCAGCGTGGAGAAGCAAACCAAGTTTATTTGAACCCAAATAAGGTGCAAAGGAAACATAGCAATCTCAAATCCTGCACACCCGCACGCAGGTGGGGTCCCAGTCTTTATACCCCTTTGTGAGGGTTTATCTGTACTTTCCCACCGTGGGGGCTACATTCTCATGCATATAACTTTAATTACAGCATCTGCTTTCCGCCTATCTTATCTAGTATTGGCTGCATCTAGTGCCAAGCAGCCTTGCAGCTGCCAGTAGTCAGCACATAACACAAGAGGTTACAAAAGTTTAGTAAGGCTAACAAAAGCACTTCACATAGAGGTACTTTGGTTCACATAGGCCCGAGTTACCTAGATTTATGCCTAGTGACACCAACAAAGGTCCCTTCCAGTTCTAGGAGATTGGTATATCTCCAATTATTACCTATTACCTTTATTTTTGTGTTGCTACAAGTGTGCTAGGCACTTCACAGAAACAAGGAAGATGTGCCCCTTCCCCAGTGAGTTTACAATCTAAATGTAGGCCCAACACAATAAGTAAAGGTTATGAACAAAGGGAGAAGGGAAGGGCAGGACAAAGATTTACAATAATATCACATGCTTACTCAGTAAGACATATACACATTTTGATGGCTCTGTTAAAATAGTTTTTTGTTCATTAATTATTGTTAACTCACTTCTCATAAGTGAAATGGGGTCAGAGGAGGATGGGACTGGGTGGGAAGTTGAAATAAGAAGAATAAAAAGGGTGAAATAGAGTGGCAGAAGGGAAGGGAGTTAATGTACAAGTTTTTATCTACTGTATATGTAATTCACTGTAGTTTTAAACATTGAAATGCAAAATCCATGTGTGCTTATGCTGCTTTTGGGGGTACTTTTTTTTGTATTAGAGGCCCTGAAATTTAGAATTAATTCAACAAGGTGTATACAACTGTAACTTAAGTGCACCCTAGTGTAGAAATTGTTACAAAAGTATTCTTAATTCTTTCTGACAGGCTCCTCCCTTAAGACTGTGCCTGCTGGGCACACATGGAGCAGGTAAAACTATCTGTGGCCGATGGCTAGCTGACAAATTAGGAATTTTCCATATTCAGTTTGAAGAACGTCTACAGGAAATGATCATGCCCAAAACAGAAAAGAGAGTTGGACTTGAATTTGACGAGGAACCTGAGGAAGATCAGATTGACATGGAAGCTGTCTTTCAGGAATTGGGAGACTCCTCTCAGACCAATACAGAAACAGAAACTGAAAGTGAAAGTGCACATGAAAATGAAAATAACAAAAATAAAGAGGTAATAATAGTAAGCAGTAGTATCCTCTTTTTAGAGGCCAAATACTCAGTATTGCCAACCCCAAGAATTACCATTCATTTTCTATTACTGTCTTGACTCCCTCCCCTCCTAATTTATTTCCTTTGATAAAAGAAGGTGGTAAATAGTTTGAGAACCATTGATCTGTTTAATGCATCATGATTCACACTTGCTCAGAGAACTTATTACTTTTTAGGACTATAGTAAAGAACTTTACGTTAACTTCTGCTTTCTGAATTTAGCTGAACAGGGTGCAGAGGAATGCGTCAGGAGAAGGGGTCTTAGACAAAAGTGTTCAGTTTTTAAAACTAATCAGTTTTAGCTAATGGGCAGATAACTAGTAACCAGAATCCTTTGGAAGCACAGCGTAATGTAACTTCCCTTCATTACATATTTCAAAATAAAGTTAAATGTTGAAAGTATTCATAATATTCCCAAAATGATCCTATAATGAGTGTTTCTATGCAAAAACGTATATCAATCATTCATATAAACAATAATGTCACAGTAAAAACAATAGGGGGTTGGTTTAGCTTTTTAAAAAAAAGCAACACTTCCTGATCTTCCCCCCCAACACACACACTCTAACTTCTCTGCCCGAGACTGGGCAGCACTCTCCCACTCTACCTCCCTGTAGTAAGGCGGCCTGGCTCCCAGCCACACCTGAGAGGGACGAGCCAGAACAGCCGCCTCAGTGGGCGGAGCCACCACCACCTGTCCCCGCCCCCCCGGAAGTCAAGGGGCGGGACAGGAAGTATAAAGGCTCGGGCCCAGCACTCAGTTGGGCCCCGGCCGCTGGAGAGGACAGACGCTGGTGCCCGAGCTCCTGCTGAACCAAGCCTGCCCCGAGCCCAGTACCCAGAGGAGGACTGGCCGAGCCTGCCCCGAGCCCGGTACCCAGAGGAGGACTGGCCGAGCCTGCCCCGAGCCCGGTACCCAGAGGAGGACTGGCCGAGCCTTCCCCGAGCCCGGTACCCAGAGGAGGACTGGCCGAGCCTTCCCCGAGCCCGGTACCCAGAGGAGGACTGGCCGAGCCTGCCCCGAGCCCGGTACCCAGAGGAGGAGTCGAGCCCACCCGTGCACCCGTCTCCTGAGGAGCCTATGCTGGTGGACCCCCCTGCTGAAGCTCCGACGATACAGGTACCATCGGAGGGGGAGATTGGAAGTGGCCCGGGGATAGCCGACCCCAGTCTGGCTGTAGCTGACACTGAGCCTATGTCAGTGTGTTGCGGCCAGGATCCCCACTGACTGCAGTGGATCCACGCCGCTGCTAGGGCCCCGGGCCGGGACACAGTGGAGTGGGTGGGCCTGTGTCCCCCCTGCCACCCTACTCACGGGTGGCAGTCTCCCCCTCAACCCCAACGCTCAGGCTTAGAAGCCTGGACTTACCTGTTTGCTGCTCAGCCCTGCCTGAGGGTCTGAGCCCTGTGTTGCTGCCCCGCCCTGAGCTAGGGCTTGGGCTTACAAACTGAACTGCTGCTCAGACCTGCCTGAGGGTCTGAGCCCTGTGTTGCTGCCCCGCCCTGAGCTAGGGCTTGGGCTTACAAACTGAACTGCTGCTCAGTCCTGCCTGAGGGTCTGAGCCCTGTATTTGTTGCTGCCCCGCCCTGAGCTAGGGCTTGAGCTTACAAACTGAACTGCTGCTCAGCCCTGCCTGAGGGTCTGAGCCCTGTATTTGTTGCTGCCCCGCCCTGAGCTAGGGCTTGGTCTTTATAAACTGAACTGCTGCTCAGCCCTGCCTGAGGGTCTGAGCCCAGGACTACTGCCTGTTGCCCCGCCCTGATCTAGGGCTGGGGCTTAAAGTACTGTTTGTTTGCTCAGCCCCGTCTGAGGGTCTGAGCCCAGGACTACTGCCTGTTGCCCCGCTCTGATCTAGGGCGTGGACTGTGTGACTGCACTACTACTCAGCCTCCTGTAGTGAGGTGGCCTGGTTCCCAGGCGCCCCGAAGTCGGAGAGCGACCCCTCACCTGACAAGGGGACCCGCACACGGACCCTTACACGTGGCACCTGACCAGGGACCCTTGCCCAGATATGTGGGCACGGGCCCTCGACCCTTCTGAGAGGGGACCTGGGGGGGAGCGAACCCCACCCCGAGACATGGATCTGTCTCAGCTCTTCGCCTTCCTGACCGAAAGCCAGAAACGACAGCAGGCAGCCCAGCTCCGGCAAAAGCAAGAGCAGCAGACCGCCCAACAACAGCAACAGCAGCAGCTGGTTGAACAGCTGGGAGCCCAGCAGCACCAGCTGATGCAAGACCTGGCCACGCAACATCAGGACTTCCAGAGGGAATGCCTCCACCAGTTGGCCGCGGCACTGCCCCGGCCCACGGAGCCCCAGCCAGGGGGCTCCGAGGGGGCACCGCGGCCGAACCCATCCATCCGGCTGACCAAGATGAGCCCCAGCGATGACCCAGAGGCCTTCCTGGTAACGTTCGAGCGGGTCGCCGTCGTCGCGGGGTGGGCTCCGCACCAGTGGGTATCCCTCTTGGCCCCGTAGCTAACGGGGACCGCCCAGACGGTCTACCGGGGCCTGTCTACAGAGACCGCCCAAGATTACCACCAAGTAAAAGCAGCGATTCTGGACGCCCTGGACGTGAGCCCGGAGACCTTTCGCCAGCGGTTTAGGGGCTTAACCTACCCCACAGGGGGCCGGCCCCGGATGGTGGCCCAGGAACTATGGGAGACATGTAAGCGGTGGCTGCAACCTGAGACCCGAACACCCGAGGAACTCACGGAGCAAATAGTGTTGGAGCAGTTCCTCCATATACTCCCGCCACGAGGGAGAGCCTGGGTCCTCCGCCATCGGCCCTCGACGCTGGCAACTGCCGTCTCCTTAATGGAGAACTTTCTGGCGGCGGAGGCCCCCGTGGCCCCGACCCCGCGAGTCGCCACCACTGGGGTGGGTCGCCCCACTCCTGAGAGGAGGGCCCCCCTGGCCCGGATGGACTCCCGAGAGCCCCCCCGGGGGCCCGAACCCCGAGGCCGACCCCCGGAGGCCCCGGTGCGACCCGCGCCCACCTCGCCTCCCGTAAAGCGGGGGACCACGCGGGACTCTCTGGGAGGAGCCGCAGGAAGACGCCCCCAGCCAGGCCGAGCTGACCTGGGACCCTGCTTCTCCTGCGGGGAGTATGGACACCTACGCCGGGACTGCCCGACGATGGAATGCCACTTCAGCCAAGTTTACTCCGGGGAAGGCCACGCCCGGCATCCCCAGGCCGCCAGAATCACGGTGCCCGTGGTCCTGGAGGGGTCCCCAACGGTGGCTCTCATTGATTCCGGCTGCAGTCAGACGCTGGTCCACCAGAGCTTGGGGCCCCGGGCCGATCCCCACCTGGGAGCAATCCGGTTGCAATGCATCCACGGGGATACTCGGCCGTACCCCAGTGCTCAGGCCCAGTTAACAATAGAAGGGGTCACCCGACTGATCGTAGTGGGCCTCGCCCCGCGCCTGGCGTACCCAGTGATCCTGGGCCGCGACTGGCCCGACTTTTCGGAGGTCCTCCGTTGCCACGCCGGGGAATGCCCGAGGATCACGCCGGCCTGGGAAGGAGAGCTGCCGGAGGCCGTAGAGGGCGAGGAGGAAACGTCCGAATCCCCCGAGCAGCTGAACGAGTCAGAGGACTCCCCTTCAGGGACTCTAGAGGGCCCCCCACTTCAGATGGACTTCTGCCGCGACCAGCGGGCCGACCCCATCCTCAAGCGGGCGTATGAACAGGTGGCCGTCGTCGACGGCACCATCATAGACTCTCGCCAGGCCACCCAATGGCCCCACTTCGAGCTACGGCAGGAATGCCTGTACCGGGTGGAGAAGGACCCCCGGACAGGCGAGCTTCAGACCCAGCTTCTTGTTCCCCAGTGTCACCGACGAGCCATCGTGAAGCTAGCCCATGATGTCCCGGCGGCTGGACACCTCAGCCAGGAGAAAACGTTGTCCCGGATTTTGACGCGCTTCTTTTGGCCTGGTGTGCATCAGGAGGTTCGGACTTACTGCCAGTCCTGCCCCGACTGCCAGTTGGCTGCGCCAGCCCAGACCCCGAAGGCACCATTGATTCCAATGCCATTGATTGAAACCCCCTTCGAGCGGGTGGCCATGGACTTGGTAGGCCCGCTCCCCAAGAGCACGGCCGGCTTCCAGTATATACTGGTCCTGCTGGACTATGCTACCCGGTTCCCCGAGGCGGTACCCCTCCGGACGATCACGGCCCGTAGCATCGCCAACGAGCTCGTGAAAATCTTTGCCCGCGTCGGGTTGCCCCGAGAAATCCTTACGGATCAGGGTACCAACTTCACCGCTCAGCTATTACGGCAGGTGTGTGAAGTCCTAGGGATTAAGCAGCTGCATACGTCCGTTTACCATCCGCAGACCGACGGGCTGGTCGAACGCTTTAATCAGACTCTGAAGAGCATGCTACGAAAGTTTCCCCCAGACGATGTCCGACGCTGGGACCAGTTACTACCCCCACTGCTCCTGGCGATCCGGGAGGTCCCGCAGTCTTCCACAAAGTTCTTCCCATTTGAGTTACTATACGGCCGACGGCCCCGAGGCCTCCTGGACCTGATGCGAGAGACATGGGAACAAGCCCCGTCCCCTGCCCAAGGCCTCTTGAAATACGTGCTGCAGCTTCAGGAGAGCCTGGCCCAGGCGGGGGCCCTCACCTGCAAGAATCTGAAAGATGCCCAGGAGTCTCAGGCACAAACCTACAATCGCGGGGCGCAGACTCGTGAATTCCAACCCGGGGACCAGGTCCTACTCCTCCTCCCGTCTAGCGAATCAAAGATTCTGGCCCGGTGGCAAGGGCCATACGAGGTGATCCGACGGGTCGGGCCAGTCACGTATGAAATCTACCAGCCCGACCGGAGGAAAAAGAAGCAACACTACCACGTAAACCTTCTGAAACCATGGCGGGAGCGAGAGGGGCTGTTGATTACCCCCTACCCGCCGGAACCTGAGCTGGGCCCCCAGGTGGTCGAACCAGTGGACTCCGAAGGCCCCCAGCTCGGACCGACCCTGACGACAGAGCAACTTAAACAAACCCAGTCTCTCTTATTGGCATTCCCCCACACCTTCACAACCCATCCGGGGTGCACCACTCTTGTCCAGCATTCCATCCAGACAGAGCCAGGCGTGGTAATCCGAGGTGCAGCCAGGCCTTTGCCCTACCACATGCGGCCGATCGTCGAGGAAGAGGTACGAGCCATGTTGGACCTAGGGGTCATCGAACCAGCCCAGAGTGAATGGCGCAGTCCAATCGTCCTAGTCCCCAAGCCAGATGGCAGCAGATGGTTCTGCATTGATTTCAGGCGCGTCAACGCCATCTCAAAGTTCGATGCGTACCCGATGCCCCGAGTAGATGAGTTGCTCGGCCAGTTGGGAGAAGCCCGGTACATCACTACTCTGGATCTGAGCAAGGGGTATTGGCAGATCCCCCTCGAACCGGCCTCCCAGGAGAAGACCGCTTTCGCCACCCCCACGGGCCTGTACCAATTCACCAGAATGCCCTTCGGCCTCCATGGGGCCCCGGCCACATTTCAGCAGCTGATGGACCGCCTCCTCCAGCCCCACCAGGACTACGCCGCCACATACCTGGATGACGTCGTCATTTATAGCCGTCAATGGGAGGATTACCTCAACCGGGTGGCCGCAGTCCTGAGGTTTCTGTGGGCTGCCGGGCTGACAGCCAACCCAAAGAAATGTCGAATCGGGTGGCAAGAAACGAACTACCTGGGGTATACCGTCGGCAATGGACTGGTAAAACCTCTCATAGGGAAGGTTCAGGCTATTGCCACCTGCCCCCCGCCAACTACCAAGTGCCAGGTACGCCAGTTCCTGGGGCTGGCTGGCTACTACCGACATTTCATCCCCCGGTTCGCGACCATCGCAGCCCCCTTGACCGGATTGCTGGCCAAGGACAGTCCCCATTCCAGGCCCTCAAGGACAGCCTCTGCCGCGAACCCATCCTCCGCAGCCCTGATTTTGATCGGGCCTTTATCCTCCAGACCGACGCCTCAGAGGCGGGACTCTGCGCGGTCCTCTCCCAAGAGGTCGATGGGGAAGAACACCCGGTCATCTATATCAGCCGGAAACTATTCCCCAGGGAAAAGAACTACGCAGAGGTGGAGAAAGAGGCCCTCGCTATAAAATGGGCGTGCGACACCCTCCGGTATTATCTCCTGGGAGCCCCGTTCACACTAGTTACAGATCACACCGTGCTCCAATGGTTGGCCCGGATGAAAGACCACAACATGAGGCTGCAGAGGTGGTACCTAGCGCTACAGCCTTACGCCTTTACGGTCCTCCACAGAGCTGGGAAGGACCACGCGAATGCGGACTTTCTTTCCCGGCTGGGAGGCATGGACGGGTCCGGCCCTGCTGCACGGGAGCCGGACTTGTGGGGGGGGGGGGGTAGTGAGGCGACCTAGCTCCTAGTCGCACCTGAGAGGGACGAGCCAGTACAGCCGCCTCAGTGGGCGGAGCCACCGCCACCTGTCCCCCCCCACCCCCGGAAGTCAAGGGGCGGGACAGGAAGTATAAAGGCCCTGGCCCAGCGCTCAGTTGGGCCCCGGCCGCTGGAGAGGACAGACGCTGGTGCCCGAGCTCCTGCTGAACCAAGCCTTCCCCGAGCCCGGTACCCAGAGGAGGACTGGCCGAGCCTGCCCCGAGCCCGGTACCCAGAGGAGGACTGGCCGAGCCTGCCCCGAGCCCGGTACCCAGAGGAGGACTGGCCGAGCCTGCCCCGAGCCCGGTACCCAGAGGAGGACTGGCCGAGCCTTCCCCGAGCCCGGTACCCAGAGGAGGACTGGCCGAGCCTGCTCCGAGCCCGGTACCCAGAGGAGGAGTCGAGCCCACCCGTGCACCCGTCTCCTGAGAAGCCTATGCTGGTGGACCCCCTGCTGAAGCTCCGATGATACAGGTACCAACGGAGGGGGAGATTGGAAGTGGCCCGGGGATAGCCGACCCCAGTCTGGCTGTAGCTGACACTGAGCCTATGTCAGTGTGTTGCGGCCAGGATCCCCACTGACTGCAGCGGATCCACGCCGCTGCTAGGGCCCCGGGCCGGGACACAGTGGAGTGGGTGGGCCTGTGTCCCCCCTGCCACCCTACTCACGGGTGGCAGTCTCCCCCTCAACCCCAACGCTCAGGCTTAGAAGCCTGGACTTACCTGTTTGCTGCTCAGCCCTGCCTGAGGGTCTGAGCCCTGTGTTGCTGCCCCGCCCTGAGCTAGGGCTTGGGCTTACAAACTGAACTGCTGCTCAGACCTACCTGAGGGTCTGAGCCCTGTGTTGCTGCTCTGCCCTGAGCTAGGGCTTGGGCTTACAAACTGAACTGCTGCTCAGTCCTGCCTGAGGGTCTGAGCCCTGTATTTGTTGCTGTATTTGTTGCTGTCCTGCCCTGAGCTAGGGCTTGGGCTTACAAACTGAACTGCTGCTCAGCCCTGCCTGAGGGTCTGAGCCCTGTATTTGTTGCTGTCCCGCCCTGAGCTAGGGCTTGGGCTTACAAACTGAACTGCTGCTCAGCCCTGCCTGAGGGTCTGAGCCCTGTATTTGTTACTGCCCCGCCCTGAGCTAGGGCTTGGGCTTTATAAACTGAACTGCTGCTCAGCCCTGCCTGAGGGTCTGAGCCCAGGACTACTGCCTGTTGCCCCGCCCTGATCTAGGGCTGGGGCTTAAAGTACTGTTTGTTTGCTCAGCCCCGTCTGAGGGTCTGAGCCAGGACTACTGCCTGTTGCCCCGCTCTGATCTAGGGCGTGGACTGTGTGACTGCACTACTACTCAGCCTCCTGTAGTGAGGTGGCCTGGTTCCCAGGTCGGAGAGCGAACCCTCACCTGACAAGGGGAGCCGCACACGGACCCTTACACTCCCCCTGCTTTGGACCCCCCCTACATTCCCTTATATTCCCTAAATCTGCCTCCTGCTCCCTTCAGTGCCCTCTTTTCCCTCCACTTTTGCTAGGAAGGCCATTCATCCAGTTTTGAACTGGACAGTCCTCTTTTTGGGTGATTTGTCCCCTGTCTGGCACTAAGGTAACTGAAGTGTTTTGTCTAGTATTGGACAGCTGATGCCATTATTAAGGGTACAACACTTTGCCCCCTCCATCATGACCTCACATGCATAGTGTACACAAATTCACGCAGATAGAGCAGAGTGGCATGCTCTTAAAAATGGTGCTTCTTATGTGGTGTGACACTGCATGCACCATGTGTATAAGGTAGGAGTGAGCAAACTACGGCCCATGGGCCAGACCCGGCCCCTGAGGGCTTTGGATCCAGCCCGCAGGATTGCCCCCCGTGGCGCCACGGGTCCCACACCACTCTCAGAGGCGGCCAGCACCACTTCCCTGTGACCCCCAGGCAGGGGGGCAGAGGGCTCCATGCGTTGCCCTTGCCTCCAGGCACTGTCCCTCGCAGCTCCCATTGGCCGGGAATGGGGACCATCTCATCACCAACCACCTGTATATACACAAGGATGGTATGATCACCCCTGGGCACCGCTCCCCATACCATTTCCACCTAACTGGTCATTCTGGGATCCATGAGCAAAGTTTAGGGCCCAAAACCACAAGCCCACCTAGGTCCAGATCAGCCCTTTCACCAACTGTCCCAGTACCCTCAGAAACACAGCAGGAAGACACTGAGGAACCTGAGGACACAGCCAAACATGACACTTGTCACCTACTCATCTCTTTTTATCGTAACTGGACAAAACCATAATACCACCACCAGCCACTACTGGGGATGATTTCAAATACTTTCAGGACCTCTTCAAAAGGTAGCCAAATCCCTAAACATTTCACTAGAACAGCTACCAGAAGCCCAACATAAGGTCACAGACATACTCCAGGCATCCCTAATGGCAAATATAGCTCTGACAATTAATGATGAAATCATGGAGCCTGCAAAAAAAAATCTGCCAGACATCTGCTACAGCACCATCCTCCTGTAAAAGGTCCAACAAAAAATATTACATGTCAACAAAAGGGGCTGAGTTCCTATTTACATACCTCCTCACCAAATTCCTTAGTAGTGAAGGCAGCCACCCAAAGGGGAAAACAACACCAGTCTCGAACGACCCCATACGATAAGGATTGGAAAAGGCTAGACCTTTTCAGGTGGAAAGCTTATTCCTCAGCTACACTTCAGTTCCTCATAGCCAGCTATCCCCGCTAGCCAAATATACACACAATCTGTTCTCCAAAATGTCAACTTTTATTGAAAATTTACCAGATGACAATAAAGAACAGTACAAGGCAAACATTTCTGAAGGGTCTCTCATTGCCAGGACAGCCCTCCAGGCCTCCCTGGACTCTGCAGACATGGCAGTACAATCCCTCATGACATCCGTGATCATGCATCATGGCTCCACCTCTCTGGATTCCCAAGGGAGGTCCAGGCAACAATCAGGGACTTACCCTTCGAGGGGCAGAAACTATTTGCAGATAAAACCAATGTCTCATTACACACCCTAAATGATTCAAGGGTGACCTTAAAAACTCTTGGCATTTACATACCTGCAAACAAAAACAAACAGAGCAGGTTTTACAATAAGTGATTCCGGTATATGCCATACTCTCAGCCCCGAAGACAGTACGACCAATGACGTAAACAAAGACAGAGCAGACGTCAGCAGAACCAAGATGAGCCTTTGATGTCTCATCGATCCACCTCTAGACCTGTGAAGGTGTGGTCGAGGGCATGAGACCTCCACACATTTTAACTTCGGAACCAAAAATGGTGCCTGTCTATTTCAAGACCGTCTGTCACCATACTACCCAGTTTGGAACACCATCATGACAGACAAATGAGTTTTAGAGATTATCCAGAAGGGCTACTCTATCCCCTTTATTTCTATCCCACCTACCTACCCCCCTTCCCCAACCATCTTCGGAGACCCGTCTCACGAGCACCTGTTACAACAGGAAATAAACCACCTCATACAATTAGGTGCCGTGGAACCTGTACCATCACAACACAGGGGGAGAGGTTATTCATATTACTTTATAATTCAGAAAAAGACCAGTGTGTGGGGATGCATCCTCCCATCCTGAATTTACGAAAACTCAACAAATTCGTGAGAACACAACGTTTCAAAATGATGACTCTAACCACAATAATTCCGGCATTAGAGAAGGGAGATTGGCTCTTGGCCTCTGACCTTCAGGATGCTTATTTTCATATTACCATCTACCCATCACACAGAAGATTCACACTAGGGAAACAGTATTTCCAGTACAGAGTAATACCCTTTGGCCTATCCACTGCCCCAAATGTTTTTTCCAAGGTTCTTGCTGTTGTTGCAGCTCACCTATGCAAACACAGAGTAATGATATTTCCATACTTGGACAACTGCCTCCTATGGACACTAACAGGGCAAGAAGTGATAAACGCCACACAGAGCATGATAACCCTTTTCACGAACCTAGGGTTGCAAATAAACACGCAAAAGTCCACACTGGTTCCTGTCCAAAAGTTGGAATTCATAGGAGCCTGTCTCGACTGTCTAACAGCAACTGCAACGCTACCCCAACAACACTTCCTCACCCTATTCAATCTAATTTCAATGATGAGGGACAGCACACAAACATCTGCCAGAACATTTTACAATTCTTGGGGCATGTCAGCAACAACATTTGTTTTCAAGCATGCCAAATTCCACATGAGATGCTTGCAGGCCTGGCTTCAAACAGTGTATATACTGCACAGATACTCTCTCAACAGACACCTCAGAATGCCATGCAGAGTAAAAGACTCGTTAACATGGTGGACACAACCAAACAACATCTGCTCAGGAGTCCCTTTCCAAAAAACAACTCCAACCATGACCATCACAACAGATGCTTCCTTAATAGGTTGGGGGGCACATCTACTCAACAATATGGTCCAAGGCCACTGGTCCCCAGTGGAGTCCAACCTTCACATAAACTTACTGGAGCTAAGGGCAGTCCGAAATGCATGTGACCACTTTCTCCTTCTAGTTAAGAACAATGCCATCAAGATCCTCATGAACAATATAGCAGGCATGTTTTATATAAACCACGAAGCAGGAGGATGATCATACTCCCTATGTACAAAGGCAATATGCCTTTGGAACTGGTGCATCACCAACAACATAGAGATATCAGCATCCTATCTGCCAGGATGTCAAAATACAACAGCAGATCTACTAAGCAGGGATTTGTCACAAACCCATAGTGGGAGATGGATCCCAGAACTCTCAAGTCCATAGTCAAACTATAGGGGTTTTCCACCATAGATCTATTTGCAACAGCTCAGAACGCCAAATGCTCGCAGTATTGCTCCAGAGCGGGATTGGGACACCACTCCCTAGGCGATGCAATCCTCATAAAAATGGGAAGCCCCATTTTCTCGGAGCCCACTCCTAACCAGAGTCATTTACAAGATCAAGCAGGACAAATCCAGGGTCATTCTCATTGTGCCCATGTGGCCCAGACAAACGTGGTTCCCATACTTGTATCAGATGGCAGTGAAACTGCCTCAAACCCTTCCCTTAGTACCTCCTTCTATCACAAGATGCAGGACGCGCCTGTTACCCCAACCTCGCAGTAGTCCACCTCAAGGCCTGGTTACTCCATGGCTGACTGGGGTCGAGAAGGCCTGTTCTGAGGAAGTAAAAGATATATTACTGAACAGTCGGAGACTAAGTACAAGAAAGACATATCCATAAGTGGAAATGATTCTGCACCTGGTGCCAAGATAAACAGATCTTGCCACCGTCTTCCCCCCTACCAAGGATCCTGGACTATGTACTAGGATTTAAAAAATTGGGGCTATCCACATGCTCCATAAGAGTACACTTGGCTGCCATTACCTCCTTCCACGACAAAGTGGACGGGGTCACTATATTTGTTCACTCGATGATTAAACGCTTCCTTAAAGGCATTGAAAACACTTATCCCACAATAAAACTCTACACCCATGTGGGACCTCAACCTTGTTCTATGCAGACTCATGGGAAAGCCATTTGAACCCCTTGCAACTTGCTCTTTATTTCACTTATCCATGAAGGTGGCTTTCCTCATTGCCATCACGTCCCCCAGATGGGTGGGAGAATTAGGTGCCTTAATGGCACATCTACTTTATACAACATTTTTAAAGATAAAGTAATCCTATGACCGCATCCTAAGTTCATAACCAAAGTTGCCTCCCCCTTTCATTTAAACCAACCCATTTACTTACCTGTATTTTTTCCTAAGCCACATGCGGATGGGAGGGAGGCCTCACTCCACACATTGGATGTTCTCAGAGCATTAGCTTTCTACACTGAAAGAAAAAAAGCATTTATAAAATCACCCAGACTATTTGTTTCCATAACAGAATGCTCGATGGTCAAACCATCTCAAAATAGGGACTATCCAAATGGATATCGGGATGTATCAATTTGTGCTACCAAAACAACACTCTACAACATCCACCGGGAGTTCGCACACACTCCACCAGAGCACTGGCAGCATCTGTGGCCTATCACTGACATTTGCAGAGCAGCTACATGGGCATTAGTCCATACTTTCACTAAACACTGTGCTATAGAGAATAATCAGCATCAGATCCTCACTTTTGACTTACGGTGTTATCCACTGTCAGTAGATCAACTCCACTGAGGGGCACTGCTCAACAGTCATCTAAAGTGCAGCCACCCACAGGTACACTCCATGAAGAAGAGAAGGTTATTCATCTTGTGCAGTGACTGAGGTTCTTCGAGATGGTTGTGCCTGTGGGTGTTCCACTACGCTCCCTCCTTCCCTCTACTTCAGAGTTAAAGTCTGATTCTATGAGGTAGAGCTGGAACGGGGACAGTTGGCTGCATACCACTATGTAACTGCTCAGAGTGGTGCAAGATAGCTACGGCACATGCGTGGTCCAACCAGGCACTGCTACCACAAATACCCTATTACAAGCACAAGGCATCAAGACACCTGAAGTGGAGCAATCAAATAAGGGGGTGCAATCAGATAAGTTTGAGAATCACTGCTCTATACCATCTCTGAACTGTGGCATAGCTAGATCAGAGCTAGTTATGCTCTGGTGATCCCCAGTGGCTGGAATGGATCCTTGGGGACTGTGGAATGGGGAACAGTTTACAGTAACTCTGAAGTTGCTGTAAATTGGGGGAAGTAAAAAGGAATTAGGGCCATCTTTGCCTCTGCTTCTCAGGTCCCCCATGAAGCAAAGCTTAGTTGGGCCATGTATCTAGCACACCACCTTCATACCCCTCCCATCTTCCGTAAATGAACTAAACTCTGGTTTTTAATTAGAGATGGTAGAAAAAAATTTAAAAAATCATTGAAAATTCATCTTTTTTTTGTTTGGTCAATGTTTCAAAATTTTTTGAAAATCTGTATAGGTGATCAAAAAACAGCTTGCATTTTCATGCCAGTTTTCACCAAAAACATCCTGT
This sequence comes from Mauremys mutica, assembly GCF_020497125.1. NCBI lineage: Eukaryota > Metazoa > Chordata > Testudines > Geoemydidae > Mauremys > Mauremys mutica. The sequence goes on along the minus strand of NC_059074.1, from coordinate 84,118,508 downwards.
TTTTAAATTTAGTTTGTTTTTTGTTGAAAAATCAAAATTCAGAAATGTTTGACCAACTCTGTTTTTAAAATTGTATGTGAAATAACATACAGCAAAATGTAATGAACTAGATTTTATTGCTGCTGAACGTAACTGAATAAAAGCTGTACCTGAAATGCATTATTTAATCTTCTGGGTCAGTCAAAGAGCAATATCATTGTCAAGCAACATATAGATATTAATTTTTTCATGGTCTTTTTGTCTCTCTAGATGAAGGAAGTGATGTTAACTGATGAGGAAGAAATAATCAAAGCGAACATATTAGATAATGAGGCATTGACACCAGAAGTACTTGATAAAATTGTTCCTGAGTGGTGGACAAAGGAGCCAATCCGGTAACTATTATTGACAACAAATTATTTATCTTTCTGTTTAATTTCTTTTAATAAGCTCAATTTTTGCAATACTAAGTCCACAAATTGTAGATAAGTAATGAATAACATGCAATAGATAATCCATTGGATATGTAATATCTTGCAATACCAGCATACGCCTATACATTTAAGAATATAGTATATTCATTTTAGTAGTTACGAAATAAAGTATTAAACCATCCTGAAACATCTCAGTCTCTCAAAAAAGGATAAGTAGGATTTAGTGAGAACATATTAGTGTTAATTTTATGTTTTTGTTTCTAGAAGGCTAAAGTGGACAAAAGGAAGGGAAGTGATAAACAGTATTTAAATGAGATTTCATAAACAATCCTGTTGGAGAAAGAATTATTAGATGACATGCTTCATAAAGTACTGGACATAGAAGGAAAAGATTTATCTCAGAGAAAGTTTTCAGACTTGGGCTCCCATCCCACAACTGCTTACATGTATGCTGCTGAATCTGTGCAGGCCACCAGTCCATACACATGCAAGCAGTTGCAGCATCATGTGTTAAAAGTTATATTTTAATTTTAATCAAGTATATACCTGTAACTTTTACAGTTTACAAATGCCAACAAGATTTTTCTTAGTATATTAACAGATTACAAAGAGGAAGAAAATGTTCTTAGACTGTTCACAATCAAATGAAGAAAAAATAATGGCAGTTTGAAAACTTTTTTTAAACTCCTGTAAAACAAAACATATTCCACTTTCTTAACTTGCCCAATACTTCTCTCACAATTTTCTGCTTTAACATTATACAACAGTTTGACAGGCTAAATTATATGCAGTTCATAGGCCCATTTCTGTATATTGGGTAGCAGTGGTGGATGGGAACAGGCTCCACAGAACCAGTACATTGCCTCCCCCTCACACAGTTGGACAGAAAAGGGCAGAATGATATATGGACTGGATGCAGCCTTGGCTTTGCCCACTCAACATACTGACCGGCGTAGCTGTACCATTGTGTTGGGGAATATACTGTGCCAAGTATGGAGCCAGTGCAGTTTTCACCCTTCCTTGGGCAGCAGGGAAACTTCAAGGCTATTATGACTCTCTGAGTATTTCACTATCTGGTTCATTATCTTGGAAGTTTCAAGACTAGAACTACATTTTAATCAGGTACAACCTTAGTCAAATTTATCAAGCAGCAAAAGTAAGTTAAAAGAGAGGCCTCATTTAAGTTACACCAGGGATAAATTTGACATAGCATTTTTGAAAGTATGCTATCAGGCTTTAAGTCCAACATTTTTCTCGACTTAAAGTTTGCTATAATCAAATGAGGCCTTGCTGAGGAAACAGTCCATCCTGGATCTGTCATACAACATGATGACCATGGCATATTTAAATCATTAAGAGGCACAAGAAGTTCATATGAATACCAAAGAAATGCAAGTCCTTCTTAGGCACATGGTCATCTAGCCTCCATCAGGGCAAGCCACGTAAAGGTAACATGGAACACAAAAGCTGTTTGACTCACCGACAGGAGAAAGACAACTCAGAATTATTCCTGAATCAAGATATTTCCCAGTTGATATCAACGGATCTTGGTCAGCCCCAGATGGATCTAGTCACATCCAATGAAAATGCAAAGACAAGGCCCTTCTTCACCAGGGAAACCAGACAAAGATCAAAGGAAACGGACACTCTGTGTCATAAATGGCAGAATTGGTTTCTTGGACACCCCCCATCCCTCTTTCCCATTGTTCTGCTAATGGGAACTGTTATTCAGAACATAAGAAGCAAGGAAGCATCTATCATTCTCCTCCTCCCTGATCAGTCACAAAGGGTTGTGGTTCTCAGACCTAGTGGAAATGTCACAGAGGTCTCCACTCCCTCTTTTCAGAAGACAAAATCTCCTGTTCCGTGGCCGGCCCCACTCTTCCATATCAGCCCAGACTGCTGAGCTTGGCAGTTGAGAGGCAAACAAGATGGGATGCTCTGTAAAAAAAATAATAGGTTTTAGTCTCAAGCAGAACTTCTGGCTTCTCAGTTTACACATGGGTTTAAATAAAATTTTCCTACTAGTGTCAAAATAGAAAGATCAGCCCTAGGAAACAAAATATTTCAGCTGTTGGTGACCCAAGATCCCCTTAATGCCAACTGACAGAGGGTTACAGGAATGTCCTGAGTCTGGTGCATACATTCTGGTTTACCAAAGAATGTCATGAGGTCTTAAGTACTGTAAGCTAACACAATGGATAACTATTTACATATGACGTCAATGGAGCAATGTGACATCAACAGGGAAGGAAACAAGCTATGGGTCTGTATTCAGAGATAAAACTTTGGGGAGTATAAGTAGAAGGCAAAGAAGACACCCTCTAATCCTGTACTTAGGAAGTAAATAAGCAGTGTGTTTACATTCATGAAAACAGGCTGTCAGCCAACCTTGGTTGAAAATGGTGCAGAGGAGTTTGGGTATGAAACAGACTTCTTTAGACAGGTTAACCTATAGGTTAAGTTTAGTCTCTAGAAAGTGTATTATGATTTTGTTTTATATGTAACCTTTTGTTCCCAATATCTTTACTCACTGTTGCTTGAATCTTTGGTAATAAACATCCTTGTTTTCACTATACATATATCTCAGTGCTGTGATCATACAAGCAGGGTACATACTGTTCCTTTGGGGACAGCAGATCTGATATCACTGAGTATTCAGTGGAAAAGGAGCTGGACATTACAAGGGAATGCTTCAAAAGGACTTGGGGACTGGGCCACATCTATTGTTAACCTGCAAGGCAAAGTAAAGTTTGGTGTTGCCCAGAGGAGAATATTTGAGGGGCTAACAGAGAGCTGACACACAAGTAAGCACAAACAAGACTCCCTCCCACTGGTGGCGGGGAGTAACAAGGTGATTCACAGTCCTGGGTACCCTGAGAACCATCACACTGTTCTGGACCTAAAACTTCCCACCATCACATGTGACATCTTAACATTAAATAGTGACATAAATGTAGACTCCTTAAAGACTCTGAAAGATCACCTGATAATAACTAGGTTCCTTAAAGCAGCTTCTTCTTCGAGTGCTGTCCCTGTGGCTGCTCCACTTTAGGTGACGGTGCGTCCCAGCACCGTTGATCGGAGATTTTCAGTAGCAGTGCCTGGTTGGGATGCACGCACTCAGTTGTTATCTCCCACCTTGTTGGAATCTTCCTGAGTGCGTGCGTCCCGCACCCTCCTCAGTTCCTTCTCAACCATCCTTGGCTGAAGATGGGACTCGGGGCAGTGCTGCCTTTCTTCCTTGGTCTCTATAGGAAACAGTAACAAAAAACATAGAAATAGTTATTAGTTACATCCCAGTTGTTTCCCTTCCTTTAGTATAGTTACATAGTTAGTTACTTAGTTAAAAAAAATCGCCTCAGGCTCCTGTTGAGACACTCTCCCCTGACATTTCTAATTCATAATGCCAGGCGCTTCAGGATTCAAAAGGTGCGTTTCCTGTCAGGACTCCATGCCGTGGTCAGATGGGCACTCACATTGTGTGAAGTGCCTCGGAGAAACTCACGTCCCCGCGAAATGCCTCCATTGCACGACCCTCAAGTCTAGGTCTCGGTGTGACAGGAACCTGCGGCATAAAATGCTTCTAATGGAAAAATCCCTACAGCCGCTTTCAGAGATGGGGAAAGTTAAACCCGCTCCCACACGCTCCCCGGCCAGATCTGAACCAGTTGGGAGCATTGTTTCACCCTCCCTGGATCGGAGGCAAGAAGCACAACAGTCTCAGAGGAGAGACTTTAACAAGGGTAGTGGGTCTCCCACGAGATCCCTACCCTCTGTGCTGACAGCACCAAAGGCAGGTGCCTCAGTCTTTTCTAACGCCTCAGCTACTGCTCCAACAGAGCACAGAGGCAAGGACCCGACCTCCCGTGCCGGGAAGGTTCCCTTGGCACCGGTCCCCTCAGCACTAAAAACGCTCCTCGGCACCAAAAACAGCACACTCCTCCTTGGCACCGAGAAGAATGTCGGCACCGAGCCTGTCTTCCACCTGGGCAGGTTGACTTCATTCCTTTGTAAAATCATACTTCAAGGGGACCGACTCCAAATGAGTTCCAGAAACAATTTTAATATTACTAATTTGAGGGAATTCCTACTGTGCTATTTATCTTTCCTTCCTACTTTTGTCCAAATGTCTGACTGGGCAAAAGATTAAGTTTCCTTTCCGAGTCTGACCTTTCCTGCCATCTGCATCACTTAAGATAAGTGCTTTGTCTATATCAAGGCCCATGTATATGAAATATTACTCTTGTATTCAATCTAATAATAAGTACAGAAACACAACATTCAGCTTTGCAAGTTCTTATCGAGTATGAAGATGTAAGGAGCATGACCAGGACCTGGAGTTCCATAGACAAGTCTGAACTGACTCCAGCATTTGCGGGGAGAGAGGTTTAGCTCATGCAGAGAGGTGTAATCCATGTCATGGACTGTGGGAGAGGTCATTCCCTGAAAGGAAATCATCAGCTAACAAACTTCACATGACAGACTATACCAAACAAATGATTTGTACCCCCACTTATGACTCTACAGCAGTGGCTAACAAACACTATTTTCAGAGCCACACTAGAAAAATTGAAGATGCAGGCACACAAAGCTCTTTTAGACACAATGCCGTCTAGGCTGAAATTACTCTTAAACAAAATGGGCATTTGATTTCTGTGCCGTTCAAAATACAGAGGGAAAGACAATTTTTGCTAAGCAGAATAAATAACTAAAATAAAAAGTGAAAAATTGCTTCTAGTTTTCTAAGGGCTTGTCTACTCGCTAGGGAACTTTTTAGTGTGTGCCAGCAAGATTAGTTTGCAACTCAGTGCACATTTGCATTCCCCTCTGATGCACATTGCTGCACCATATAAACCAGCCAGAAGAGGGAACTGCAAGAAATTGAGAGGGAATAATGATGACTTTTTAAAATTACTATTAAAAAATCCTTTTAATGAAATGGGTTTTTTTTCTTTTTGCCATTCGCTCACTGAATTTTCTGTTTGGTAAAAGATTACTGTAGAAGTACATCATCTTTATTTTTGTTTCCAATCAGATCGACAGGATTTATACTGGATGGTTTCCCTCGTACATTTGAGGAGTCCCAGTACTTATCAGAGCGAGGACTCTGTCCTGATGTTGCAGTTTTTATCCAAGTGGAAGAAAGTGACATTTGTGATCGGCTTCTTCCTCCACGTTTGAAAAAATGGAGGGATAGACAAAATAAAAAAATGGAAAATAAGAAGAAGCTGAAAGACATGAAAGAAAAAATAAAGGTAGGTTTTATTCTTTCAGTAACAAACACATTTTAGATTAGTGTTACAGGGAGGCTGACACCTTTGGAATGAAGGAGGCCTCAGTCTCCTGTGCCACCTCAGGTGGTCAATTAATACAGTGGGGCAGCACCTGCCACTATAAAGGATGATGGAGAATCATAGAGGATAGAGGTCCTTGAAGAAAGGCTGAACATCAGAGGGATTTGCTGGCTGACCTCCCCAAATTGGAGAGCCAGAGCTGAGGGGTGGAGAGGGCTGAAGGGAGGGGACCAGTGAAGGAGTTTACCTCCATGCTGGAGAACTGGAGCCAGAGGGCTGGGGAGAGAAAGGGATACTCCCCAGGTAAGGACTAAGTCCCAGAAGAGAGTTGGCAGTGGTCGGGGCTCCACTGCGAAGAACAGGGATATACTACAGCTGGAAGGGATGGAGTGGCTGTCCTGGCAGAAGGATGTGAGGGGACTGAAGAAGAACCCAGGTGTGGTGGAAAACCCCAGAGTGTAGTATGTCCTATGTTGACAGACTGTCTGTCATGGGATTTTAACAACTATGCACTGGGAGTGGCAGACAGACTTTGTTTTTGGACTTTTAGTATGGATTATTCGCAGTGTTATTGTAATAAACTGGCTCCTAGGAGGGGAATTATTGAGGCAAGAGAACCCGTTGTGGGGTTCTCAGGGACCTGAGAGGGGAAAAGGGATGTTAACCCCTGTTAGGGTGCCCACCCACAATAGGACATTTGAGGATGAAGGGGAATCATTCATAGTTAGATTATACCATTTAGGCAGATCTCTGCATTGGGGGATGAAGCAGAACTTCATAGAGCTACGGGGAGCACCAGGAGGCAAGTAGAACAATTCTGAAGTGGTCAGGTTATACCATCCCCCTGTCAGGCCTTAGTACAGGGGTCTATCCAGAGGAAAGGGACATGGCTGGTGTTTTCCTTTGCCCTAGAAATCCTCGTCTGCTAGAAGTAAAAGTTCTGCTCCAGCAGTTGTCAAAAGTTAGAGCTCTGCTCTAAAAATCTCATCTTTGAGGTTTGGTGATACAGTATTGTCAACCTCAAGAGGTCAAAAATCAGGAGGTTGGCCCCCAAAATCATGAGATTTTAAAAAACATCAAATCATGTTATTCTATTCTGTCTTTTGACTTTTTTATTCTCATCTGCCAATGAGTGTATGTGAAAATGTCACTGTCAGTGTGATAATTTCAGCTTGAATGCTTACAAAAATGCATGCCTTTCCCATGTGTCACAGATGGAGACTTCACTTTGGCTCTAATCACCAGAAATAAAGAGAATGGCCATCCATGCCCTATTACTCTCCAGACTCCTTCCCTTCTTAGATTATAAACTTTGATAAAAGAAGGGATGAATGTTAAACAGTTTGAGAACCTGGACCTATTTAGTGAATCATGATTCACACTAGCACATAGAACTTATATTACTTTTCAGGGTTGATAAATTATAGATGTACATAGACTTTAAGGCGAGAAGGGACCATTGTGATCATCTAGTCTGACCTCCTGCATGTTGCTGGCCTGTAATAGACCCATAACCTCTGGCTGAGATACTGAAGTCCTCAAATCATGATTTAAAGACTTCAAGTTACAGAGAATCCACCATTTACACTTGGGAGGCTTTCCAGAACTTCACTACTTTGATGGTTAGAAACCTTTGTCCAATTTCAAGCCTAAACTTGTTGATGGCCAGCGTATATCCATTTGTTCTTGTGATAACATTGGCCCTTACCTTGAATAACTCTTCTCCCTCCCTGATATTTATTCCTCTGATGTATTTTTAAAGAACAATCATATTTCCCCCCACAACCTTCATTTGGTTAGGCTAAACAACCCAACCTCCTTACGTCTTCTTTCATAAGATAGGTTCTCCATTCCTCTGATCATCCTAGTAGCCCTTCTCTGCACCTGTTCCAATTTGCATTCATCTTTCTTAAACATGGGAAACCAGAACTGCACACAATATTCCAGATGAGGTCTCACCAATGCCTTGTATAGTTGTAAAAGCAGCGAAGAGTCCTGTGGCACCTTATAGACTAACGGACGTATTGGAGCATGAGCTTTCGTGAGTGAATACCCACTTCATCGGATGCATGCATGGCTACCCCTCATGCTCCAAAACGTCTATAAGGTGCCACAGGACTCTTTGCTGCTTTTACAACTATACACGGCACTGGTGAGACCACAGGACTCTTTGCTGCTTTTACAGATCTAGACTAACACGGCTACCCCTCTGATACTTGTATAGTTGTAATAACACTTCCTTATCTCTGCTGGAAATACCTTGCCTGATGCATCCTACAATTGCATTAGCCTTTTTCATGGCTCCCTCACACTGGTAGCTCATAGTAACTCTGTGATCGATCAATTCACTCAGGTGTTTCGTCTCTTCTGTCTCTTCCAACTGATATGTCCCCAGCTGCTGGCAAAATTCTTATTACTCCCTAAGAGACCTTGCTCTTTGCACGATAAAATTTCATGACATTTCTAATACTAGATGTAACGGGGCGTGGCTCCTCTACCACCTTCTTCCCTGCAGAAACTGCATGGACTCCAATAGTTGTGCCTTCACTATACCCTTTTATTTTAAGTTCCCTCCACCATTTCCACCACAAACCTATGCAACAGTGTTTTACAGCACCACCTGCGCTTTTTGGCCCTCCCCGCAGAACCTGAGGGGAACAGAGGTCTCTCTCCCCTGAGGCATACATGTAACTGGGCTAACCCAGCCCTAGTCCCCTCTCCTGCTCTTGGCACTCTCTTCCTGCTTCTTTATCAGCCTTGGGATGATAGGCTAATTGGCTCCTTATCCTATCCATCCATCCATCCAGTGAGGAGGGCGAGGAGAAAGCAGCATAACTGAAATGCTGAATAGAGAGGAGCGGAATCTAGAGGGTAGCGAAGGAGGAGACTGGAACTAAGAGCCAGTGGGGGGAACTGGAACATGGAGAGACAGGATTGGAGGATGGGCATATAGAGATGAGGAGCCTAGGGAGAGCCAAGAAGGGAAACTATGATGAGGATGGCCTGGAGAGGGCAGGCCCATCAAGGACTCAGGATTCAGGAGATGGGCAGGGAAAGAAGGATCTGAAACCACTAGAGCACACTCACCTCAGAACCTACAGTAGAACCTGGAATTCCTTAGTTCTCTGCTGTCAGCAAATAAGCTTTGAATCCTGCTGACAAAATGTGTGCCTCATCCTCATTAGTTACTCTGTTAGTTCAAGTGGCACATGTCTGTGTTGTGGATCTAAAGATTCTAACCTTGTTAATGAACTATGTGGGAGTCATTATGGTTCCGCATGATGGAATATTTTTTCAGGGTTTTTTTTTTGAAATGTAGAAAATTAAATACACAAAACTTCATTAAAAGAATTACAATGTTGCAAAGTCAAGCACTTAAAAGTTAGGAATTAAGATTGACCATTTTTAATTGCATGATCACGTACTATTTTTCTCCATTCAGTGCACAGGCTGGATGGTGTTCAGAGAATTAATCAGGGTTAATAGTTAATGAGGCTGTTGTCTGTATAACACTTGCTTCACTTGTTGCAGAAATTAGAAGGTTTTTAGCAAGTGAGGCAGGAGACTGCAGGAAGAGGAAATATGGTCTTGTAGTTTAGGCAGTGGAATACAACCCTGCAGCTTCCTCCTCCTCCTTAATGCTGCCTGGGTCTAGCTGGGGGCATTGAGAGAAACAAAAAAAATAGTGTCTCTACTCTCCGTTTAGGTGTCCAGCACCACAATGGCATACAACAGGTGGTAGTCACAATAGCAGGTTAGCTCCCTGCCGCCCTAGATGGCATGCCCATCAGACAGAATCTTTGAAGAATGTAGCAGCCAAAACCTTAAAAAGTTGCTAGTGAGCATGTATAGACTGAGCAATAAAAGGCACATCAGACACTTAGCTGACCCCTTTCAGGTTCTTACTTCAAAGCATGGAAGCACTAGAGCATCTCAACATGAAGGTTGTAAGAACTTTTTCAGCATGGGTGGAACATCTTTTTTCCCTAATCTCATTCTCATTCTGCATTACCAATATCTGCCTCATTCTGCATTTTTTATAGCTGACCCATTTTTTTAACACTTTCCCAAAAAATGCAGAATGAGGCAGAGATCCAACATGGAAAATTGCAGCCTGTATTGTTACACTTCTTCAAAGTTATAAGCAACTGAAAACAGGGTCTTAAAATGGGAAATGTTGAGCAAATTTAACTTTACATGATACTACCAGCTCTATTCTTAATAAATACAGAGGAATAAATCCTGAAGTTCATACTCATTTTTAGACATGTTGATTCAATGAGAGTTTTGGACTGAGTAAGGATAACCTATGGAATTCAGGGTTTGGTCCCAAATTAATAAGATTTTGGTTCTTATTAGTATGTCACAAAAGGTGAGATCCACTTTAAGATCCTTGGATGAGAGGCGTTACAGAAATTCAAAGTATTGTTATTTTATTGAGTCTTTTTTTCACTAATAGGAAGAGAAGATTGCCAAAAGAAGGGCAGAACTTTTAGCAGAGCAAGCCAAAAAGAAAGAGGAGGTAAGAATAATATAATAGAAAGAAATTTAAAAGTGGAAATATTTGATTTGATCTGTGTTAGGAATATCTAAAATGTCTATGATTATAATATCTAAGTGTTATTTAGAGTAACATGCAGTAGCAGTACTAAAACTGAAGTTGTCAGAAACCTCTCTTTTTCCATTATAATTTAATCAGCTATTTAAGGCATTTTACTATTGATTGGGAACAAAGCTACATATTGGAGACTTTCCACAGAATATTTATAACTGTGTTTTAAATTACTTGTAAACATGAACTCCTATTCAGCAAGGTAGTTAAGCACATGCCTATCTTTGAGCACATGAATAGTCCTGCTTAATTCAGGTGAGGCACATTTTAAGCATCTTGTTGAATTGAGGCTGTGCCTGTGATTACTCTGAAACATGAAGTTATCATACTCAACACAGTTACAAAATGTACTAGAGCTATATTCAAACTCTTTGCCTCCTCCTGGGTATTCTCAGGAATGGTGTCAGCTAACAAGCTTGTTTGTAACAAAATCCTGTCAAACTGCAATACCAAAGCATGCTAGCTACAGTGCATTAGAAAACAGTAATTAAAACACACTTCTGTTATGTCAGCAGAACTGTACTCTACAACTGCATTCAAGCCGTGATAGGGTGCTTTTCTGTGTTTTCTTTCCAAATATTAATCTAAAAGTTACTTACTTAGATTTTTTAATTAAGACTTCCATTTTCAAAAAAATAAATTGGAGTTTTAGTTGGTTAGTACATGTCATTGTTTATAAAGCACATTATTAAAGGCATTTATGGTATTCTTCAGAAGTTTGTTTTTTTTTCAACATTCCCAACTGTGCTCCCAGATTCAATGAACTTCTTCCCACTACCAAAATAACTAGGTACAATGATAAACAATGATAAGTGGCAAGGAGATGTGGAAGGGTGTAAAATACTTACGTTTTTAGTTTTTAATAAATATTTTCTGATAAGTCTGCACTTCAATTTCAGCAGCTTTTATATATAAATACTGTATCTGGTTAAACAAGAAGCTTTATTTCAAGTTCAATTACTGTAAGTTGGTTAACATTTATGAATAGTAATTTGAATTTGATTAAAAAATTCGCAACAAAATTATAACAAAACATGAAGCTATTGCTGAAAATAAGTCTTCCTCAGAAGCAAACTTTTTAACTTCTCTATTTAAGCTGGTGTGTCTTAGTGAAATAGTGTACTCTTTCCCCACCTCTGCAAATCATCTTTGCAAATTATTGATAAGCTAAAACAGTGGACAAAAAAAGGGAAAGTGTGTGAGAGAAAATAATATTAGTTTCTTTCTTCTGAACTCCTGTACAGTAGGCATGAAACAGTTGAACATTTTATCTTTAGGCTGCAGCATATAGGGAAGAGGAGGAGGCTAGTGATGAAGAGGATGAAGATGAAGAAGATATTGAAATGATTCTTGAAGAAGAGTTCCCAAAAGAGGAAGAGGTCGATGAGGAAGAGGAAGAGCAGGAGGCTGATGCTGCTGAACGCATGAAAAACGAAATTACAGAAAAGTATGAAACAGATAGTAATAATTTACAAGGAGTACAGGTACTTTCTTCATTATCTACTTTATCAAATAACATGGCATGAGGCAAGAAGTGCTTCCAGTTTTATAGTTGATTTAATTTAGTTGTCAGATTTCAAAGTTATAGTATTTGAGATCTTTGTTTCCTTTTTATGAGCTAATTAATGCAGGAGGACAGACTAGATGATCATAATGGCCCCTTCTAGCTGTCAAATCTATGTCATGATTATGGGGTTGATTGCAACTCTGCCCCCTTTCTGAATGTGAGATAACTTTGCAGGATGACAGTTAAAAAAAGAACATATTGTTCTTGTAAAAAATATGATACCAAATCAGTGAGAGATAATCAAAATTGAACCTTTCAATGTCTTTTATGCAGCAACATGTTTAGACTCCTTCAAGTACAATAAAAGGCTCCAGGTGGAGCTAATGGAATACTGCATGTTTTTTGAAGGTAGTATTTTTACAGCTCCACATTCCTCTCCCATTCTCACCACTGAAGTTTAGGAGTACATTATTTGTTTTATTAGTATCTTGATGACTAAGTTGGTCAAAAAGGAACAAGCAGATGAGAATGTTGGTAATTATTGTTTCAAGAGGTACATAGGCATCAGCTACTGGAGAGGTGGTTTGTGTTTTAGAATTTTGTGCTGCATAGCACCCTGCCTATGATGGGTTGAAGCAAAGACTCCAGAATGTAGATCTACATAAATAATAAATTTAAGAGCCACAATTACAGGTTAGTATTTTCCCCTTACTGTATCTAACTCTCATTTTAACTTATTCAAAATTTATTTTCCCATTATTATTGATACGCAAGAATTTTGTCTAAACAGCAGGCTTATTTATTAATAAATAATTTATTCTTCCTATCTTCTTCATTCGTTATTGCCACCACTGGGTACTGTGGCATCTCACTCAATTATGCAATAGTAAATTTTGATATCAAAACACTGGATAGTAGCCTCTCTAAAAGGATCAGACAGATGGAAGAGATTAATTAGAAAACAGACAATTTTTATATTGTAATTAAGTAGCTGAGCTGTAATATGTGAGCAGAGGACAGTGCAATAAATCTGCTGAGGCTCTTTTGACTCCTCATTGGAAAGCAATTGGGCAGCTAGGAGGAGCAGGTCCCCTGCTATTTGGGAGGACAGTTGGAGGCCTGGTGGCAGCTCAGGCTAGGGTTCTGGAGTTCCCTGTGTAAAACTGACAGGATTCATGTATAGCATAGATAAGAACATGTTCATAAACAATCCACCAAACCTGGCTCCACTATATCAATTCTGTCAAGAACAGAAACTGACCTGCCGCAAGTCACCAAAATGGACCAGGAGGGACCGGGGAATCATTTTTTATGCATAGATAATAGCTAAATAAGCAATGAGAGTCAGGTAAAATAGAAAAAAATACATGACATTTCATTGGTTTTGATAAGAGACCTTTTAAAAGTTCAGCTAAATGGAGTTAGAGTCTTCAAAGTTAATGGAAATTATAGTTTTCTGATTTTATTTTAGCATATTGTAATACTGTAATACAAATCTTAATAATGAAAACAGAGGGGCCAGATCTTCAGCTGAAGCTGAAGTTAGTTGAGGTACACTGATTTACACTAGCAGAGAATTTAGTCCAAAGATTACTAATAGTTAATGGCAGTTATTATTCATATCACCCTTCATTACAACATTTGATCACGTTTATGATTTTTGTCATACATTATTCTTTCATTATTCAGGAAGAACTTGAAAGGTTGCTGATACCACAAATCACCATCAATGGACGACGAAAACCTCACATTGTACGTTACCAATTGTATAGCAAATTGAAGCATCTAGTAGAAAATCGAGAAAGCATTTTTGAGAAATGTTACCCAATAAGTTTGCCACTTGCACGCAAGATGTTGGTTCTCTCTTACAAACATCCCAGTTCTTTTGGTCAATGGGACCCAATCAAGGTAATGTAATTAAATGGCTGAAGTATACTTTCAGGAAGTAATACTTGTCTTCTTTATGCCCATATAATTAAGATAAAATATTATGAAAAGCACATCGCTGAATATTTTCAATAACCAGCACATACTATAAATAGCAAGAATTGGTCAGTTTAGTGTTGTGTTTTAAGCACTGATTAATGATATTTTGTAAGCTTTGTGGGAGCATTGAGCAGATGGAGGTTGGTGAATTAGTACAATCAAAGGTGGAGCTGAGCAAGAAAGAAATGTACGATACTTAGGACCCAGCAAATATAGGATAGCAAACAGGAAGTTTCTACAGCCTTGCAGGAGCAGCAGAGACAAGTAAAAGGGTTTTGGAGTTATGGGTGATTAACACAAAGTTCTGGTGGGTAATCTGTATGTAATTTTGTTGGAATGCTAGAAGTGCATCTTGGTTTTGTGAGTGAGTAAAAAACGAGGGGCAGAGCCGAGCTAAGAAAAGCCCAATGAACAGGAAACAACAACAACAAAGAAATTCCTGAAGACGGGGGAGTAGGAAGATACAGTTGGAGGAGTGACAGCTTTGCAAGTGAGAAGAGATTCTTACATATCTGAGTTTCCAAGAGTAAATCTAAGAGAGAGAACTAAGGAAGAGAACAATTTAACACCTGACACATGAAAAAAAATTCTGTTAGCAGAAAGAAGCAAGTACCAGACTGTCTTTAAATGGAATCAAGATGGTGTGTTGTCAAAGCTGTAGGGTGCATGAAGTAAAAGATTATGACAATTATGGAGGAGAAAATAGGGGTGTTTTAGGATCAGATAGAGATGAGTAGAATTAAGGATGCCAAAGTCTTCATAGATCAGAAGGTATGAGATATGCTGATTGATGATTAAATAGTTATGGATCGGAAGATAAGACAAGACTATGGAGGAGATAATGGGTAAGAATAACAAACTAGAAGGAGGAATATGAGCACCAGAAGTGGATTAAGGCAGAAACCTAGTATCCTGTGAAGCTAAGGCATGTGGTCTGAAGGGACCTGATGCACTAATGAGAAACCAAGAATCTGAGAAGGGTAGAATGTGTAGTATGGCAGTCTGTAGCCACCAAAGAGCAGTGTTTCAATATTATCCTCTGCAGATGCATAGCTCAGGAATACAGTGGCATTTCCATTATTGGTAATAGGGCCTAAGTATTACTGAACAGTGAGGCCTCAGTCAGTCAGTCCACAGAACAGCACTTGTTTTTAATTCAGATAATTATTCTTTTCTTTGTTCTTACCAGAAATAGAGTAATGCTCTGGCCAGTAAAATGGGTATAGAATTCTCTCTTATCCCATATACAACACTGATTCCATGGACAGACAGTGTTATGGTTACCCCCCAATGCGACCAATGAGGCAATGACTTCTGAAACGCTTCCTTGATTACCTAAGCCTAGGCCAGATATTGAGGGTTCCGCTCCTTTATTGATAAAATATCTGATAACCAGGCTCAATCAATTTATTTATCAAAGATACATCTCAGCAGAATACAGAAAGGTTAATACAGTATCAATCTCCAGAACAGTCTTGCATCAGTTACATTGTTACTCTATTCCAAATTCTGAGCTTAATTTTGCTCATATTTTTATTCCCTTTTTTTATGACAGTTAAAAAATCCACAGATTTTACACATCCTTTCTTATCTGGGGTTTGTGCATAACATTCCAGATGTCAGTAGACTGCAGAGACATCTACACTACTGTACCTAGCACACAGTTCATATCTGACAAACCTCAACAAAACATTTCTTCCGTCTGTAGAACCAAAGTTACAACAGTTTAACTGCTAGTAGATTTCTACAATAAAGCTTAGCATAAATACAAGGCATTTGGGGAGTACAGCTTATAGTTATACAACTTAGCCTAAATACAAAGCATTCTGGGAATATATAATATTGGCTAACAGTCCTCCTGCCCCTTTGTCACCTTGATTCATAGCATCAGGACAACACCTTTGACAAATGCACATATGAAGCAAAAGTAAGAGCGTTCATATGGGATATTATTTTACCACAACTTGTGAGCAAAAATACAAAAATAACATCAACAAAATCAAAACTACTCGTAAACAATCTAAGCCTTAAAGTAATCTTTGTCTATGTATTAGAAATTAATATGTCCAAGCTACCATCATGTAGTAGATCATCTAGAACCTTTTCTATTTTGTGCATGTCATTGCTAATCTGAATTATGTGAGCGTCTTTTTGAATCAGTGATGTTATTAAATTTAAGGTTAGTGGATCACTGTGTAAAGTAAAAACTGGTATGTATTTCTCAACCTCATGCTGATGATCACTTTGGATAATGGATTTATTGTGGTAGATGGGAACAGGCATAACTGACCCACATGTGTGCATGGGGAGAGAAAAAAAGGCATTCTGGAAGTACAGTTTGTATTTATATTATTTAGCCTTAATACAAAGTATTCTGGAAATATATGATATTGGCTCACACAGATCACCCTCCTTCAGTGTGTTTGTTCTTGGACAAACTTCTGAATAAAAAGAATAATATTGTTTTCGCAAGCCTGTGTGTGAGGTTCATATCTCACCTCCTCTGCTCCTTGTTGGCAGCATTCCTTCCATTTTTCTTTATGCTGTACTCTTCCTGTCACAGCACAGAGAGCTTTGCAAGTGCCTTCAATGACTTGCCTGCATTCTGCTCAGTTTCTGTCTGTTGTGTCCCTTATGGCAGCTCCTATATTGCATCACATCTTGAGGCCCCTTAACTAATGTCCCCTCTACTGCCTTTCAGGCTGTCCAGTCTTACTTACATGCTAGCTCTGCTTTCCCAACAGTTCTTCCCAGCAAGATGGTTTTTCAGCTTCCTCTAGAATTTGTTCCCAGTGTGAATATCAGATTCCAAAAAAACTAACTCATTTTTCTTCCTCTCCGTCTGAATCTCATATCCTCCCTCAGACAAGAGACTTATCTAGAGCAGTGTTTTTCAATCTGTGGGTTGCAACCCAATACTTGGTTGCGGCATGTAAGGCGCTAGGTCACCTTGCTTTGGTCAGCACCACCAACCAGGACATTAAAAGTCCCGTTGGCAGTGCTGCCCAGCTAAGGTAGGCTAGAGCCTACCTGTTTCCACAGCACGCTGGGCCCTGGAAGCGGCCCGCAGTGGTCCGGCTTCTAGGCAGGGGAACCAAGGGACTCCGTGCACTGCCCCCGCTCCAAGCACTGGCTCTGCACTCCCATTGGCTGATTCCCAGCCAATGGGAACTGGTGGGGGGGGTGATGCCTGCAGGTGAGAGTCGCACAGAGCCGCTTGCACACCTCTGCCTAGGAGCCAGACCTGCTGCTGGCTGCTTCCCAGGCGCAGCGCGGTCCGCGGTGCACTCCAGCTGTGCTCCTGAGCTGCCGGAGGTAAGTCCGTGCCTGCACCCCAGTTCCCTGCCTCAGCCTTGAGTCCCCACAAACCCAGAGCCCCTCCTGCACCCCAAACCCTCCAGCCCAGAGCCCTGACCCCCTCCTGTACCCCAACCGCCTGCCCCAGCCCTGAACCCCCCCAACCCAGAGCCCCTCTGCACCCGAAACCCCTCATCTCTGGCCCCAGCCCAGAGTCCTGACCCCCTCTTGCACCGCAACCTTGTGCCCCATCCCAGAGCCCCCTCTCACACCCTGAACCCCTCATTCCTGGCCCCACCCCAAAACCCTCACCCCCACACCCCAACCTGAGCCCCTCCCATACCCCAAACCCCTCATCCCCAACTCTGTTGGGTGGTGGGCCTCAACAATTTTCTTCAACTGGGTCCCCAGAAAAAAAGTTTGAAAACCACTGATCTAGAGACTTACTTCACAGGAAGTAAGTGCAAAGAAGCATTCCAAGATATGTGAAGTAGCAATATGGTTATGTTTGTGCTTCTTTATGTATTATCATCAGCTGGGACAGTTGCTTCTCAGGATGCCTCCTTTGGGTTCAAGGCCTTACTAGTAATGTGATAAGGTTGGACCTCCTGAGGATACTGCTTGCTACATCCATTGTCTGTCTGTGACTCCACTGTCATAAGAGGGGAGAGGAAAAGATGTATGACAAAGGAGAATTACTTACTGATAATTTTGTTTGTCATAGAGTCCTCTTCTCTCATCCTACATGCCTCCTTCCTCCACTTTGGATGGTATGCCACTGCTTGTATATTATTATTCCTCTCACTGTCTTGTATATCCTATCCTCCTTTCTGCCCCTGGAAGTTTCTCTAGCTCAGGGATGGTGTTCTGTCTAAGGCTTATGTAATCAGGGGTAGGTAGGGTTTCAGAAATCTTTGCTTCCTTTGAGTAGGTATTTCTATAATACTGCGTCCATGAATCCACTATTGTAGGATGGGCGAAGAGGAGACTGAGAAACAGAAGTATCAGTAAGTAACTTTTTCCCATTTTGTATGTTACAGCTAAGTGAAGGAGATGTAATCAAACCTTTCCAAAACCAACAGACTCCAAGCTTGCCTGTAATCCACCGACAATATATTTATTTCTTTTCAAGTAAAGAAAATAAAGAAAAATTTATGAAAAATCCTATTAAGTTTATCCGTCAGCCAAAACCCAAGCCATCTGTGCCAGTTAAGATAGCAATTGTGGGACCTCCAAAATCCGGGAAAACTACAGGTAAGGTCCAGTATTTTCAAAGGGTAGGAGCTTCCCTTATAATTGGGGTTGTGTCTCTCATAATCTTAACAGACACTCATCTCTGCTTTAGTCATACAGTTGTATGATTCTAATGCTTGTTTTTATAATATTTTTTCATTGGTGTTTTAAAGATACAGGGCTAGATTCACCTGTCCGCACTAGTTGCTTTAGTAGTAAACAGTTTATTTGAAACTAGTGCAATTAAAAGAAAAAGAATCATACAATTAATTCTTTTTCAAGTGAAGGTGCCTATGTGTGTTCCACTTGAGGTGCACATGTGCTCCACATGCCTGAGACCAGAAGATTTTCATTGACAGTGTCATTAGTCTGCACCTCTGCCCTTCTCCTCTTTATGCTCTGAACTGAGGGCATACAATACCATGCAAGCTAGGCTTCTCCAATTCCTTTCTATCACCCTTGGTCTGAGACAGAACCTATTTAGTGGCTGCAGCATTAGCTAGCATTCTTGTTCAAAAACTGTAGTTAGTTGTACATAGTTTTAAAACCTGTTTTTAGATAGTTTAGATAGTTTCCAGTAGTTTTTAGACACGCCCAAAAAACTTCCCTTGTACATTATAATACAGCTTTAGCATTCCATCACACAGTAACTGCTACAGTGCTCCTAATGTACTGCTATAATGTACAGCCAGTAGGTGGCGCTGTGTATAATATACCTTACCTGAGCTGGCAACAGGCATAGCTGGGAATGTGTTAAAGCAGGGGTAGGCAACCTATGGCACATGTGCCGAAGGCGGCATGCGAGCTGATTTTCAGTGGCACTCACACTGCCCAGGTCCTGGCCACCAGTCCGCGGGGGAGGCTCTGCATTTGAATTTAATTTTAAATGAAGCTTCTTAAACATTTTTAAAACCTTATTTACTTTACATACAACAATAGTTTAGTTATATATTATAGACTTATAGAAAGAGCCCTTCTAAAAACGTTAAAATGTATTACTGGCACGCGAAACCTTAAATTAGAGTGAATAAACAAAGAGTCCTGCTGGCACAGCAAAAAAAAAAAAGCGTGGAGTCCCAAAGTCCCGCCGGCAGAGAGAGAGGGGGAAAAAAAAAGAAAGAAAAAAAACAGAGTTCTGCCGGCAAAGCGAGAGAGAGAGGGAGAAAACGGAGTCCCGGAGTCCCACCGGCACAGTGGGGGGGTGGGGGAAGCGGAGTTCCACCAGCGGAACAAAACAAAACAAAAAAACCAGGAGTGTGAAATATCAAGACAAATTGTGTCCCGACCAAACATCGATCGGGACATGGGACAAATGCCTAAAAATCGAGACAGTCCTGATTTTATCGGGACGTCTGGTCACCCTAACTCCGCACCCCATTAAAAGAGTGTCAGGAGCTCACAAGGAGCACGGTACTGATTTCCCCAGACCATTGGTTCACCACTGACTGGTACCATTGACCAGTCAAGGCATAATAAAACCACCAGTACCACCGATCAATATAAAAGCCTCCTTTTCTGCAGCCCAGCATCTCCCCAATTCTAGACATCTGGGCTTCTCTCCTCTAATCTGCAGCTCATGCAAGCAGATCAAAGACTTGGTGCCACATGCCCTGGCTACGCCACCTTTGTTCCCACTTGCCGCCAGATTCTCTGTCTCTGTGGCAGCAGTCAGTTGGCAGTTACACTGTTCCTGCTACTTTTATTTCTACTTTTTTTTCTCACTTTTTTTCAGGAACTGGTGAGCTATTTCAGGCTTCTTTTCTCCTCCCTGGGTCTTAAGTTTAAATTTAATTCACCCTGAGACTCTGCTGCAGCATCTCCCTGCTGGCTCCTCTGCCCCTATCCATGCATGGCAGAGAGGCCAAGAAAGCACCAGATCAAATCCAAGCAGTGCTCTATTTGTGAGGCAGCCTTTCTGGGTTCAGAAGATGATAAGCTGTGCCCAGGCTGCACCCAGCTAGCTGACCCTAACTCTGTTAGTTCTTGCGGCTAGGAGTTGGACAGGCATATGGGATCCCCTACCCACCAAAGCGGCCACAATTCCAGTGTGGAAAAAATGTACCAGGAAGCACAGGGTAAAGCAGGGAAAGTCTCTGAAGATGAGGAAAACTCCAGGCAGCTGACTCAGGGAGTAAGTCCCAGAGGATCACTGTAGAACAAAGAGGGGAGGCTTGTGGGACCACAGATCCTCACCCCTCTGTGTCTTAAAGTGGGTCCTGAATGCCCCTGGTAAAGAAGCAGGACTCTTAAAGAGCCCCCCCTTCCCAGTTCAACCAGAAAGACTCTAGTAATGAGTCTCTTCCCCTCACCCTCTTGGGGGAATGGGACTCAGCATGGGAGGACTCAGAGGGAGAACTTTCCAGAGGGCTTCAGGCACTATGGAAGGCAAACTGCAAAAAGTATCACCAAAGTGTCAGGGCGCTCCTAGTCCTGCAAAGCATGCAAAAAGAGCAAAGATATCTAAAAGGTAAAAAAAGGGAAATAAAAGCACAGAAAATCCAGGAGGTACAAAGTCCTTGGATGCCTCTTCCTCCTCCCCCACCCCTTCATTGAGGGCAAATCTACACTACAGTGCTGTATCAGCGCAGGTGTAGTGATGCAGCTGTACCACTGTAGCGTGTCTGGTGAAGACATGCTAAGCTGATGGGAGAGTGCTCTCTGGTCAGCATAATTACTCCTCAGCGAGAAGTGTAAGCTACATCAGCAGAAGAGCATCTCCTGCCGACATAGCACAGGTATGGACAGTGTGAAACTTGCATCACTCGGGGTGGGGGGGGAGCATGGAGGGAAGGGTTTCATACCCCTGATCAACATGAGTTAAATCAACTTAACTGGTAGTGTAGACCTGCCCTGAGGAAAGTGAGGTATCAGACTCTGACTACAAACAGGACCAAGGGAAAACACAATATAGGGTTTTTTCCTCCTGAGAAGTTTGAGGCCATGGGCAGAAAGGTTTGCTCCTTGATTCAAGTCCAACCTGAATAGTTTCCTGAGAGAAAGCCTCGGAGTAAATTTCTCTCCTTTATATTCTCTGCTGAAGCTATGACTTCCCCTGCACTCCTCCTTCCAGTATGTGATCAGGGATGACTGGAACAGATTGATATGGGCAAGCACATTAATAAAAATGACCTCCAGTTCTGTAAGATACAGGAATCAAAGCCCCTTGTCACTGAGATCCTGCAGGTAGACATAGCTTTAGCATCTCTAGCAAGGGATATGATCATTCCCTCAGAAGCGGAGTTCTACCCTAAGGAACCAACAGATAGAAAATTGGAGGCCACTTTCTAGAAAGATTTTGAGCCCTCCTTTGAGCCCTCAGAGCATCCCTAACAGCTATCTGCTTTGCAAGGGATCTGTCTTCTGACTGAAGGATCTCAGAACCCTAAAGGACAGAGATCATCCTGAATTTGGCTCCATTTTAAATAAAGTTTCCCAAGCAACAGCATTTGTAGCTGATGCCTCAATGGATGCAATGAAGCTCTCAGCTGGGGTAATGGCTTCCAGATTCATAGCCAGGCATCACCTAATGGCTCTAACCCTGGAAGGTGGATACACACTCTAAGAAGATCCCATGCTCGGCCAGATTTAAAGGTTCACTCTTTTTGGAGGGAACAGCTAGACAAGGTACTGGCTGACAATGCAGCAGAAGCCAAGCAGTTACTCCCATCATCGCTAAGTGCTCTCAGGAGGGAATACAGACCTGCCTTCAGACAAAGGTGCTCCTTTTGTGTCTTGTCCTCACAGAGATATCAGTGAAGGGACAACAGATTCTCCAAAGGACTGAAGCTAGGAGGCGAAATTTCCATTTCACAAAGGAATGGTTTGCATCAACCATGGACACATGGATGAGGGAAACAGTGAGCCAGGGATACTCCCTCAAGCTGCAAGCTCCACCTCATCTGCTCTTCATCCAGTCTCCCATCTCCAACCAACCCGTAAAGTGTGATCTGCTCCAGAACAAAATATCTCATCTTCTGGATATTAGAATGATAGCATTCCCTCAGAAGATAGAGTCCTGGAGTTCTACTTCATATTCTTCATTGTTCAGAAATGCAACAGGGCAATCACAGCCATTCTCAACTTAGAAAGTCTCAACAAGTGGGAGGGTATGGTGGGGATTTGTGGTCCCACAAGCCTCCGGGCTTTGTTCTACAGAGGTCCTCTGTGACTTACTCCCGAATCAGCTGGCTGGAGTCCTCCTTGTCTTCAGAGCCTTTCCCTGCTCTGTGCTTCCTGGTCCATTTTTTCCATGTTGGAGTTGTGGCTGCTTTGGTGGGTAGGGGATCCCACATGCCTATGTGACTCATAGCCCGGAGAACTGATTGAGGTTAGGGTCAGCTGGCGGTGTGCAGCCTGGACACAACTTACCATCTGCTGAGTCCAGTGAGGCTGCTTTACAAATGGAGCACTGCTTGGATTTGACCTGAGCCAAGACTTCTGAGGTTTGCATGTGGCAGGAAGCATTATTAGCGCAGAACACTCCCGTTCAGCCAGTTCTTTGCCCACAGGATCTTTACAAAGATGTTGGTGGTTATAGCCAGACTCAAGTCACAGGTACCCACCTGTACCCCTTCCTAGCTGACATCCTGATCAGAGCTCCATCTCAGGCCACAGTGCACAGAGCCACAACTCAGGCACCAAATCTCCTGGAAGTGCATGGCTTCATCATCAGTCAAGAAAAGTTACTTGATTCCATCAACCAGAATAACTATGGGAGTAGACATAGAAACCTCAATAACAAAAATCTATCCATTACTCTAAAGGTTCTAGAAAAATCCAGGATCTTATCACCATGTTCCAGAGCTGCAGGAGGCATACCATAGCAATGTATCTTCAATTGCTAGGACTTCTCACATCATGTATAGCGATCACTCTATGGGCATAATCACACATTAGGAGTCTTCAAGCCTTTATCGTAAAGGTGAGGACCACTCCCCAGAACACATGAAAGATCAAGTGCAGGTTCCAGTGCCAGGGTTCAGCCCCCTAAAATGGTGGTCAGCCCAAGGCAACGTTTGCAGAGGCATGCCAGTATGTCTTCCAGATGCTCTACTTCTTACAACTGATGCCAGGCCTCTGGAGCACAGAAGAAACAGCTAACAGCATAAACTTTCTAGAGCTAAGAGTTGTCAAGCTGGCTGGACAATGGTGTCAGACATGTCTAGAGGAGAGCTGCTTCCTGGTTCAGTCTGACAACATGACCACAGTTGCATATGTGAACAACTAAGGGGGAGCAAGGAGCCCACACTACACATGGAAGCAATGGAAATAATGAGGTGGGCTGAGCAGCTTCTCTTTTCCCTCAGTGGGATCCACATAAAGGGGACTTGAACCAAAAGGCAGACTGGCTCAACAGTGGCAGGATCAACAACTCTGATTGGTACCTGAATCGGGAAGTTTTCAGCTTCATTATTCAGATATTTGGCCACCCTTCAGCCAACCTGTTTGTAAATCATATGAACACAAAGAGACCAAAATACTTCACCAGGGAGATGGACCCCAAATTCATGGGGAGCAGATGCTTTATCACACAGATGGCTGCAGATGGCCATGCTCTCTTCCTACTCCTAGTGAAGTTGGTCCAGAAAATAAAGTGAGAGTAGGCCACAGAAATACTGATATCTCCCCATTGGCTGAGGAGACCTTGATTTTCTGACTCGATGTTACTGAAAATGGAGCCTCCACTTTAGCTTCCATCAGGACTGGGCATTCTCTCACAAAGTCCTTTTTCTCCATCCAGATCTGGCCTAGCTTCAATTGGCAGCCTGGCTATTGAGAGAGAAGAACTTGTATCACTGGGCCTGTCCTCCAAAGTCATCAAGACTGCTTTCATCTAGGAGAATATTGACACAAAGCATATTCCTCTATCTGGTCCAGATTCAGTAGCTGGTGCCAAGAGCACAGTGCCAATCCCAGAAATCCAGAATCCCAGCCATTTTGGATTTTCTCCAAGAAGGTTTCAATAGATGTCTTCAGCCCAGCACCATAGCACGTCAGGTGTCTATTCTTCATAGCGTTTGTAGGATCCACTGGCTCCCTAGCAGAAAACCCCCGGTAACCAGATTTCTTAGAGCAGTCTGGCTAGCTAGGCCAGCGGACAGACCACTCTTCCCAAAAGGGGACCTACCACCCATGTTGAGAGCCTTGATAAGTTATCCCTTTGAACATCTGACTTCAGGGCCAGCATTCTACCTACCTTTCAAAACTTGCTTTCTGATAGCCATCGCATCTAGCAGGCAAGTGTCAGAGCTAGCAGACTTATTTATGAAAGTATGTATTCACGAGAACATTGGAATCATTTCTTGCTAAGATGAACTCTTCCTTCCACACTTCCCAAGATGCTGTTCTTCCCTTGTTCTGCCCAAGACCACAGCATCGGACAGAAAAAATGTGGCACACCTTATTTGTCAGAAAAGCTCTCTACCTCAAATCCATGAGAAGGTCAGGAGTCCTATTCATGTCCTTCCATTCAAAATACCAAGGACTCATGAGTTTCCACATCGTTCACTGCTAGATGGATTAGGCTATTCATTGTGGAGGTTTACAAGCCCTTCCTGTTCTGGAAGGAATCAAAGTGCAGTCCACAAGAGCCCTAGAAACCTTTTGGAGGGCAGAACAAGCAAGTGCATTCACCTCAGAAATATTCAAAGCGAGCACTTGGTCAACAACTAACACTTCATTATGCACTATAGGGTGGACTTTCTGTCATCTGCAGGGACCTCCTTTGGCAAGAAGGTGCTGCAGGCAGTGGCTAAGAAATAATATTGCCCTTTGATCAATTCTTTCAAGGTGGGGGTACCTTCTCTGTCTTTCTCCTGATGACGTCTTCCATAACTCTCTCTATATCTGTTCACTGCTTGCTACTTCCCATATGTCCCAAATTGTGGGAGATACTGGGCTGCAGAATGGAAAAATTTATTACTGATAATTTCCTTTCTGGTAGCAGTGTCTTCCACAATCCTACCTACGCTAGATGGCTCAAGGGCCAAAGGTCAGATATTATGTGGGATTATTATCATGTGGCCATTTTATCTACTGTACGTAGTTTGTTACCTCTGAAGTATTTGTTGTTAATATTGTTATATAAGTTGTTTTCATAGGTTTGGAATAACTCAGCTGGTGGCAACTAGGAGCAAAGAGAGATGGCCAGGATGTGCCAAATCTTTGATTCACCTGCATGAGCTGCAGAGTGTAGGGGAGTAGCCCAGATGTCTGGAATTGTGGGAGACACTGCTAGCAGAAAGGAAGTTATCAGTAAGAAATGTTCTGTTCCTCTAATGAGCTTGGATACAGTGGGAGAGCTTCACAACCTGATCAAGACATGGGATCAGCCCCAACAGAGGCTCCAAGATCTCGTGGTGCCCCTCTCTTGCTCATAGGAGGGACTACTCAGCTCAGGACCAGAGGTACACTTCTCCATTGAGACTGCCTCATTTTCCCTATGACTCTTCACACTGGCATTACTGGGGTCACACCAGGAGTCAAGACAGGCTTTCCCTTTCAGAGAAGAACCTCAACCCCCTCAGAATAAATGTAAGGAAGAGGAATACCCTGACCAGGAAGAACTGCTTGCCCCAGTGAAGTTATCATTGTTGTCCCCAGATGGGATGGTTGCACCAGCCTCACTGCCACCATATAATGACTACAGACCCAGGAGCTCCTCAGAAGCAGGGCCGGCTCTAGGCACCAGCAAACCAAGCATGTGCTTGGGGCAGCACATTTTCAGGGGTGGCATTCCAGCCATCTTTTTTTTTTCTTTGCTTTGGGTGGCAAAAGCCTAGAGCCAGCCCTGGCAGCAGCAGCGTGTCGTGCCCTGGGGCTGATGCAGTTCGCGCCGCGGGGGAGCAGCACCTGCACCTTGTGGCTGGGCCAGGCAGGCTCTGAGCGGGGGACACTTGGGCTGGGGGCCGCCCCACAGGGCACAGGGAGCCACCTGCAGATGCCACAGGGTGGCCTCCCCCCAGCACCACAGCCAGGGCTTAGCGAAGTGGCCCGAGCCGCCCAGAGACTGCGGCAGGGCGGCCAGAAGCAGCAGCAGCAGCTGGGCCATAGAGGGCGGGGCTCTGGTCTGCGGGGCCCGCATCCCACTCTCTGGAGCTCCGATCCCTCTGGGGCTACCCTGCCCCAGCTCCTCAGCCCCCTGCCAGGGCAGTCCCCCAGCTCTGCCCTCCCTGGTCCTGGCCAGTCCTGGAGGAGAGAGCCCTTGCTGGAGGGACCCTGGCCTGAAGTGTGGCCCGGGAGCCCCACAGCTTACCCCGACCCTGCCTGTGCTGGACCAGCTGGAGGCAAGGGGGCAGCAGGCAGAGCCAGCACTGGTGGGGGGAGCCCAGCGATGGGATTGCAAGGAGTGCGGGGGGGAGCCCAGTGCTGGGGCGACGGGGAGGGGAGAGAGAGCCCAGGGCTGGGGCAGCAGGGGGTGCGGGTAGGGGAGGGCACTGGTGGGTGGGGGGTGAGAGCCCAGGGCTGGGGTGGGGGGCTGCCAAAAAATGTTTTGCTTGGGACAGCAAAAAAAACTAGAGCCGGCCCTGCTCAGAAGGATTTCAGATTCATTCCAGACCACCTGGAGGAAATATAGGATATACCTCATAAGCTACTGAATGTCCACCAGAACGTTGGTACCAGTAAGGTGGCACTGCCAATTAATGAGGCCATTTTAGAACCAGCCAAGATAATCTGGTATACTCCAGCCACATGTGCTCCCATTCTGTGTTCCCATTCCCTGTAAGCCAACCCTGTAAGCCATGTCGTCAGTCGCCCCTCCCTCCATCAGAGCAACGGCAGGCAATTGTTTCGCGCCTTTTTTCAGCGCAGACGCCATAGTACTGGGAACATGGAGCCTGCTCAGATCACCGCAGCAATTATGAGCACTGTAAACACCACGCGCATTATCCAGCTGGATATGCAGAACCAGAACCTGCAAAAGCGAAACCAGGTGAGGAGGCGACGGCAGCGCGGTGACGAGAGTGCTAAGGACATGGACATAGACTTCTCACAAAGTATGGGCCCCAGCAATGTGCACATCATGGTGTTAATTGGGCAGGTTCAAGGCATGGAACGCCGATTCTGGGCCCAGGAAACAAGCACAGACTGGTGGGACCGCATAGTGTTGCAGGTCTGGGATGATTCCCAGTGGCTGCAAAACTTTTGCATGCGTAAAGGCACTTTCATGGAACTTTGTGACTTGCTTTCCCCTGCCTTGAAGCGCCAGGATACCAAGATGAGAGCAGCCCTTACAGTTGAGAAGCAAGTGGCGATAGCCCTGTGGAAGCTTGCAACACCAGACAGCTACCAGTCAGTAGGACATCAATTTGGAGTGGGCAAATCTACTGTGGGGGCTGCTGTGATCCAAGTAGCCAACGCAATCACAAAGAGCTGCTGATATCAAGGGTAGTGACTCTGGGAAATGTGCAGGCCATAGTGGATGGCTTTGCTGCAATGGGATTCCCTAACTGTGGTGGGGCGATAGACGGAACCCATATCCCTATCTTTGCACCAAAGCACCAAGCCAGTGAGTACATAAACTGAAAGGGGTACTTTTCAATGGTGCTGCAAGCACTGGTGAATCACAAGGGACGTTTCACCAACATCAACGTAGGATGGCCGGGAAAGGTACATGACGCTCGCATCTTCAGGAATTCTGGTCTATTTCAAAAGCTGCAGGAAGGGACTTTCTTCCCAGACCAGAAAATAACCGTTGGGGATTGAAGTGAGGCGGTGTGGCTCCCCGCTGCCCCGGAGGGGGAAGAGCCCATCCGGAGGCCGGAGTGGATGGAGCTAGGGAGCGCTGAGACCGCCCCTCAGAGGGTCAGGCGGCGACCCGGAACTATAAAGGCCAGCCCTCAGAGCTCAGTGGGAGCCCAGCTGCCGGAGAGAGCAGATGTCCCCTAGCAGAATCCGCGACTGGGAAGTCCCCGCGGCCCAAGGCTGTCGCCCAGACTGGCCGGACCTGCCCTGCGCCCGCTATCTGGAGGAGTTGCCGGACCTGCCCTGCACCTGCTATCCGGAGGAGATGCCGGGCCTGCCGATTAACCCCTGCTCCTGGATCCCCCAGAGGCCAACACCAGGACCCAGGTAGGGCCCAAGGGGGGGTGTGGAAGTAGCCCGGGGGCAGCCGACCCCAGTCTGGCTGCAGCACTACCAGAGCCTATGTTGATGTGTTGCGGCCAGGATCCCCACTGACTAAGTAGCGGATCTTCAGCTGCTGCTAGGGTCCCGGGCTGGGACGCAGTGGAGTGGGAAGGCCTGCATCCCCCCTGCCACCCAACTCCTGGGTGGCAGACTCCCCCTCTCCCTGGCCTGACGAGGCTGGAGCCTATGGTTACTGCTCAGCTCTGCCTGAGGGCCTGAGCCTCCGACTCAGTGTTTGTTGCCCCGCCCTGACCTAGGGCTGGGGCCTAAAACTATTATTACTGCTCAGCCCTGCCTGAGGGCCTGAGCCCCCTGACTCAGCATTTGTTACCCCGCCCTGACCTAGGGCCGGGGCTTAATACTGTGTACTAAGGTTGTTCAGCCCTGACTGAGGACCCAAACCCAGACTTAGCGGTGTTGCCCTGCCCTGAGCCAGGGCCGGACTAACCACATTTCGGCCAGCTACAGCAAGGGCTACCGAGGGGAGACCCTCTGGCCGGACTGATTCCCTGGAACCAACAGGGTGTAGTGAGCCGGTGTGGCTCCCCATCGCCCCGGAGAGGGTCGAGCCCCGGCGAACTCTTGTACACGGATGTTGAAATGCCTATAGTTATCCTTGGGGACCGAGCCTACCCCTTAATGCCATGGCTTATGAAGCCATACACCTGGACAGCAGCCTGGACAGTAGTCAGGAGCTGTTCAACTATAGGTGGAGTGACTGGCTGGCCGGAGGTCCCCCCACCGCATTCTTGGGCATCTGGGTGAGGAGGCTATGGAACTTGGGGAGGAGGATGGTTGGTTA
This sequence comes from Mauremys mutica, assembly GCF_020497125.1. Taxonomy (NCBI): domain Eukaryota; kingdom Metazoa; phylum Chordata; order Testudines; family Geoemydidae; genus Mauremys; species Mauremys mutica. The sequence goes on along the minus strand of NC_059074.1, from coordinate 84,089,233 downwards.
CACAGGGCTGTAGCGGCGGTCTGTGCTCCTGCTGCCTTTCCTGCAGCTCAACCAGAGGTGAAAGTAAGCCAGTACGGGCCAGTACGGAGGACCAGTAAGAAAAGGAGACTGCCTGAGGGAGGGAGAAGCCTGCCCCCTGCATAAGAATAGTTTAAACTCAGCTGTTCCCTGAGTGGTTAACTCCTGGGGTTAGGAGTGGTTTCTGGTATCCTTGTTAATTTCACTCACAGTAGCTGGGGGGAAGGGGAAGGGTGTCTTTGACCATGGCAGGGGCAGTCCTTGTCTGCCCCCGGGATGAGGGGATCTCTCCAATACTAATATACACAACAAATACAAGCATTTGGCTGCACAGCTTAAATCCAGAGCTAATAAAAGCAGGTGGAAGGGGAAAACTCACTGTCACATTGGTTTCTCGTCTCCTCCCTCCCCCTCCTCCAGCCAGGCTGCAGACAAGGCTCTGCATTCCTCCCCCCCTCCCCAGCAGGGGTTCTCCTCTAGGCTCTAGCTTGCAGTAAGGAGACTAGCTGAGATGCCTGCTGCTGCTGCCTGCATAAGAACAGTTTAAACTCAGCTGTTCCCTGCACAGTTCAGCCCCCAGGGTTAGGAGCCATTTCTGGCATCCTTGTTAATTTCACTCCCAGTTGTTGTGGTGGGGGGGGAAGGGTGTGTGTGACCATGGCAGGGGCAGTTCTTTTCTGCCCCCGGGATGAGGGGATCTCCTATACACAAAAAACACTGTCAAAATCAGGAACCATTTCCAAGTTCAAATCTATCCTATTCCCTCCCCAGCAGAGGATCATGGTTGTGATGTCCAAACTGCTTGCAGATCCTTTTTGAAATGTTACTGAACTGCACAGGGAACAGCTGAGTTTAAACTGTTCTTATGCAGGAGGCAGGCTTCTCCCTCCCTCAGCCAGTCTCCCTGCTCCCTGCTGCAAGCTAGAGGGAAGCCCCTGCAGCTGCTGAGTGCCAGGCAGGGAGAAAGCACGGAGCCTAGTGTCAGTAGCCTGGCTGGAGGAGGAGGGAAGACATGGAGAAAAATGTGACAGTGAATTTTCACTTTTTCAGGCTTATTCCAATAGTAAAGTTTTATTACAGACAGTACTGGTAGTAGTAATAGTAGCTTTATTTTCTCTATCTATGTCATGCAATGGGAGGGATCCATGAAGTATGTAGGAGAGGTGGGTTGCTTGCAATTGGACCATATGGGTAAGAAATATAAATTACTTTCATCCCTGCCCAAACCCCAGGGCTCCCAGCCGCCTCTGCAGCTGGTAGCTCCGGGGGTGATTTAAAGGGCCCAGCTCCTAGCTTCAGCCGAATCCCCGAGCCCTTTAAATCCTGATTTAAAAGTCCCGAGATTTAAAGGCCCCACCTCTTCTGATAGAGGCCCCACCCCCTCCGCAGGACTCTGGAGTAAGTCCTTTAAGTTACTTTCACCCCTGAGCTCAACCATAGTAAATAAATCGATTTTAAGAACGCTTTAAGTCTGAAAAAAGGGCTTCGTCGTGTGGACGGGTGCAGGGTTAAATCGAGGTAACGCTGCTAAATTCGACCTGAAATCATAGTGTAGACCAGGCCTCAGATAGTTTAACATCTTTATCCACTGCCTCAGGTTCACGATGATCACTCTGGTCTCTATAATCCCGTCACTAAACAAGTGTGATTGGTTCACAGTTCTAGATGTAAAGGATTCTTATTTCCACATAGACATCCACCCTGCACACCAGAGGTTTCTGAGATTCACTGTGAACCTAGACTGTTACCAATACAGTGTGCAATCTTTTGGCCTCTCAATGGCACTGATGATATTCACCAAGGTATTATCATAAGTGGTACCTCACCTCCTTTGTCAGAGTTCGTCATTCCCTACCTTGATGACTGCTCATGGGGAAGTCACATGACAGCCTTGTCCCTACTCATACTCTTACACTCCTCAGGGGTTCAAGTAAATGTAGAAAAGTTAAGTTAGTCCCACAAAGATGATAGATTTTATTGGAGTAATCCTAGGTTCAATCAGAGCTAAAGCAATACCTACCTCAGGACAGATTCCAGGCTACAAAGGCCCTCATCACTCAGCTGTGGCTGAACTCTCAAATGACTGTTCAAACCTGTTTCATCCTCCTAGGTCACAGAGCTTCATGTACTTATGTGACACCTGTAGATGAGCGAACTCACCCCTGCGGCGCCTCCTGCTGGTGACTTCCGGAAATTAGCTCGATTCAGCTCTAGAGCGCCCGCTGCAAGCCGGTGATCCACCTGTCCTCTGGCCCCCGTGTCCCTCCCTGGACCCAGTGCCCTTTTACATGGGGTGCTGCCCCCTGGCAGTAACCCCTTTCTCTCAGGGTCTCCCCTCCCTGGGGAACCCCCACCCTCTATCCCCACCTTGCCTCAGTAAATGGCTACTGCCCTGGGGCAGACTGCAGTATCAGCCTACTCATCACAGCGCTCTAGAGCTGAATCGAGCTAATTCCCGGAAGTCATCAGCAGGTGGCTCCGCAGGGGTGAGTATTAGCCAAATGCTAGGCCGCAGCCTGGGGCTTTCCAGGCTGGAGCTCCCTGGCTCCTCAGCCTTTCCCCAGCCCTGCTTCACTCAGGTACCTTGTGTCTAGCTCCCTGCAGCCAGGCCCTTCTCACTCTACAGCTAGAGAGAGACCCCTATCTGCCCCTGGCTTCTTTGCCTTTATAGGGCCAGCTGAGTCTGTTTGGGGTGTGGCCCCAGCTGCAGCCACTTTCCCCAATCAGCCCCGCCTAAAAGCTGCTTTTTCCAGGCACAGCCCCCTCCCAGGTCTGTTTTTAACCCTTCAGGGCAGGAACAGGGGATCACCCTGCTACAACACCCTTTGCCTTCTGTGTCCATAGGCTTGCTTATTGACAGTCTACATGTCAAGCAAGCACAGTCTGGATAAATTGATCTTGCTCCCACACAGAGTTCTGGCTTCTCTCTCTCCTGGTGGGAAAACAGGGAGATGGTGTGCATGGGGTTTCCTTTTATCCTTCCCCCACCCACAGAAAGACTGATTACCGATGCTTCCATACCAGAGCGGGGAGCCCATCAGGATGAACGCATAGCATAGGCTATCTGGACCCACCAAAAATCCCAGTTGCACATAAACCTTCTAGGGCTGTGTGCACTGCATGAAGCCTACAAACAATTCCTACCATTTATTTGGACCTTACATATTCAAGTCATGTCGGAGAAAGTCAATGCTAGGGGTGCACAACACATTAGCAGACAGCCTCAGCAGACATTTCTCCAGAAACCACAAGTAGGAGCTACATGACTCAGTAGTAAGAGCATCTTTCAGCAGTGGGAATTCCTGTCTTGGGATCTCTTTGCATCTTAAGAGAACAAGAAATGCTGGATCTAGTGGTGCAGGACAGCTCAGGCCACAACTCTAGAGAGGATGCATTTCTATTTCAGTGGCTGGGACAACTGATGTATGCATTTCCACATATCCCTTTTATCTCAGGTCTGAGGAAGATCAAAGAAGATGGAGCATCAGTGATTCTGATTGCTCCCTGGTGGCCCAGGCATTTCTGGTTCCGAGTATTCTCCAGATGTTCTCACATCCATGCCTCCACATTCAGCTGTTCTCAGCCCTACTGACTCAGTTCAAAGGCAAGATCAAACATCCAAACCCAGCATCACTCCATCTAACAGTGTAGTATTTGGATGGACGACAGATCTAAAAAAGTCGTGCGTGGAGGCAATACAATCCATCATTAACAATAGTAGGAAAGATTCCACTAGGAAATGCCACACAGCAAAATGGAAAAGATTCTTTACCTAGAGCCACCGTCATCAGAAGCATCCACAATCTCCATTATTCTGGCTTATCTTCTCTCTCTAAAAATGTAATAGCTATCCATCAGTTCCTTGTGAGTATACTTGGCAACCATTAGCACTGTGGACAGCCATTCAGTCTTTGCTTATTCTACTACAGTAAGGTTTCTGAAGGGACTGATCCAAATCTTCCCTCCAGTGCTGAAACCTACCCTAACATGAGACCTCAGTCTTCTCCTGCCAGCACTGATGAATGCTCTGTTCAAACCCTTAGCCTCATTTAATTAATTCGTCTGTGAAGGTTGTATTGCTGGTTGCGATCACCTCAGCCAGAAGTGCAGGTGAGTTGGGGGCTATACGGCCTTCCATAAGGATAAGGTTTCCTTGAGGTTACATCCTAAATTTACGTCTAAATTAATTGCAGAATTCCTTCTGAACCAGGTCATCCACATATGTGTCTTCTATCTGAAGCTTCAGGCCACCAGAGAGGACAGGAAGCTCCACACTCTGGATGTCCATTGCGCTTTAGCCTTCTATCTACAGAGGATGAAATCCTTCAGAAAATGTCCCAAACTGTTTGTCTCCTTTGCTGAATGCATGAGAGGAGAAGTTATCTCCTCACAGAGACTGTTGAAATGAATATTGGGCTGCATCCTGCTGTGTTATGAGCTGATAGCAACCCTTCCTCCTCAAGGCATGCAGCCTCACTTGACTAGAGCACAGGCTGCAATGGTAGCACAGCAGCAATGTGGGGCTCCATTCATACATTTGTGAGACATTACACTTTGGTTTAGGCCTCTTTGGCAGACACATCTTCAGGCAGAGCGCTTCTTCATTCTGTGGTACAACAGAGTTCCTTGTGTCCTCCTCCTTAATGAAAATTGCTTGAGAGTCGCTTCAAATGGAATACCATAGGGACCATCACTCAAGGAAGAAAAGAGAGTTACTTACTTTGTACAGTATCTGGACTTCTTCGAGATGTGTGATTCCTATCTGTATTTCACTATTCACCCTCCTTCCCCTCTACTGTAGAGCCTTATCCTATGGCTATTCGTGGTAGAAAGCTATCTGGAGAGGTGGTTAGCCTGCTCCACCTCTTATGCCCTTGGTTGGGAGCACAAGGAGAAGTAACATCCTGTACCTCCTATTCCAATCCTGGCCCTATACTAAGCAGTGACTGCTTTAGTAATGCAGACATTGCTTTTGAGGGTTCAGTCTCAATGTCTGGATATTAATGCATTTTAAATTATGCATACATGCACAAGCTTGACCTACAATACATTTTTTGAGAAGTCCTGTGTCTTGGTTCTATACCAGTAGCATACTACATTTATGTAAGTTATGAAAGTCATAGTTTTATGGAATATGAACAAAATTTTGTGAATAAAACGTGTTGCATTGATGTCTAAGTGAAAGCTGAGTGTTAAAAACAAAATATTTTTCAGTTGCTAAGAAGTTTGCAAGTGTCTATGGGTTAATGCGCTTATCTGTGGGAGATGCTATACGACTAGTGTTAAACAATCAGCCAGAGAGCGAGTTGGCACTTATGTTAAAGTGGCATCTTCATAAAGGACTGACTGCACCTGATGAACTGGCCATCCAGGCTCTAGAAGTGGCTCTGATGGATCATGTGTGCAGCACTGCTGGGTAAGAGGTTTGTCTGTTTGTTTTTGTAAGATAACATTTTCATAAGGATTGATTTGCATAACCATAATGAAATAAGTGGTTTCACTAAAATATGTCAATGGAACCAAAAATTTGTCCATTAAGAAGTTACACTTTGGTCCTGTCCACAGTGGAGCACAAACCAGTCTCTCCACTTCAGTCTTCAAAAAGAATTTTCAGGCATGATTTTCTATAATTCTCAAGTAAGAATATTTCACTTTCCTCCTTTACCTTTAATATTTCACATTTTCTGAAAGACATGTTTTCAACCAAAATGACAGTATTTCATTCTACACTGAAAATTCCTATTTCTTTCTCAATTTTGATGTCTTCCCCGTCTGAGACATGAGGACTGCACCTCTTACTACAAATACCAGTGGCAACGCAGACTTATCCATATAGCTCTGGGACTCCACTGTACCTGTTCTGCCCTTGCACAAGTTTTTTTCTCTCTGGTAGTGCAGACTGACAGTTCAGTGCTTCTATTTTGTTTTTTTTAGGAACAGCCAGCATATAAAATCTGTCTTCTGTCCCCTAACCTCTATGGAATCCAAGTTTCTAGTAGGCTGTACCCAGAATTGAACTGCCTGCCAAGCTGACCAAAGTTAAGAATCATCCCACTTCTTTATCTCTCCTGCAAGCTCCAGCTCCTCTCCCAAAGAAGGGTAATTCTCACAGGACAGGACAACACCTAATTGATCTCTGACATGCATTTTTGAGCTTTGAGATCAGGATTGCATAAGCTTCCCTTGATGTGAAGGTGTTGGAATGTTTTGGTGTATGTTGGCCCCCCAATGCCTCATATAGATTAGGCAGACCTTGAGTTAAAGTAGCAGTTGTTGATTTAGATGTTATTTCTTTGGAACCTAATCCTGCTCCAGTCAAATTGCTAATTATGTAGAGGACCAGTGGGGATTGTGGATCACTATAAATAAATAGATAAGATCTCATTATTTAAAACTCCAACTTCAAATGACTCTGAACTGCCAAGTTGTGCACATCACCAGGCTATGTAACCATGTGTTCCTACCTTTTATGCTTGGCCTACCTCCTCCACTCCCTCCAATTTTTGTTACATCCACTTCCTATATTTTGTATTACATTTTATTGTAAACTCTGGGATGGAGGCTGTGTCTTCCTATAGTTTTGTACAACCCCTCGCTCAATGGGACTTCAATCTTGATTGGGGTCTCTGGACAGTACTGTAATACTGCTGCTAATTGTTATTAATAATAGCAAATTTCTCATGCACTGACTTGAGGGGGCAGTACCACACCCTTGGTATCTTTTTTTGCTGTAATTAAAAATATGTTCTTGCTATTTACTGTTTAGTCTTAATGGTAAATTAGGAACTGACAGTTTTGTTTAAACCTGTATTCATGTTTCTGTTTTCACACAGAGTTGTTATTGATGGATATCCTGTAACAAGAAAACAAGTAAACATCTTGGAAGCAATGAGAATAATTCCAGTGAAAATCTTTGAGTTACAAGTGGATGCAAAGGAGCTTTTTAGAAGAGCACTGATAGACAAGGAAAGCACTGACAGGTAGCAATGCTAGCAAAGAGTGATGATTTTATCCATGTAAATCTTATCGTCTCTCTCAAGTATCAATTTAAGTACTCATATGTCCCTCATCAAAATAATATCTGAGTGCTGCTGAAAGTGACTACCAAAAACTGTATCTGCTAGCCTTGCTACTGGATTTTATTATTCACCCACAAAAGAGTTATTAGTGTCAGTAAAACTGATACTTAACTGACTCTAACATTATCTGTCTCTTTTCCTTGAGTAAGAGTTCTAATTGTAGGCCTTTTTAAAGGTCAGGAGTAATGTTTCATTTCTTCAAATTACAGTGCACAAATTATTTATCTAAACCAGTGTTTCTCAACTTATTACACTTGTGGGCCCACAAAGTGTAACCTGGGCTGCAGGGGCCAGGTGGCAAGGCAGTGGCAGCCTGGACCCCGCTCCCCCCGTCCTGTGGGCCAGCGACCCCGGGAGCTTGCCAGTTACCCTGATCCCGGAACTCACATAGAGTTGCCAACTTTCTAATCGCACAAACCCAAACACCCTTGCCCGACCCTCTGCTCCGCCCCTTCCCTAAGGCTCTTAGGCCAATGGAAACTGCAGAGTCGGTGCTCAGGGAGGGGCAGAACACGGAGACCCCCTGCCCTCTCCGAGGGGCTTCAAAACATGCTGGCCACTTCTGAGAGTGGCATGGGGCTACACGGCAGGCAGGGAGCCTGCCTTAGCCCTGCTGCACTGTCGGACTGTTCATTTGCATAACAAAAAAAATAACCTAGAACTATCTTTTTGCAAGAGTTTTTTACAACTCCCATTTTTAATTTCAAACAAGTTATATTTTATAGGCTTAAATCTGCCCAATTGTGCAATCTGAATAATTACTAAAATTACATTAAGAGCCTTATCTTATTGCTTTAAAAAAATCCCTAATATGTACTTTTGGCACTGTTTAAATGAAGAACCAGGATACTCTATGCATTTAAACTAGATATTTATACTTTTCAGGATACAGTACTTGCAGCTGTGTTCTAATCCAGTTTGCTCTGAGAGTTTCACATAACATCCCAGTTTGAGATTAGATTATTTTTTAATTAGATAAAATATATATAATTTTCTGAGTTTGGAGCTTGCATGTCCCCTAAACATATTAGAAAATTATGGCTCCTTATCTCCAAACAAGAATCTGATGCTCACTTGACTCTTTTGGACCTTGATATCACAAATTTCCAGTTCAGATACTGGATGCAGGATTGTGCCTACCACCACACCAACGCTCCCATCTTAAAAGGCTCACAAGACTTTGTTTAGACTAGGATTTAAAGGCATATTATTAGAATGTGTCCATAAACATGTAATATATCCTAAAAGTCCTCTTCAAAATATTAAGGCTAAAGTCAGGAAATAAACAGATAGGGTGTAACGTTCTGAATTTTGCTTGTTTTCTGGACACCCACTTGATTCCTCAGAATTGTGTAATGATAAGAACGAAAGACAATTTTTTCTGTATTAATGACAATACGATTCTTGATAACAGAGCTGTATTTCCTCAACAGTGCTCTATAGTTTCAATAAGCGTAATTTAAAAAATATTGATAGTGAACTCTAATGTATAAATTTTGACATTCTATCAGATAATCATCATCAGGGAAAATATATATTTTGTATGTTTTTTATTCTTCTTATGTCAATGCTGTTTCTTAAATCATTGCTATTTTTTATTTTCTTCAGTCCACCGTACCCTATACATGACAGCTCACAGATTCTAGCTATTCAGAACTCCTGCTATAAAAAGCAAATTGATGCTATTAGGACGTACTACGAGAAGGAACATCAGAACTGGTGTGTGGTTGATGCATTCCACAGCAAGTGGTGGGTCTGGAACAAAATATTTGAGGAAGTTCAGGTGATCATTAAACAGATCCAGACATATTTGGAAAGAATAAGAGAAGGTAAAAGAAAAATTGCTGTTTTAAAATAGTGCTTGCTGCTTTGTAATTGTAATTTAAGGAATGCATTGTGTCACATTTAGATTCAATTTTAATTTGCTTCAAATTATCCAAAGCAATAAAGCCCAGGCAAAAACATTTTAAGCTGGATTTAAGTTTCAGAGCACATTTCAGTTACTTACTAGTAATAAAAGTCTTACAAGAAAATAGTACTTATTAGATTTTTTTATATCTTGACTACACTGGGAAAATGCATCATGTCAGAAATGAATAAATGTTATCTAATATGATGCAAAACACAACTTGTATAGTTGCATGTGGGGAGGGATAGCTCAGCGGTTTGAGCATTGGCCTGCTAAACCCAGGGTTGTGAGTTCAATCCTTGAGGGGGCTATTTGGGGATTTAGTTGGGGATTGGTCCTGCTTTGAGCAGGGGGTTGGACTAGATGATCTCCTCAGGTCCCTTTCAACTCTAATATTCTAGATAGAAGCTGAACATGTTAGTTGGTCATGGTTAATGCTATTGGGTTTTGAACATGAGTCTCTTGTCTACACCATTTTACATTATGTTAACAAAGAGCTTGTCTACATGGTGAAGTAATGCAGTCTACAGGGGTGTGATTTCTAAAGCCTACTAATGAGTTACGCATTAATTGGCCCATGTAGATCCTGCTGGTGCACACTATAAGTTCCCTAGTGCGCTTTAACACACACAGCACTATGTTAAAGCGCTCTAGGGGACGAGGTAAGCAGTCATGGAGTAAGAGGAAATAGCCTCCCGTGGATCAGTAACTGGTTAAGAGATCGGAAACAAAGGGTAGGAATAAATGGTTAGTTTTCACAATGGAAAGAGCTAAATTGCAAGGTCACCCAAAGATCTATATTGGGACTTGTGCTATACAACATAATCGTAAATGATCTGGAAAAGGGGGTAAACAGTGAGGTGGCAACGTTTGCAGACGATACTCAAGATCGTTAAGTCCAAAGCTGATTGTGAAGAGTTACAAAGGGATCTTACAAAACTAGGTGACTGGGCAACAAAATGGCAGATGAAATTCAATGTTAATAAGTGCAAAATAATGCACATTGGAAAAAATCATCCCAACTATACATATAAAATGATGGGGTCTAAATTAGCTCAAAAAAGAGATCTTGGAGTCACCATAGATAATTCTCTGAAAATATCTGCTGACTGCAGCAGCAGTCAAAAAAGCTAACAGAATATTAGGAACCATTAGGAAAGGAGATTGATAATAAAACAGAAAATATCATAATGCCACTATTTAAATACATGCGATTCTAGTCATCCCATCTCAAAAAAAAGATTTACTAGAGTTGGAACAGGTAAAGAGGAGGGCAACAAAAATGATTAGTTAGGAATATGGAACAGTTTCCATATGAGGGGAGATTAAAAAGCCTGGGACTGTTCAGTTTCAAAAAGAAGAGACTAAAGGAGGATATGGTAGAGATCTATAAAATCATGAATAGTATGGAGAAAATGAATAGGGAAGTGTTATTTATCCCTTCACATAACACAAGAAATAGGGGTCATGAAATTAATAGGCGGCAGGTTTAAAAAAAACAGAAGGATGTGCTTCTTCTCACATCGCACAGTCAGCCTGTGGAACTCTCAGTGGATGTTGTGAAGTATAACTGGGTTCAGAAAAGAATTAGGCAAGTTCGTGATCCATCAATGGCTATTAGCCAAGATGGTCAAGGATGCAAACTCATGTTCCAGGTGTCCCTCCTTAAACCAATGCAATTTAATGTGTGGATATTCTAAAATCAATTTAAACCTGAATTATATCTGTTTAGTTTGCACCTTTAAATTTACTAATGCAAGCTAAACTGCTATTACTGGTTTTAAACTGTTATAAGTATGTCCAAAAAATTTAAATAAATCAGTTCTTAAACCAGTTAAGTTAAACTGGTGCATCTTCTCTGTGTAGACAAGCCCTATGATGCATTTTTCCAGTGTAGACGAGGTCTAAGGACTTGTCCTCACCTTACCACAAACTAAAAGTTTGTGTAGACAAGCCTTCAGAGACCACCTGTCTCGCCTTGTGACATATTATCACAGCTGAAGTCAGCAGAGTTGGTTGAGCTGGAGCCCAGTTGATATGAAAGGGAGTTGCGATTAAGATGTTCTCCAGTAGGACTCCTTAGCACCTTTTGGAATTTGCTTCCTCACCCTTCACCCCTTGGTACAAAGTAGCCTGAGTTTGCTGACCTTCAGGATTTGCTGAAGGGCTTATTTCCTTCCCAAATCCTCAAAAATTTCCTCTTAGGTTGTTAGGTAGTGCAGTAGAATCTGTTTGGGGGTTGAAGTTTTGTTTATATTTTTGTGATTGCCAGAGTATTGTCTAGTGGGAGGCACTAGAAGAGACCTTTTATTCTACTTATATATTTGAAATACTTATTAAGGATGCTCAGCCTACGACTGATGCTTTGTTTTATAAACTAGTATAAATAAAAATACATTTATAAACACAGAAAATTCAGAATTAAGGTTAATCTTACAAGGTTTGTTCTTTGCAGTGTTGTTGTACCCATGTTGGTCCAAGGATATTAGAGAGACAAAGTGAGTGAGGCAATATCTTTCATTGGACTGACTTGTATTTGTGAAAGAGACATGCTTTCGAGCAACACAAAGCTACACAGACATCCTGAAGAAGAGCTGTGTAGCTTGAAAGTTTGTCTTTCACCAACAGACGCTGATCCAATAAAAGATAGTACATCACCTACCATGTCTCACTAAGGTTTTGTTTTTTTACCGAGTGTACACTCAACCTTAACAAAATTTTTGTTTTTCTGGGAATTTCTTTCTTTTTAGTTTTTTTGCGGGGAGGGGAGGAGTTGGTGAGGTTGGAAAGCAAGGAAGCAAGCATAGGAAGGCAGGAAACAGAAGCTTTACTTGGTCCTTGGCTCCTTAGCAGTTCTCTGTGAGTTAGATATCACAGATTCCTCAGGATCCATACGTTGATTCCTCTTCTCCTAGTAAGGATTCTGTTGCTATCTGCCACTCTGTGAAGGCATTACAGATTCTGCTACTGTGAAGTACAGAAGCATCTTGCAAGATATGTTTTGCCAGAGGATGGAATTTGATAACAAAGTGTCTCTGCAAGTCCTGCCTCCACTCCCTGGCTTCTTCATGGAAGAAGCCTGAGTGGATGGGTGGGGTGAATGGGAGTGCTTACTATTTGGGAGTGTAGTGAGTACACTGATTCTATTATAGTTTTTAAAGACTGCATGCATACAAAGCATCCATATAGAATCTTCACATTTTTATTAAGTTTAAATACATGAATAAATAAATCCCTGGCCTCTCTGAGGAGACAATCCCATTTAGACAAATCTGCTAGCAATAGGAGGATAAGAGCTGGTGCCTGAGATCCAGGAACACAAAAGCAGAGGCAGATATTTTCTCTTCTTCCAAATGTAACTGGGGTGAGGGGTGTAAGTGGCGAACTAACATAATATGGTATTAGTATGAGTACATAACAAATGTTACTTAAATTGGTTTGTTGTTCTGTGGGGAACAAATTGCTATTCTTTGGGGATCAAATACAGTCCTGGCATAAACTGACACATTTTAATTGTTGAGTTATCTTACACCAGGGTTGAGTTTGGCCACAGCTATCCTTGAGGATGGTGCAATGCAAGTTAGAATGCTTGTGGAGGAAAGACATGCTGCTTTATTTTACACCCTCCTTGTGCTTCTCCTGTTACAGCCCTCATATTGGCACTCAAACTTCAATCTTCTAAACTTCAGTTATAACTCAAATAATATTTAATTCCTCTTTAATCTAGAATTTGAACGTCAAGGCTTTTAAAATATAAATTGGATTTTCTTAGATATTTTATGCCAAAAGATCTTGAATAACTCTGTTAGCTAGACCCTCAAGTTTGTAAGACTGGGGTGAATAAATGAGAGTTTTTAATCACATTCTAATTTAAACTCATTCTCATCCATGTCAAGAAATCAAATAACAATTGAAATGTTCCTTTGCATCAGAGGAATGAAACAGTACACCTGTAATGCTAAACTACCTCAAAGAAATCTGACTAATAAATTAATCATGAGTAGGCTCTTGCAACATTAGCTATTGTATTTCTTAAGTAATTGCTAAAGAAAAGATTACCAACATAAATTAATAAAATATTTTGCAACCTAGTTACTTTAATAATCAAATTATTTATAAAGATTGCCAGTTTGTGATTCTCATCATTGAGTATAAGCGTTACATTTCCACAATGAATATAATCCTCAAAAACTGCAACATTTTGTACTGCATATGAAAAATGTTTAAAAGTTACAAAATAACATTTTATTCCATTATCGGCAGGAAAAGCAGCCAGTATTGCTGATTTATGTATCACACCCCAAGAGCTGCAGTCTCGCCTGGGAGAGTTTGGACAATACTGTCCTGTCAGCCTCGCAAAAAAGGGTGAACTGGTTGACTGCTCTGTAACCTCATCATTGCAGTCTGCAGCAGAGTTTCGAGGACACTATTACAAAATGGCTTCGCAGGTGGAATTGAATGTGAGTATCCAAGGGGTTCAATGGCCTCAGCAAGGTTGGAATAGGATGAAGGGTAGCTTTCCTAGGAGCAGGTACTGCACCTGTGAAAGGTAGGGAAGTAGCAGCAAGAAAGAGCATCAGAGCCAGAATGCAATAAGCCACATCTTGTGTAGCTTGTATAATGTTTATATAATGCTATGTTTCTTTCGTAATACAAAAGTTTATTTTCTCTTACTACAGAAATTCTTGAATGCACCAGAGTTGTATGTGCCACCATTAGCACCTCATCCTCTTCCCTCACCAGATATGCTACCAAAGAAACTGACAATGGCAGATGTGAAGGCCTTATTCCCTAAAAAGGCTGAAATGCAAGGATACTGTCCAGTCACTTACCTAGATGGAAAACAAAGGTAAACCCTTACATTTCCCAGAATATTTATTTTTTTTAAAAAGTACCCTGACAAAGTACTGCTTTTCTCTTTTCAACAGGAACAACAATTACAACTCTTTACATTGCAAAACTTTTGTAAAATAAACTTTTGAAACCCACTGGCTTCGGTCTTCATTATGAACCTGAAACATTGAAGAGATTGCACAAAACCTAAAGCAGGCTAAACCAGCATAGATTTGTGTTCCCCAAAAACCCAGAGTTCCTACTCCTGTTTTTTGCTACTGTCTAGTGGGGTCCAGTAGCCTTCCATCCTTCATTCCTTCTGATATTTTCAAAGGGCTGCCTATGAGACTGCTCCAATCTTTTTCTTCTGTGGTGGGTGAATGGGCAGCCAGTAGGCCATCTCTCCCCTCCACAAGATCTATAAGTGTGTTTTAGGGACTGGTGACATGACTGGTCCTTTTGCTTTCTACAGTAGTGGTAGTTAAAAACTATGCTGCTTTAGCTGCTGTTGATGCCATATTAGCCCTCATTCTGATGCTGAAAGATATCCTACTAATTTGAAATTCTGTTAACATGGGTGTGGTCTGAAGTATTTCTAATGAGCAGAATGAGGCCAGCAGGTGGAGAGCAAACAGGTTTGTTATTCCTGCAAAGATCTTTCCTGGAGCTAAGGAGCAGACCTACTAGCAGGCCCTCTGAAACAAGTAGGGAAGAGAGTTGACCAGATGGCTACCTCTTGAAGACCTTGGGAGATAGATTGGGGGAGGTTCTTATACTGTAAGCTCTTTGAGGCTGGGACTGTATCTTCTTTTGTATCTTGTACAGTGCCAAGCTTATTATTGTCACTTAATACATGATAGATAAGGCTAAGATTATGTCATGGAGCTCACGGAATCTGTGACTTCCAGCGTCCTCTGACATTTTCCGCTTCAACCCTGGGGTGGTGGGGCTGGAGCTGACAGCCAGCAGCGGGGTCCTGGAGCTCTCAGCTGCCACAGGCAGCGGGGCCCACTGCAGCTCCCAGCCATTGTGGGGGTGGTGGGGGGAGGTGCAGGGCTACAGCTCCCAGCCACTGCAGGTGGTGGGGGCACCCCAGAGCTCTCAGCCACTGTGGGGGGGGGGAGGACCCTGGAGCTCCTAGATACCGTGGGGGACAGGGCACCCCCAGCTCCCAGCCACCATGTGGGGCCCTCACAGATCCCAGCTGCTGCGGGTGGCAGTGGGAACCTCAGCACTCTCAGCCACCAGAGTGGCAGGGGGACCATGGATCTTTGAGCCACCAAGGGCACCTAGGGAACCCAAGAGCCGAAGCAATAGTGGGTGCTGGACCCCCTCTTCCCCATTTTGTCACAGCTATTTCTAGTAAAAGTCAGGAACAGGTCTTCTGTGAATTTTTGGTTATTGCCAGTGACCTATCCCTGACTTTTATTAAAAATAACCATGACAGAAACTTAACCTTAATAATAGATCACATAGGACTCCCTCCCCTACCTTCTCTAAAGATGGCTAAAAATAAGGGTGAGCTTGAGCCTTTTGGAGGGCAGTAGGTCCTGTGAGGAGAGGATCTCTGTAGCCTTATTTTTGATTATGACGAAACTTGCATGGTTTGAATGGTTTCAACCAAGATTTACTTTAGGTTTTCAAGTTGTTAATTATTCAAAATGGCACCCAAATCCCAGGCATTCTAAGAAGATACAAATTGAGCCACCAGTATCACACAGTAAGACCACAAAGCTCTCCTAAAAAGGTAGCTGGGCATTCACTTATTGTGGGGACATGGTTGGGATAGAGCCAACATAACTAGCTCTAGACCACCTCTTCTCAGCTTCAGAGATACTCATCCAAAGAAATAGTCCCTGTTGGAGGCTGTTTACAGGCAAGTCTAGAGTAGGGCCCATGTTCCTTATTGAGGCAATGTATCCGATTCAAATTGTGAGCCATGAGTAGCTCTGTCAGTCACGTGGTGGGAGCATGAACTATCATACCCAGTTGTTTTTGTAATTAGTAGAGCTATTAGATCAGAACAGTCCTAATTTTTAATGTATTTATATAGCACAAATGATGCTTCATATTCCTTGTAGATATATACTTGTTTCTTATTCTGTCTTTTGAGATACGAAGCCTTGGTACCTGGCACCATTGAGTATGCTGTGGAATATCGAGATAAACTATATATTTTTGAAAGTGAAGAAAAACTCCAGAAGTTTATGAGGTAAATTTATTAACTTTTATTTTAACTTTTAATCATTTCACATTTTCTGTCTTGAAAGCACTTAATTTCTGTGTCTTAGGTTACCAGAAAGGTACTGGAATCAGAAGCTTCCACATAAACTCCCTCCAATAAAGGAACCAGTTCTACTTACTGCTCTTCCCCTGACTGGATATCTTGAACAGGCTAGTTTTTGCTTCTTTAATTTAAATTAAATTTAAGCTACAATATAGGATTATACTGTGTCTTCTGATTTTTGCTTTTTATTTTAAAATGTATTATTAATCTTGATTTTATTAATAGAAATTCGATAAAGATCATGGTAATACATGTTCTTACAGTTAAGGGAGTATACTACTGGTAGTTTAAAAAATGGCAGCTGTTTAAAGCTATTCGGAGATTTGTAATCTTAAAGCAGTCCTGGGGAAGATTAATTAATGAGCAGAATCCAGCTGAGGCCATCAAAGATACATGATAAACTGCAGAATAATGTAATAAAATTTATCCCAAGGTTCCTCCATTTATCTTATGGCTCTCTAATTTATCACAGAGTTATACTACTACTTGCATAGTGTTGTGTAAAATACATATGGAGCTAATATCCATGCCCATTCAATTTGTCACAGGCCTCTGACCATATCATCTGCCCCCTAATCCATCTTTGCATCCACTAATCCATTGTAGGTGGGATGTGCAGGTGGTATAAATCTGACCTTTGTACTGCTCTAATATTGGTGCTGCTTTGTGCATAGAGAGCGGCTGTAACTTAAGCCAGCCTTTAATGATGATGGAGGACCAAGGATATAGAGGACAGGCATGGTATAGGGCATTCCTGTTTGTTGTTGTTTCGTTTTTATTGCAGTTGCACTTAGGGGTCTTAATCATAGCGTAGTGCTGTTTTGTACAAACGCATAACAAAAACATAGATCTTGCTCCCAGAAGCTTGCCTTCTTTTCCATGCTGTGTTGGCAACAAGGAGAGTATGTTACATAAGAATGCTCTGGGGTGATCCTCTGAAAGTTAAACTGGGTTCATGAGCTGAGTATGATGATAGTACAGTATAGTATGGAGTAGCTACACTGCACTGGCAGGTCTGGCCATACATGTTCATATACATATGTTTGCGCACACTCTCACATAAAACTTACATGGCGTTGCTAACAGTATGGCAACTTGCCATGGGAAAGTGTTATTAAAATAAATATTAAACAGGCATTTTCTTTTCTATAACATATGGATGGAAAAGATAACTATTTACTCCTGTTGAAGTCAGTAACAGAACTCCCATTTATTTAGATGCTCGGACACCATGGAATATCAAAACGTATACAGATAGACTTAAGTGACAGCAGGATCAGGCTTTTAATGTATTTTTGGTATACTGTGTTCAAGTCCTTGCTACATGGCCTTCTTAAAACAATTTCTATTTCTTCAGGGGATAGCAACTTCTCTAATAAAAGCTATGAATGAAGTGGGCTGTTTAAAGCCAAAGTTTCCATTCTTAAGTGTAAAAAAAACTGCTCTGCTGTTTGTGGCCTATCATTTAAAAGGTATGGTAAAATGTGCTATAGTAATACCATTAATTGAATAAGTGGAATGAATTCTTTTATATAATTTTTAGATAAAAATGCAATCACTGACTCATCTGATTGCCCCATTCTTCTGAAGTCTGATTCTTTAAAAAATAAATACTATACATAGCATAGTACATATAAACACGTTTTTGGCAAATATATAGGGCACTAAGGTGAAAGAGGTATTAATAGACCCCCCAAAAATATTGTGTGACTCTAATGTTACTTTATCACTGTACTAGGGAAATTCCCTCCCCCTCTCCCCAAATTAACTAGTTTTAAAACATAACACAAAAAAAAATTGCTTTTAAAGCTAGCTGGAGCTGTAGTGTGAGCCAGTCTTGGGCAACCTGAACCATTTTTAAAACTGGTTGGATTCACTGTAATAAAGGATGCTGAAAGATCAAGTTAACACACTTATCTGACCTACACCAATTTCCAGAAAAGAATCAACCAAAATATCAGTGCAGAATCTAACTGCTTTTAAAAATGGTTTAGTTGAAACAGATTTTAGATTCACATGGAGCATTAATAGCTCTAAGGCCAGCTCCACAGCATGGATTCAGGTACTGATCCACTAAATTAGATCTAGTTATGATACAAGAAGCTGCATCAATAACTTTCTACGGAAGGACACAGGTCAAATGTACATGATGATATAATTAGATCTTTTAGCAGCCTTTACCAAGTCAAGTGTTGTTGACCTGCTAGCTTGTTTGTGAGGTCACTGGGGAAAATTTCAAAATGTATGGGTAAGGCTGTGAGTCTGTCACAGAGATCATGGATTCCGTGACTTTCCAGGACCTCTCAAGACTTCCACAGCTGCAGCAGCCAGTGTGGCTGACCCCAGGGTCACCCAAGCAGCTGTCCCCAGGGCCAGCTGCACCAGCTACTCCTCGGGTGGCCTCAGGCACCTGGCTCCGGGGCTGCCTGAGCAGCAGCAGTCCCAGGGGCCACCCCAGAGGTTGTCGGAGCAGCGGTACCCAGGGGCTTCAGAGCGGGGGGGGGCAGTCAACCCCAGGGTCCCCCGCCGCCCCAAACAGCAGCACTCCAGGGCCCTAGGAGCAGCTAAGATTTAGTCAGGGGTATTTATAGTAATAGTCATGGACAGGTCACGGGCCATTAATTTTTGTTTATTTCCAATGACCTGTCCATGACTTTTACTAAAAATACTCATGACTAAATCTTACCCTTAATTATGGGCTGTTATACTATCAGTATGCTGATGATTTTCAGTTCTGCATCTCATTCTTATTGAACCTACGTTATTTAAGATCTCCTTACTTTCCCAGTAGATAGATAAATACAATCTTAATGAAAGTTAGCTGACTTAAACTCAGTTCATAGAAGATTGAAGTGATACTTGTTGATAGAATAAAACATCTTTTGGAATTAACAGGTGGAAAGACTGCTTTCGCCACTTAGGGAGTATGCGCAAATTTTGTTTCAGTTGTTCATATCAGCTTATTATTTGACTTTTCACTGCTCCTGGATACACAGGTGACTAGGGTGGCCTAAAGAACTTGTCATCTGTAGCCAGCCCAGAGAGGGCAAGCTCTCCTCTCCAGTGTATTCAGGAGTCTAACATCTCCCTGGTTTGTGACTGAGCTTTCTATGCAGATATAGGAGGCAGTTCAGTGCTGTTGCTAGGGGACTCTGGGCAAGACCACATCCTTTACTTCCACTCACCAGAAGTCTTGCCTGTGATAGAGTAATATGTTCAGTGGTTCAGCTCTCCCCTGCCTTTTGTTATTTTTAATAACATGGATTTGGATTTACATGGATTTGGTTGGTTTTTTTAGGTAACGGCAAGTTTATCTTCTCTATCAGGTTATTCACATACTTATCTCTAATATCTCTAATAGATTAATTAATAGTTTACTAGTTCCAGTCAGGGAGCCAACCTTGTAAAACTTTCTTGGCCACCTGGATAAAATTCTTCTTGTGCATGGATAACTAGCTTGACCCTAGAAATCCCAGAATCCTAGACATCTATCTATGGTTATCTCCAAAACTGGATAGAATTGCATCTCAAATTTGGTGGGGGTTTTTTTGTTTTGTTTTTGGAAGATGTAGTGGTGGTTCCAATGAGAAGTCAAGGACATGTCTTGACCCTCATGAGTGTGCAATGAGCTGGAACAACAGAATTCCTGATCAACCACCCATCAGCCTCAAGCGCCATTAGATGCCTTATCGCTAGTTTGGAGAGCCCTGTGACTATCATCCCAGAGTGGGACCTGCATTTGGTCTTACAGACTCTTGCTTCATCATTTTTCAGTTCTTTGAGTGATTGCACCTGTGCATTCCACTCTTGGTATCTGTGCACCCAGCACACGGGCATTGGAAACTTTTTCCCTCTGTGGTACCCATTTGGTGGCTTGAGCTCTCCCTCCTGGCACATGCCACTCTGTGAAGGTATGAAGGGCAGAGCCTCCTTAGTCCCCCTCAGTTCCTTCTTACTGCCCACAATTTATGTTGGAACTCTGTTCTATGCTGGAACAATTCTTCTCTCAGCCTTTGTGTAACATAGTGCGTATATATATTGTTAGTCTAGTTCTTAGTGTTAAAAAAACAATTTTTTTTGGACTTGTCATTTCCCCGTTTGGGGTCTTTCTATTCATGGTACCAAAGTATGCCCTGGTCACCAAGTGCTTTTTACTCCAGGCCTATGCCAGTTAACAACCTGCCCAACAGCTTCCTAGCGTGCTTGGGAGAGGCACCCATGAACACTGGAGTGCCAGAGTTCAAGCCTAGGATGAAGAAGGATAGGAAGGCCAGGCTGTAATTCCTGCTGATGGAAGTGGTGCTCAGCCCCCAGTCAGAGTCATCCCAGTCTGACCCAGTGCTGAGTGCTGCAGCTTCGGTGAGAGGTGCACTTCCTGTGTTAGCAGAATCCCGGCACCATTCTCCCTTGCCTGCACTGAGGAAAAAGTACAAGGCTTCCAGGGGAAGATCTCCAGCCTCTAAGTCTGGTAAGATGGTCAGGGAGTTGAACAGAGTAAGAACTCCTCCAAATGTCTGCCTAAATCAGCACAGTCGGTTCCAGCACCACAAGGGGCATTGTTGAGGCCAGAAGAGGCACCATCAACTTCTTCAGCACCACAACAAAAGACCATCTCAGTGCCAACTACTCCAGAGGTGTTTGCAGTGGCAAGGAACTTGAATTGTCTCTCTGTGCTTGTGTCCCTATCCTTACAAGAGTCTGGTCCCCCAGCAAAGCTGCCAGTGATTCTAACACCAGTACCACAGTTGCCCACTTCCCAGATAAGCAGTCTCTCAGTGCCATCCCAGGGGAAGGCTGCTATGATGGCATCACTCTGCCCATCACCTGGCTCACAGCACAGCACAGTCTTCAAAACCAACAGGATAGGCTCTGCCATGGTCAGAGGAAAGGGAATTCTCCTTGTCAGACTCAGGGGTGGTGTCACACGTGTCTCAACCCTGAAGCAGGACCTGCCAGTCTTTGCCCAGATCCTCTCTTCCTGCTTACCAGCAATGGCACCTCCCATGGGAATATGGCCAGGATAATGGAGCGCTGCCCCATTTCAGTGGCCATTTTGGAGCCCATGGGGGTTTCCCACAACATTCAGCTCTTCTCCACACTGTGTATACTCAATGCTCTCATTTAGAAGGCCTGAGTCTATGCATCAGGCAGCATTTGGTACCGGGCCTGGTACTGAGCATCAGGAAGAGGCTCCAGTGCCAGAGCAACAGCCTACAGAGGAGATTCTACCTCTCCCACTCTTGGCTTCCTCTTCGTCCTTGCCAGATGATGCTGTTTTGTCTGGAACAGCGTCGCAGGGTGAATACACCCCTGTCTCAAGGTACCATGTCATGGGAAAGCAAAATGGGGGTGGAGGGTTGATGACTCAAATGCCTAGTAGCTAGCATTGTTACAGCTGCCCTTGCCTTCTGGGCAGCGCAGCCAAGCAGTCCCAGCTGGGCCAGTGTGGGGTAGATACACCCCATTTCAAACAATTTCACCTCCTCCTAATGACTTTGAAGTTTATCAGGAGTTGCTAAAGAGAGTGGCTGAAGACTTAGGTGTGTACAGGTTGAAGAGGTCAGGGAATCTTCACATCACCTGGTTGACTTTTTATCATTGGTGTTTCCTTCTAAGGTAGCTGTGCAGTAACAAGTTAATAATAGAGCCTATAAAGGCTCTGTGGCTGGCTCCTTCACTGACTCCCACCTCAAAAAGGGCAGAAAGAAAACATGATTTGCCCTATCAAGGTTTCGAATACCTCTATACTCTCTGCCACCAGTCATGAGAGCAGCTAATGAGAGAGTGTGTGTCAAGGGCATCAGACTGCCACCCCCAACTCAAAGGACACTAAAAAGATGAATGTATTTGGCAGAAAAAAATATTCAAAGGGGAGTTTGCAGCTGTGTATCACTAGCCAACAGGTTCTGCTGGGACTGTATGATTTTAATTAATGGGGCTCAATGGAAAAGTTCAAAGAGCTACTTCCAAAGAACACAAGACAGGAGTTCTCTTCCCTAGTCAATGAGGGCAAACTAGTCACGAGAACATCACTGCAGGCGGGGCTGGACGCAGCAGACTTGGCAGCTAGAACCATGCCTTCTGCAGCGGCCATGAGTAAATCATCCTGGCTACGGTCTTCTGATCTTCCCTGTGAAGTACAGAGCACTATCCAGGACAGAGATTGGCAACCTTTGGCATGCGGCCCACCAGGGTAAGTCCCCTGGCGGGCCAGGCTGGGTTTACTTGCCGCGTCTGTAGGTTCGGACGATCGCAGCTCCCACTGGTTGCGGTTCACTGCTCCAGGCCAATGGGGGCTGCGGGAAGCGGTGGCCAGCACATCCCTTGGCCCCTCAGTTCTCTTTGGGAAATATGGTCACCCTGCTGCTCCCAGCCGCCGTGGGTAGTGGGGGAACCCCACAGCTCCCAGCCACCACGGTGATGGGGGAAACCATGGAGCCACAGCAGCAAAAGTCACAGACAGGTCACGGCTTCCGTGAATTTTTGTTTATTGCCCATGATCTGTCCATGACTTTTACTAAAAATAACCATGACAAAATCTTAGCCTTAGTTATAGGCATAGGCCTCCCCATCCTGCTGCCCTAGTTCTGGGCCCCCTCAGGACACCTGAAACTGCAAAGCAGCCATTTTGATGGGCCAGTTGGAGTCAGCACATCAGTCTCCATCTCTCCAGACCCAAAGCCTCTCCCCTTCACAAACCATCTGTCCTGCTTCCGCAATGCTTCGTCCCGGATTACTTTGGACCAGTGGGTCTTGTGCATTGTGGAAGTGGGATATAATCACCAGTTTGCTTCTACCCCTCCCTCTTTCTTCAGGGACCACTCTCACGAGAAATACCTTGTCCAGGAAGTTCAATCATTCCTTCTTTTGGGAGCAAGAGATGAGGTTCCATATGGTCTCAGAGGGAAGGGGTTTTATTTCCTACATTCCTAATTCCAAAAGCATTATCTCAACAAATTCTTAAAAAGGATAAAGTTCCATATGGTCACCCTAGCTTCTATTATCCCTTCCTTGGATGCTGGAAACTGGTATGCCACCATTGACTTAAGATGCCTATTTCCATTTGGCAATCAATGAAGCTCACAGGAAGTAACCCTGGTTTCTGGTAAATCAAAACCATTACTAGTTCACTGTACTACCTTTTGGTCTGACAGCAGCTCCCAGGGTCTTTACAAAGGTCATAGCAGTTGTAGCTGAATTCCTTCGAAGATCAGGAGTACAGGTTTATCCCTGCCTAGACAACTGGCTTGTCAAGGGCCAGTCCAAACAGCAAGTGCAGAGAAGTGTTACCCTGAGTCAACAGTCAATGCTCAGTATTCAATGCTTTGGGACTGTTAATCAACACAGAAAAATCTCTCCTCTCCCCAGTCCAAAGAACAGAGTTTATAGGGGCTTGTGGGTAGGTGGCAGCATCTCCCACCTAGTGGTTAGGGCCCCGGGAAGCCATTACACTCAAGGGTTCATCTCTAGTGACATCCTTGTCTAGTGGGTGCAGTCCACAAGTGGCAACCCTACCTAATGGGTACAGTTCTTGGGATCAGTTGCTGAGCAGCAGCCCTGCCTAATGGGTTCAGTTCTGGAGTGGGGTAGGGGAACCCAGGCTCTCCCACTCCACTGGGTTCCGACCCAGGACTCTGGGAAGCTGGTTCAGCTTTGCCCACCCTGTGGTATCTTGTGCCAGCCTCAAGTCAACTCCCCTGGGTTACTTTATCCCTCCCTCTGCATCCTAGCCAGCCACTATCCATCTCTGGGGCATGCTGCCTTCCAGACTTCCTGCCTTACTCCTAGTCTCTGGGAGCTGCAGCTCCCTCCCCTCCATTCCCTGGCGGGGTGCAGGATCAGGTCATGTCCTTCTCTGGAGTTCCCAGAGCATGTCCTTCTCCCTTGCCTGCCAGCACCCATTGAGCTATCTGGCTGCCTTTTAAATCCCACCTCCAACTCAAGCATGCAGGGCTGTGCTGGATTAAACTCAAGCCAGGGCCTTTCTTCCAGACTACAAATTCCAGGCAATTTGATCAGCTGTCATAGGATTGAAGCCTTTTCTGGTCTCAACAATACAAAACTGTTTGAGGCTTCTGGTTCACATGACCTCTTGCATCTATGTGGTTCACCAAACTAGATTGCAACTCAGAATTCTGCAGGGCTAGCTGGCATCAGTCTACTTGCCAAGCCATCCTCATTACTCACCCAGCCACCATGGACTCCATGGTAAGAGTTCCCTCCCATGACCTTGCCTTCCTAGAAAGATGCAGCTAATGTGTGTGTAGGTGTTCCATTTGCCTACCCACAACCAACTCTCATGCTAGTGACAGAAGCTTTGAACCTGAGATGGAGGACCCAGCTTAGTTCTCTACAGATGCAGGGTCTATAGTCCTCAGAGAACTTAGCTTTACACATCAGTGTCAGAGAACTGAAAGCTGTCAGTCTGGCATGCCAAGTATTTCTATCTCAGATCAGGGGAAGCAGGCTGTTACTCCTCACAGACAACATGGCAGCAATGTTTTACCTCAACAAGCAGTGGAGAGCCCACTCTTCTCCACTTTGTCAAGGAGCAACCCTACTCTGGGAGCTTTGTATTGCCAACAGGGCCGGCTTTAGGCCAATTCCCCTGAATCGGGCCCCGCGCCCATGCCAAGGAGGGCCCCATACCCTAAAGAAGAGCATCTAACTTTTTAATTTTTATTCACCCAGCGGCAGTCTGGGTCTTCGGTGGCACTTCGGCAGTGGGTCCTTCACTCGCTTCAGGTCTTCGGCGGCATTTCAGCAGCAGGTCCTTCAGTGCCGCAGAAGACCTGGAGTGAAGGACCCGCCACCGAAGTGCCGCTGAAGACCCGCACCGCTGCCGGGTATTCAAATCAAGCATCACACTTCCTAAAGCCGGCCCTGATTGCCAACTCAGTAGATCTACAAGCATCTTACCTGCCAGGCGTACAGAACAACTGATCAGACCACCTGAGCAGATTGTTGACAAGTCAGCACATGAAGTCTCTTCGCTCAGATGTGGCCATACACATTTTCCAGCAGTTTGGTTTTCCCCCAGTAGACCTATTTGCGAGAAAATCTAACAGAAAATGTCAGCAGTTCTGCTCCCTGTGGGGCCACAGTCTGGATTCCATGACAGAAGCCTTTTTACTGATGTGGTCAGGCACACTCCTCTATGCTTTTCTGCCAGTCCAATTCATTCACAGATATTGCTAAAAATAAGACAGGACCAGGCCAGAGTCATACTTATAGCCCCAGCATGGGCCCATCACCAATGGTTCTCCACTCTCCTGGAGCTGTCAGTGAAACCTCCAATTTCACTTCCATTGGACTTGGACCTAATCTCCAAGGATCATGGTTGCCTTCTTTACCCGAGCCTACAATCCTTTCATTTAACTGCGAGGATGCTCTAAGGCTAGACACTAAGGAGCAGGCTTTCTCAAAAGGCATTCAAGAGATCATGCTACATAGTAGAAAGCCTTCGACAAGAGTGATTAAATGGAGGCATTTGTCCAGCTGGTCTCATCAATATGGGGTATTATCATCCAGTTATTCAGTTCAACTTATTCTGGACTACTACTTATACCTAAATACCAAGGTTTGGCAGTTAGTTCTATCAAGATACATCTGGCTGCTATTTCAGCATTCCATCCTATGGTGAACAATTGCTGTTTCTTCAGTGACATGTCCATGATGTTTTAAAGGGCATAGTCAAATTATACCCTCAAGTGCAATATCCTATTCCCCGTAGAATCTAAACCTAGTTACTGTCAAGACTTATGGGTCCCCCATTTGAATAGTTGACTACCTGCTCTCTGGTGATCTGGTGCTTGGTCCATATTTGCATCCCACTATGCTGTGGGTCAAGACACCACAGATGATGCTAGAGTGGAATGAGTTGTTCTCCCATTTTTCTTGAAATAGAATCCAATCCTATCTCCTGTTCTATGGCTTGTGAGTCACCAAGAGTGGAATGCACATGTGCAATCACTTGAAGAATTAAAAACAGTATTACCCTGTACTGTAACTGTTGTTCTTCAAGATGTGCTGAACATGTTCATTCCCTGACTTGCCCTTCTATCCCTCTACATTGGAATTATGGCAAGAAGGAACTGGGGCTGGGGGCTCTGCCCTTTATACCTGAACACAGCAGCATGAGCCAGCTGGGGGAATTCAAGCTGTCCAACGAGTACCACAGAGAGAAAAAGTTTCTGACAGCTGGACACACGGACACCAAGAGTGGAAGGACATGTGCAACGTATCTCGAAGAACAACAATTAAGGAACAGGTTTGTAACCATTTTTATTATGACATGCTCTAATATTTATCTTTCTATCAAGACCTGTTTCCTTGTGACTATTAATTCAACAAGAAAGATTTCAGAGCCCACCGTGCTGTCAATGAAAGTACCATTTCATACGTTCTACAAGAACAAAGTGGTTTTCCTAATCCCCAAATGCTTTCTAATCAAAACATTCTCCATACGTCTCATGAAATTATTGTACTATCTTTGTGTTCAAACCATTAACAACCTAAGGAGAATTTAGGGCACCATCTGGACATGTAAAGAGCCATGAAAATTGATCTCAAATGTACAGATTCATTCGCAGACTGAGCCTCAAGGATCATTTACTTTCTCCCAAAGTTTATAGGCCTCCAAATTCTCCCTGGCCATGAGGATGAAGTGCTGAATTGTTAACACTTTTGTAGCATCTGTTAAACAGTTCCAGGGATTCAACTTCATTCCACACACTCTGTAGCAGTTTTCTGGACAGAGCCTTCACTACTACAGAGGAGATATATAGAGTAGCCACTCGATCCTTGACCAATGCTTTTAACATTAAGTGTGCCTCCTGTCCTCTTAAAATACATCCTTTGCAGGAATGTGCTTTGTGCGTTGGTCCCATTGTAAATTTTTCTAGATCTTTTTTCTCAAGCAGTTTGGATTTCTGTCTCCCTCCCTTTTACCTACACTGTCTCTTTCCTTCATTCCTGTGCTTTACTATTTCACTGTTGTGCTTTAGTGCACATCAGTCACAGATTGTGGGAGATGCTGGGCTCCAGAATGGAAGTTTGGTACCTGATCATTTCTTTTCAGAACATCTGAAACAATCCACTGACGCTGGTGATTTCCAAATAGGAAAAACAGAAGTAGAGTTTGTCTAACACATGGCCACACTGAAATGACATCTAGTTTGTCTACCAGTTTTGACTGTTGTTAGGGTTTTGTTTTAAAATCACATCTAAGTGTTTCTGTGGCTTTGGAAGCAATCTTCTGGTGGGCAGAAATAATAGGTATGGTCTCACTCAGTTCTCTAGTAACAGTGCTGAACTGCTTCCAATGACTGTGCAGAAAAGGCACAGCCTATAAATCACAGATTAGGAGAGATGTCACTCATGGAAAGGAAATGGTTAGGTTACCTCACCGTAGTTATTCATGCCCACTAGCTTGACTGATGTATTGTGCTCTGTTTACAAATACACTTAAACATCACTCAGGGCTTCAGCTAGTGCTGCAGGCAGCTGCATACACTTTTAAGTAAGACAGATTGTTATAGCATGTAGCATAGTTCCCCATGCTGTCCAGTCCAGTTCTAGGCCCCATTCAAGATATCGATTATCATCTATGCAGCTCTGGTTGGCCTGAGATTTGGCTGTCTTAAACCACCAGTTCCCCTATGCCGTATTACAATTACACTCAACAAGAATACTCTTGCTTTCTGTCACCATGGTTGAATACCAAAATGTGGGATGGAAGAAGTGGGGTTGGGGTTGTGGTGTAAGGCCCTTGGCCCTGAAATTTGTTTCCACTTGGCTATTTAAGATGTATTTTAATATGCTTTTTTTTCCATTAAAGACCAAAAAGCTGAGCACCCATGGCTATTTAAATTCAAGTTATGAATGCTCTGCACTT
Source organism: Mauremys mutica (assembly GCF_020497125.1). NCBI lineage: Eukaryota > Metazoa > Chordata > Testudines > Geoemydidae > Mauremys > Mauremys mutica. The sequence continues at coordinate 84,061,211 of NC_059074.1, read as the reverse complement.
CTGCAAATCACATCCCAAACTTTTTTTTTTTTTTTTTAAATCTGGGCATGTTGCCTCCGGATGTAGCCTGTGGTAGTGTTATCAGTAGTTGAGGTGGAAAGGTGTGGGTTTGATCTTTGTCTTTAATTTGTAATATGACTCCATATATCATAATGATTGCAATATAAATTTAAAAAAATAAATGGAACATGGTATATTTTAATATACTTGATTTCTTGCAGCTTACAACCCCAGGAGCTCAGAATATGTACAAAAAAAGTACAAGAGGAAACTGGAGCAGTTCATAGATCACTGTGACCTCATCCCCTACTTGGGTACAAAAATGACGCGTAAATACAAAGAACCTCAAAATAGACCTATTGACTTTGATCACAAATTACAGATGTTTTTGTGTCTTAAAGATGTAGATCCAACCTCTGGTTAGTTTGGAATGTGCAATAATGAAATAATTGGGCATTTTCATTGAACTACTGAATTCTGATTAGCTTGGTGAATATACTTATTTTGTACTTCAACTGGTCATAAAGGCTTAGCCATAAAAATAATTCTGTTAACAAAGAACATTATACTTTTATGAATAGATAAAAGACTCTGATAGGTAGAATTTAGTTATGATTGGCTGCCATAGATTTGAGGTAGTTTACTGTAAAAACAACTATGTAGTTTAATATTCATATACAATATATTTTAGAAATGTTTATAATCTTGAAAAGTAGGGAATATTTTGATCAGCACTGAAATAAAATTATTAAATATTCTGAAACACTTCACTGAATTTTACAATTTTGTTTTTCACTGTCATTTCAGATATTTCCTTGTCTCTCAGTATGTTAGCATTATTAGTACAATAAATGCACTTTTATTACATGCAGTGAAACAAGCTTAAATTTCCTTTCACACCATTGTACAGTCAGAGATAGTTAGACACGACTACATTGATTAAACTTGTTCTAGATTTTATACTTACCACTATTTCTGATCATTAACAATGTAACCAATCATTTTGAGGGGAAAAGGGATGTTTAAAAAACCTTTTTGGAAAAATGGTCTATAAACAAAAATCAAGATGTTTCAAGATACTAGTGTTTTTAAACATATCCAAGCAGAATGCTTTTGGAAATAAGTACCTACAGGTGACATGACATCTGACTACAGACTAGTTATTGCCTGTTCCTTGTATTGTTTCTACCCAGTTCTTTATGTTTGTACAGCCATATTTACAATTTACAGTTTGAGGATGTGAATGTAAAATTAAACTATTAAAAAAATTCTCAAAAGATCTTTATCTCAGAAAAACACTCAGAACCTATCCGCTCTCAGGTCCGTATCGTTCTGTTTGAAAGGACTTTTTAAAAGCCTAAAAGAGTCCTGTGGCACCTTACAGACTAACAGACGTATTGGAGCATAAGCTTTTGTGGGTGAATACTCACTTCGTCAGATGCATGTAGTGGAAATTTCCAGTCTAGACTGATTCTTGCCTGCATATTTATACCTGCCTCTGGAAATTTCCATTACATTCATCTGATGAAGTGGGTATTCACCCACAAAAGTTCATGCTCCAATACATCTGTTAGTCTATAAGGTGCCCCAGGACTCTCGGTTGCTTTTTACAGCTCCAGCCTAACACAGCTATCCCTCTGGTACTTAAAAAGCCTAGTTAGTTCTCAAAGCCAAGCTGGTGTCTTAGCCGGTGCCTTTCAAGCATTTTCTTTCCACATTTTGCTGATTTTTAAAAAAATGTTTTAAATAAGGCAAGAGCTTTCTAAACCGTGGGACTAGCCTGGCAGGGCGCTGAGCAGGTGCAGAGAAAGAGAGAAGGTCCGTGGTGTTGCACTGGCGGCGGGTCGGGAAGCGGTGACACATGGTTACAAGGCGAGGATCGATGTAGGCTGCATGGCAGAGACCTGCGGACCGGGCTGCCTCAGCCGGACCCGCGCGCCCAGGTGAGCGAAGACCGACGCTAGGCCAAGCACGAGGAAAGCTGCTCCCAAACCGGGCGGCTGGAGGATGAGGGAGCGCGCGCGCACCGGAACGTGCTAGTCAGTGGGAAGCTGCTGGCCTACGGGGGAACAGTCCCTGACCGGGCGCGGGCCCCTTTCTAGAGAAGTCCGCGCATTCCCCCGCCGTGCGCGAGGGGAGGAGCCGGGCGGCTGAGGCGTTGGCGTTGGCGGAGGGGGCCGTTGCTGTTCGTTACAAAGGAGGCGGGGCTTGGGCTGCCGGCTCTCGGAACCTTCTCGCGGCCTCGCCGATTTGCTGCAGCTTTAACAGCCGAGAGGGACGTGCGGGCTGCTCGACGCCGTGACGCAGGTTCGTGCCCCTCCCAGGGGGGAGGAGAGCGCGGCCGGGCCGGGCCGGGCGCGCACCCTCCCTGAACGCTGCCTGCGGCTGCCGCTGGTGAGTGAGCCCCGCCGTGCCAAGCCGAGGCGGCCTCGCCGGGCTGCGGGAGCGGCTAGCGCAGGTCTCCCGGACGGGCTGCAAGAGCCTGTGCGGGACGTGTCTCACCCCCCGGGCAGGAAGGTCTCCCCGACGCCTGAGGCTGCTGCGGGCCGGGTGGCTAGAAACCCCCTCGCTGCCTGCTGGGCGAATGGTCTGGCCATGCAGCTTGGAAGGGGGCGATGGGCGGGAGCCGGCTCGCTGGAGCGCTGCCAGGGAGTGTCCTGAGCCTGACCCGACCCCCCATCGCCCGCCCCCGAAGGCGGGCCCTTCTCTCCACAGAGTCCGAGATAGCCCCTTGTCTTAGCGGTTTCCGACACACTCGAGCCAGCCCGTGTGCATGGCCCCCCGCACGCTGTAATGTGGGGACCACAGCCCCTGCTTGCACTGTCCTACATAGCACTTTACATCCTGGGGAGACTTCCAGCTTCAGGCTGCTTATGGGGCATGTCCTCCCCCCATCTATAAATGGGGAAACTGAGGTGTGGAAACTGAGGTGTGATTTGCTCAGTATTAGGGTAAACCAGGACCAGAAGCCGAGAGTAAAACCCTGGAGTCCTGGTTACCAGAGCCCTGTTCAAATACCTGCAATGACAATCGTATAGCCAAGATCCTCTTGATAAACTGCTCATTGTTTCAGAACATGTTTGGTTTTTTTTTTTTACTTTTGGATGTGATTTGATATGAAAGTTAAAATAAATAAATCAGCCCCAATTTAAAAAACAAAAACAAAAATAGATGCCAAAAGTCTATTATCCTAGTCTGGCCTGCCATTGAGCTCTGATCCTTTAATCTCCAGTGTGCTGTTCAGTGCTCATCTAGCTCCTTTCTGGTTATTTGATGTTTAATTAGAGACCCTAGTAGCTTTTCTGACTTTGTGATAAATTCTATACTTCAGATGTTCTCAAACTTTTTTCACTGTACCCATTTTTATACAGACAATGTCTTGTGGGCCACAATCCTCTCCCATTCACAAGTCTGGAAAAGAATTTCTCCCAGGTGGCAGTCATGCAAATCTATGTTACAATTACAACCATTGTTTCTATTTAAAATATCCTAATGCTGGATATTTTTATTGTTTTTATTATTTTTAGCTGTCCTAATAAATCTTAACAGCTGTAAATGAGGAGACAACTAACACCATGTAATTAGCCAGCTCTCTACAGACCATCAGCAAATACTACCTGGACCAAAATTTGTCTCATATTTGATCATATTAGAGAGACAAGTAGGTGAGGTAATATCTTTTTTGGCCCAACTACTCTTGGTGAGCGAGAGATTATTTTGAGTTACATAGAGCTCTTCATGTCTGGGAAAGATTTTCAGGGTGTCACAGCTAAATACAAGATTGAACAGAGAGAATATGTGCTAACTGCTTGTGCTAAACTGGCTGTTGGATCTTGTATTTAGCTGTGACACTGTGTACCTTTCTCAAGCCTGAAGAAGAGCTCTGTGTAGCTCAAAAGCTTCTCTCTTACCAACAGAAGTCGGTCCAATAAAAGATGTTGTCTCACCCACCTTGTCTCTCTAATATTCTGGGCCCAATATGGCTACAACTGAGATCATATTAGTGTGCCTTCCTGTTTTATATAATCTCCCTAGAGCAGGGGTTGGCAACCGGTGGCTCGCGGCTCGCCAGGGTAAGTACCCTGGCGGGCCGGCCCGGTTTGTTTATCTGCTGCGTCGGCAAGTTCGGCCGATCGCGGCTCCCACTGGCCGCGGTTCGCGGTCCCAGGCCAATGCGGGAGGCAGGAAGCGGCGCGAGCCGAGGGATGTTCTGGCCGCAGCTTCCTGCCTCCCGCATTGGCCTGGTACCGCGAACCGCGGCCAGTGGGAGCCGCGATCGGCCGAACTTGCCGACGCGGCAGATAAACAAACCGGGCCAGCCCGCCAGGGTGCTTACCCTGGCGAGCCGCGAGCCACCGGTTGCCGACCCCTGCCCTAGAGAGAGGCTTTTTTTTTTTTTTTTTTAAAACAACAAATATTATTAGGATCTTGCATCCAGAAAAGTAATGATACCATTGTGTTGCTATGAATGTATACAGTACCTAAATACCTACATGCATGTGCAGCTTCTGCAAGTTAATGTTGTTATGAGAACCATAAGTTTGAATTCCTTGACAATTGTTTAAACACGTAACCTTATTTTACATTTCTTATACGAAAGTTAACTATTTTTATGAATATCACAGGTAGCTAATATATTATATATGGGCAAATTAAAGTTGTTACTGTACAAAACATAACTGTTGCATTCACTGACCACTTTGTGCTTAAACATGCTGTTTTATTTGTTGCCTAAAAGTAGCTTTATTATTTTTGCATAATTTCATTCTTTTAGACCAGCGGTCGGCAACCTTTCAGAAGTGGTGTGCCAAGTCTTAATTTAGTCACTCTAATTTAAGGTTTCACATGCCAGTAATACATTTTAACGTTTTTAGAAGGTCTCTTTCTATACGTCTATAATATATAACTAAACTATTGTTGTATGTAAAGTAAATAAGGTTTTTAAAATGTTTAAGAAGTTTCATTTAAAATTAAATTAAAATGCAGAGCCCCTCACACTGGTAGCCAGGACCCGGGCAGCGTGAGTGGCACTGAAAATCAGCTTGCGTGCCGCCTTTGGCCTTGCCTACCCCTGTTTTAGACTCTGCCTGCAATACAGAATTTTACAAAAAAAAAAACAACCAAAAACCACACAGGTTGCTACCACTGGCTTAGCAGAACTGGTGTTTATATGGGTAAGGACCATCATATAAGGCTGCTCTGGCAGCTTCCACCATTTTTACCACTTGTTAGTGCTGTTTCTTTCATAACCACCTCTGGGCTGAGAATGAGCAGGGAAAGGTTTGAAAGAGAATTTTTCAGAAGTTGGAGCATGTGAAACTAGGGGTGAAATCATGCCCTTGAAGTCAATGGGAGTTTCACTATTGACTTCAGTGGGCCAAGATTTCATCATAGGTTCTAATAAAAGTCCCATCATAACCCTAAGGTATTTGTGAAAGTGAAAGCTAATAACTAAATTTTTTCTTTCCACTCACTTTTTTTTTTTCCAAGTTCCAAAAGACATTAGTTTCAGATGGGGCAGTCATTTTGGGTACTGAACAGCACGAGGCACATTGGTACTAAATAAATAATAATTGTCAAAAATAGTTTCCATTTCATGAAGTTTTTATAGCTGTTCTTAAGTATTTAAAAAACTTTGTTTTATTTGAAGGGAAAAAAGTATATGTCAGGATTATTGACTTTGTACAACTAGGTCAAAAGCTTCAGTTTTGCTGCAGAAATTCCTTAGTTCTGGAGTAAGTTGTAATACTTTGTTTTTTGTAATGCAAACCTCTAATAATGTTCCTTTTTTTTTTCCCCCCAATAATACTGTTTTACTCTTGTAGGTAACTCTTTTCCTGTTTGCAATAAAAATGGCAGAAGCAACTGCTGACCCTCCAGAGAAGCTTGTTATCCATTCTAAGGCTCACAGAGATACCATTCTAGCTAATTTTGCTGAACAAAGGAAAAAGAATTTTCTTTGTGATATCACTTTAATAGTAGAGGATGTGCACTTCAGAGCCCACAAAGCTTTACTTGCTGCCAGCAGTGAGTACTTTTCAATGATGTTTGTAGATGAGGGAGAGATAACCCAGTCAATTTATATGTTGGAGGGAATGGTTGCAGACACTTTTGGTGCACTACTGGAATTTATCTACACAGGTTATCTCCAGTCCAATGAAAAAAGTATGGAACAAATCTTGGCAACTGCACAACTCCTAAAAGTGAATGATTTAGTGCGGGCACATGCAGATTATCAGACCAGCCGTAGCCCAAATAATGTATTACCTCTCACATCTAGTAGTGGTGCTTCAGTAGTTGTCTTTGCAAATGACAAGAAAAATGGAGATCCACCAAAACGAAAACGAGGAAGACCAAGAAAAGTCAAGAATGTTCAAGAGGAAAAATTTGGGACAACTTCTGTTGAAGATGTGCAGCTAAGAGAGAACAATTCAGTGCAAAATAAACAAAATTTTATGAAAAAAGTTGCAGTGGAAGAAACAGTTGCTGCTGAACAAGTTCCAGTAAGGAAAGAAATGGAAGAAACTGAGCCAGCTTGTGGTTCAGAAGCTGCTGTAGATCTATCAGCTGAGAAGGATGAGAATTATGATCCTAAAACTCAAGGAATACAGAGCAATCAGAGTCGTTATAGCAAACGTAGGATACGGCGGTCTATCAAGCTAAAAGATTATAAACTTGTTGGTGATGAAGATGGAAAAGTATTGACAAAGAGAACTGATAGAAAAAGAAAACGCACAGGTTCTGAAGCTTGTTGCAAAGAATGTGGCAAAGTGTTTAAATATAATCACTTTTTAGCTATTCATCAGAGAAGTCATACAGGTAGGCATAAAAGACTACCTTTTTTGGGTTAGGGTATGGTAACTCGCTACAATTGGTTTGCATTGGAATTGTTCAAATGTTGCTTTATAACATGGTATTGCTAGACACACGCTGTATATATGGTGGTTAACCAAGATTTTGTTTCTACTATTTTACTTAATTCTCACCTTCAGAGATTATAAACTTTGTAGTTTGCACACTGGTTGCTATCTAGTTAATTTTTTTCCAATGAAAAAATATTAAATTTGATATTGGCAGTGCCTAGACAATGATACTTACAAAATGATTTATTTTGAATGGTTGCTATAAGGAAGCTTGGTTTTTTTCTGTATTAATCCTCCTGGTCTACTGAAAATTCATTTTTTAATTGTGATAATGTACTAGTAGTAAGATGCATTACAACTTAGAATATTTACTTATACATTTATTAGCAATAACTCTTTGCTATTTACAGTCTTGGTGCTTTATTTTTAGGAGAACGCCCTTTTAAATGCAATGAATGTGGTAAAGGCTTTTCCCAGAAGCACTCTCTTCAGGTTCATGAGCGGATGCATACTGGAGAGCGACCATATACCTGTACTGTCTGTAGTAAGGCTTTAACAACAAAACATTCTCTTTTGGAACACATGAGCCTACACACAGGTAAGTAATCAAAGACCAATATAATCTAACTATATTAGGTATTAGACATTTCAAAACAAACATTTCTGCTCAGTATTTTCTTTTTAAAGTAAGTGTTAGCTACCTTACAGCATAAGAGTCTGTTATACAGAAATGTTAGTTATGTTTTTAGCTTAATTTTTGGAATTTAATTATTTGTATTTTTAGGAATATTAATTTTTATTACAGGACAGAAGGCTTTTACATGTGATCAGTGTGGGAAGTATTTTAGCCAAAAGAGACAACTGAAGAGTCATTACCGAGTGCACACAGGTATAACAAGGCTGGTGGGGGAGGACGGGCGGGCTGCCTGACTTTCTCCCCCTTCTCCCTTCCCCTGTTATGATCAGTTAGGCTGTCATCTGGTCACCAGAGATAAGTAGTACCATCACTGTTTGTTGTCAATATTGTGCTTTGTGTTGTTCCCCTACTCCTCTGGCTGAATGGTATTGATAGCTTTAAAAGGAGTCCCTACCAATTTTGTTCTAGAAAGATGATGGCTGGATAATAGGCATGTAAAGTGGAGAGGAACTAAGGAATCACAAAGCTCCAAAAGAAAAGTGGTAGATTCCTGATGGGGATCAGGAGTTAAAACAACCAGTATCCTTTCTTCAGTGATAGACTATCAGGGTTGGAAGGGACCTCAGGGGGTCATCTAGTCCAACCCCCTGCTCAAAGCAGGACCAATCCCCAATTTTTGCCCCAGATCCCTAAATGGCCCCCTCAAGGATTGAACTCACAACCCTGGGTTTAGCAGGCCAATGCTCAAACCACTGAGCTATCTCCGCCCAAATGGAATAGAATAATGCCGCATTTCTAGTGATGTGCAGGAACAGAAGTAACTGGTGAATTGTTGTCTTTATATATTATATTAAAGTGGTTATTTTACAGGGAAGTGCTTTAACAAAGATCACTGAAGAAATACAGGGGATCACTTTTGCACTGACACTTTTTTTATTATTGCGACAAGGCCATTCATTGCCGGAATGTAACCAGTGTCATCGCAAATTCATGGATGCAGCTCAATTAAAGAAACATCTAAGAACACATACAGGTATACATTACACACCAGTTTTCTTTCAAGGAATGCTAAGACTAACTTGTTGGCTGTGATGGGTTCACATAGCCCATCCCTGGTTGGCAGGGAGACATCCATTAAGTGTGCAGTGATGTCCTGGCTCCTGGTGAGGAGGTATGCCCCCTAGGAATGGCCACAGGTATTTGTAACCAGTGCAAAAGAGAGGGTCATGTGGAGGCAGCCTAAAAGCAATGCCTATTATAAGATTGGCTGCTTTTCTCACAGAGAAACAGTGGTACAGTTCTGGGTGAGGACTAGGTCAGGCTGATGGAGAGCCAGGTGGTGGTAGGAACCTACTCACTGCAACCCAAGAACAGAGAGAGCTGCTCCCAGAGGTCTTGAGGGATGGATTATTTGTGAACCCTGGTGACCAGTACAAGTGTTACTTTTTATTATGTTTTAATGAACTTGACTTTGAGACGGGGGAACATAATTTGAAATACATAGGATGTATGTTGCTTGGAGAGTTGGAGGGCAAGCTGAGGCAAACTGACTCTCCCATGATCATTAAGCATAACCTTCCAAGAAAGGTTTCAGAGTAGCAGCCGTGTTAGTCTGTATCCGCAAAAAAAAACAGGAGTACTTGTGGCACCTTAAAGACTAACAAATTTATTTTAGCATGAGCTTTCGTGATGCATCCGAAGAAGTGAGCTTTAGCTCACGAAAGCTCATGCTAAAATAAATTTGTTAGTCTTTAAGGTGCCACAAGTACTCCTGTTTTTTTTTTCTTCCAAGAAAGTAATTCATGTTGAAGGTCACGTTTGGAAGGTCACCTGCAAAGATTTCTTTTAAAATCATTATAATTCTCTTGTAAGAATTACAAAAGGCAAAAACATACTATTATTCTAAAAATGTATTTTGTGCTTGAACAAAATTAGACTCTATACTACCTCAAGATCCGTAGAAATCTCAGTTTTAGACTTCCTGCTTCCTGTGATGGTCCAAGGACACCACAAATACCATAAACAATGGGAATTAAAATAAAGGTTATAATGTAACGAATTTCAAACCCTTATGGTACCTGTGCGTTCTTTATCAGGTTTTTCTGCCCCTTGGAGTAACGAGAAAGTAATTCAAAATATAGTGCTAGTTATACCTTTAAATAGTAATATTAACAGCAGATTCAACTTTTTCTTTTTCTGGAATTTTACAAGCATGTTTTTGAATTACAAAGGTTTTGCTACATTTATCTTCGTGGAGGTTTAGATTTGCAAATTTACCATGGAAAATTTAATTTTAAATGATAGAAAAATGAAAACATACTATGCAACTTCAGATTTGCATAACTTCTCATAGTTTCTCTATCTTTGACAGGGGAAAATTGCTTTTATAAATAAGGATACCCTTAAACATTTGCTTTTTGCAATTCCCTACGTATGTATAGTGTGTGAGATATTGGGTCAATGCTTGCTTTCTCATTTTTTAGAAAAAGGTATATGCAGGGATTATTTTCATTTGCACTATTGTGGTCATTGCATTTTCTTTCTAGGACAGCATGCTGTGCTGTTAGAGTAAGACTTGTTGGTAGCACTTCAGTTGTTAGTGGCTGCTATAGCACTGTAAATATAGCAAGGGGATGAGTGTGCAGTGAGAAGTAAGAGGAAGAGGCATAGTATCAAGGTCAGGGTTAAAAACAATGTAATTGAGAAGTTTTAGTGTTGTCTCAAGAAAAGGCAGGCCAGGCATCGGAAATAGCAGCTGAGAGAGGTTAACAGATTTGGCCCTTCTCCAAAGATGAAAAGAACAAGAAAAAATGACCCTTATTTTTGGTTTTTGAACGTACTGTTCTGCTGTGACAACATTTCTGAAAACTTGTGCACAGTGGAAGCTGGTTATATCACTCGCTATTTGGTTTGGGGTCATGTGGTGATCCCTGATCTATTACATGTCTAGAAATATCTAGGCCAGGGGTGGGCAAACTTGTTGGCCCAAGGGCCACATCTGGGTGGGAAATTGTAGGAAGGGCCATGAATGTAGGGCTGGGGTAGGGGGTTGGGGTTCAGGAGGGGTGCAGGGTATGGTGGGGGGCTCAGGCCAGAGGGTTGTGGTGCAGGAGGGGGTTGGGGTGTGGCAGCAGCCTCAGGACAAGGGGTTGGGGTGCAGGGTGCAGCAGGGGGCTCAGGGCAAGGGGTTGGGATGCAGGAGGGGTGCGGCAGGGAGCTAAGGGAAGGGGGTTGGGGAGCTCAGAGCATGGGGTTGGGGTGCAGGAGTGGGTTGGGGTGTGGTCTCCGGCCCAGTGCCACTTACCTTGAGTGGCTCCAGGGTGGCAGCAGTGCGCAGCCGGGCTAAGGCAGGCTCCCTGGAGGTACCACCCCAGGAGCTCTTCTTGGCTGCAGTTCTGACCAATGGGAGCTGTGGGGGGCGGTTCCCGCAGGTGAGGGCAGCGCACAGAGCCCTCTGCGCCCCCCCACCACAGGGGTTGCAGGGACGTGGTGCCAGCCGCTTCCGGGAGCGGCGTGGGGCCAGGGCGGGCAGGCAGGCAGCCTGCCTTAGCCCCGCTGCGCCATGGGGCTGGCAATCCCATGGGCCGGATTGAAAGCCCTGATGGAATGGATCTGGCCTGCGGGCCGTAGTTTACCCTCCCCTGATCTAGGCACTACAGGGAAATGTTATGTTACTTTCTGTTCACTTTCTTTGCTTTGCCAGTTTGTGACATTGTTTTGCTATTATGCAGCTTTTTGTCATTGCATTTAATCCCTCTGGCTAGCTCCATGTAAGAAGAGTAATTCAGTACACAGTAAAATCCCAATTTACCCAAACTCCCTGTTAACTAAAGTTCCTTTGTATTCCTTGGAGTTGGCACTGCTTCACAGTGGTCAAAGTGTGTTACTGTCTAACTTAGGGGCTGGCAAACTTTTTGGCCTGAGGGCCACATAGGGTTTAGTAAATTGTATTGAGGGCCAATTAGGGGAGGGGATCGTGGCCCGGCCCCCACCTCCTATCTGCCCCCACACACACCCCCAGGACTCCTGCCCCATCCAACACCCCCTGTTCCCTGACGGCCCCTCTGGGACCCCTGCTCCATCCACACCCACCTTCTCCCTGGACCCCTGCTACCTCATGCAACTCCTCCTCTCATTCCTCACAGCCCTTCCAGGACCCCTGCCCCATCCAACCATCCCTTCTCCTTGTCCCCTGACTGCCCGTGGAACTCCTGCCCCCTGCCACCGCATCCAATCCCCCCTCCTTCCTGACTGCCCCCCAAGAACCCCTGCCACCATTCAACCCTCTGTTTTCCCCTCGACTACTATCCACATCCACACCCCTGACCACCACCCCGAACTCCCCTGCCCTCTATGCAACCCCCTCACTCTCTGTCCCCTTATCGCAGTGCCTGGAGCACTGATGGCTGGCAGCGCTACAGCCATGCTGCCTGGCTGGAGCCGGGCCACACTGCCACTGCCACCACGCAGCACAGAGCACCAGGTCAGGCCAAGCTCTGAGGCTGCGCTGCCCCAGGAGCTCAAAGCCCTGCCGCCCAGAGCACTGCGCTGGCAGCGGAGCGAGCGAGCTGAGGCTGCAGGGGATGGGGGACAGCAGGGGAGGGGCTGGGGGCTAGCCTCCCAGGCCAGGAGCTCGGAGGCTGGGCAGGACGTCCAGCCCGCAAGCCGTAGTTTGCCCACCCCGGTCTAGCTGGATTGTAGCCTCTTTGAAAGCCATGCTTTCTCACACTAGAAGCAAAATAATTTAACTTTGTTTATTCCTGAGTTAGCAAGCATGAATAACTTGCTTTTACACTTGTTAGTGTGCACAGTGGTGATTTCTTAGAACTTACTGTAATTATGAGCAGGCAGTATGACCTATTGGATAGAGCATAGGAGCTCTGGAGACCTGGGTTCTATTCCAGGCTCAGCCACTGGTCACCTGGATGACCTTGAGCAAGTCAATTCACTGCTTTCCCTCAGTTTCCTCATCTGTAATATGCAGCTAATGATACTTAAAGTGCTTTTAGATGTACTGATGAAAAGTGCTATATGAGAGCCTGTTGGAGGTATTGATTATTACAATAATTATAACTTATGAGTGTACTTCAAACTATCTTTTTTTTTGTAGGTGAGAAGCCATTTACTTGTGAAATCTGTGGCAAGTCATTCACAGCAAAAAGTTCTCTTCAGACTCACATCAGAATCCACAGGTACAGTATAGTTTTGCTATTTATTTAGGAAGTTTTAACAGGTTTAAAATTCTTGCCATATAAATGTCAAAGATAAAACAATCATTGCAACAGTGAACTTTTGTTTAGAGAAATATACAGTAATATAATGATTGGCTCTCTATTTAACAGGTTGTTACCTTATTACAGAATGAGCATCTTTACGCTACCCAAGATGTGCATGATTTTTATTAAATTGAGTGAATCTCTGATATGCAACTTCTAATCAAGTAGCTGTCATATATGGGTTATATGACACTAATAACCATTGCTCCTTAGCTGCACTTACTTGATGTGTGGGTACTGATTGATTACTAAATGCTGTGAATACCATGTATTTGTTTTTTATTAAAATTTATTAGCATATTTGAATCAATGTAAAATTTTACAGATTTTAATGAGGAAATTAATAAGTCCTATATCATATTTTTTCATGGTGGTTTTTACATTTTGAAGTGTTAGTAGGTAGTATTATAACTAATCTGGGCATGCTGTAAAGCTCTCCTCTCTGACAGAGCATTTCCACTATAATTGATGTGGTAGTGGTGGTGATTTTAACCAGAGGAGAGTAGGAAAGTCTCTTAAGTACACTAGTGACCTTGTCATGTAGTTTTAATTTATCTGGCAATCTTTTAGGTTCTACAGAAAACCCAAGTAAGTTAAAGCCAGTAATTTAGGTTGCATTTTTTAGAATGGATGTGATTTCTTTCCTAGTACAGTATTACAAGCAACACCTACGATTTCTATAGCTGAGAGATTAGGTCAGGAGGTGGGGGGGAATTCTTTTCAGTTTTATTTGGTACATTTGACAACATTGTGCATAAGCAGTTTCACTATAGTCAGTTTCTCCTGTTGCATTTGCAGATCTCTCAGTTAAAGAGGAGAAAAAAAATTAAACAAAATGGGTACACTTGTGTTTTAAAAGTCAGGTGTTCTTGTTTATCACAGATTCCTTGTTAATTTGAGGTATCAGACCTTACACCTGAAATTGATGTCATGATATATGGCATACATCTGCTTTATTTTATGTTTTTTTCACTTTAAAATCACAATGTACTGGATTAATTTTAATAGTAAACTTGTAACACTGTTCAGATGATAGATGCACAATTTCTAATTTTGTATTTGATTACTGCATGAGTAAATGTTATGAAGGTTCAGAAACATTTTGCTTTTGGAAGAGGGTTTTAGTGCTCACGAAATATGCCAGGTTAACAGTTAGTTGGCTCTTAATTTATTCATAAACTGTTAGTATGAGTTAGTGGAAGTGCAAGCTTCCTATCAAGTTTCCTCGGTAGCATCTCGTCATTTGATATTTCAGTCATCATGTACTTACTACCCAATTCAGCTACATGGTTCAGTGTTACAATTGCTGTTTTAAAGTACCAAAGGTCATAAGTTTGTTCCACTGCAGTAATTAAAAACGCCCAGCACTGTGAGGCCCTGAGTTCTAGTGTTACTGCAATACAAATCTTTTTTTTAAGTGGAGAAAACTACTATTTAATTACCTCAAAAGGGTGTTTTGAGGTTATATTCATGTTTGCAAAGTGTTAAAATACTGCTACGAAGAGCTCCATAGAAAAGTATATAAATAAATCCTTTATATCAGAAATAGCCAATAAGGGTCTCAGTGCCACTTCTGAAGATGGGGTGTTGTGTGTGGTAAGCGTGGACACTGCAGGGACTGAAATTTGATCACCCGTTTATTTCACATAAGCAACTAAACAGCAGTTGCAGTAATGCATTTTGGTCTTCACTGACTTGAGCTGTATTCTAAACAGTGATGTCTAAAGCTCTGTATGCTGTTGCCAATGTCCTGATCTTCCATTCTCATGGAAACATGTTTTAATCTGATCCTGCCAAATTATTCTATGAGATACTGTTGTGTGAAAGTTCAAAAATTAAGTTTACATATTTCCCATTGTTCTTGCATTAAAGTTTGTCAAATTCCTTTTGAAAGCTTGAGGAGATTCCATCTAATATAGGGCAGGGGCTGTCTTTATTTTTGTATATTTTATGGCATTGAGTACACTGTCAGCACAAGACAAATAGTGATACCAAAAAATGTATAGGCTTCTCTATGAGAGCAGAAGCAAGTTATTACAATCATAACTGTTACCTGATCATTTTCCTGCATGGCTTCTGTTGAGACAGTTTCCTTAAATTAATCCCTGTAACAAGTCTATAGCAGAGTTTTTGAACATAATACAAATTTATGTAAAATGTAAACTATTACATTTGGCCTCAAGTGTTTGATATAGATTATAATGCCTTGTTGTAATCTTATGGTGTTGGGCTATTAGTGCTTGTTTTGGCATAAAAACCTCAAAAGAGAAATTTTTAGGATTTACTGTGTGCAATCTGACCAATTTATTTCCAACATGGAAGTATAAATATTTCATGTTCTTTACAGTATTTTCAAATGTGTGTTAAAATGTGCATTGTTTACATAGAATTCTGCTTAACACTTTAAAGCAAAAAATGCAATAAATTGTGGAGAAAATTAGGCAGAGAGCTGGGGGAAGGCTTACTGTAGGTAGACTTGGGGTGATAAACTGTCTTAAATTTTAGACTAATTTTTGCAGAAATAACTTATGATAGCTTTCCTCTGTTTTAAAAACAAACAAACAAAAGAACCCTGTTAAACCCCGTTTACATTCCAACATCGATGCTACCTGGTTTTTTAAAGATAAAAGTACACAGCACTAACGTCACCTCACATCCATATGACTACAAGCCATGTATCGCATAAAGGAACCTCATAAAAATTGAGACCATTAGAGGGCTGTTATGAGGCAGACAATAAAAATCCCATCCGATTACAGCAAAACCTATTCTTTTCTTCCTAGGCCGTGTGTCCAGAAATTAGGCTTTAGATATTTTTCAGTCAAAATTAAAAATAGTTGAAGGGACAAAATAAATGCAAATTAAAATTAATCCTTAATGATAGATGCTAGTAAAGATATAAAATAGATGAATTCTCCAGTTTTTATGTCCCTCCCCCCATTTTGTCAAACCAGGGCTTCATAAAACTGAAAACTTCAATATTTCTGTATGAAGGCAGTCCTGTTGTTAACTCTTGAATGTGAACAAATTAGAGGAAACTTTGTCATATTGTGCAATTCTTAAAAGCAGAATGTAGAAAATGTAGCACTGAATATTTTTCTTACATGACTGCCTGTAAGCACTACTATAGTATAGCAGAGATTATTATTATTATTTATTAGTGGTGGTGATGGTATTATATTTGTGATGAGGTATATACCAGGTAATACCTTGCAGAAAGCAGTAGTCTCAGAATTAGTATTTCTGATTAAGTAAAATATTCTCTTACAGAGGAGAAAAGCCATATTCTTGTGGTATATGTGGAAAATGTTTCTCGGATTCCAGTGCAAAGAGGAGACACTGTATCTTACACACAGGCAAAAAGCCTTTCTCCTGCCCAGAGTGTAATTTGCAGTTTGCACGCTTGGACAATTTGAAGTCTCATTTGAAAATTCACAGCAAAGAAAAACAATTGCAAGAATCAAACAGTGCTCCTAGCAGCAGCAATAGCTCAGAGGAGGTCAGAAACATTCTTCAGCTGCAGCAATATCAACTGTCCACATCTGGAGGACAAGAGATTCAGTTGCTTGTCACAGATTCAGTACATAACATAAATTTTATACCTGGTCATAATCAAGGTATTAGTATTGTTACTGCTGAGAACTCCCAAAATATGACAACAGGCCAGGCTGCTAATCTTGCGCTACTCACTCAGCCACCACAACAGCTGCAGAACTTGCTTCTTGCAGCCCAGCAGGAACAAGTAGAACAAATCCAAAGTATCAATATGATGGAGAACCAAATAGAGACTACACAATCTGAACAAATGCATGTCATCACTCTTTCAAAGGAAGCACTGGCACATCTTCATGCCCATCAGGGGCAAACTGAAGAACTTGATCTAGCAGCAGGAGCTCAGCACATGCAGCTGGCCCAGGAACCTAGTCGTCAGTCTCATACTAACCAAGATGCAGTCCAATCCCATCAAATTAGTGAAGAACAGAACCAAAATGTACACATTTCTGAATCACATCCGCAATCTTTGTCCATAAACCACCCATCTCATGAGCATCAGATTCAAGGTCAGGCTTTTTGAAATACACGTTAGCATTGCTTCCTTTTAAATACTTGTTTGCCTTCAGAGAACTGGGCTGGAGTGTGCTGTTCAATGACCTATGTATATCACATTTCATTTGCTGCAGAAGATTATCTATTTGAAGTTGTATTTTTTGGTGATCTTGATGGATAGCTTTGTTTCCTTTATTTTAATCTGTTTATTTTTAGGGTTTTATTACTCTAGAAGTCTGCTGATCAACAAGCATGGCTTCTCTGCAGGGGTCAAAATGACTATTATCTGAACTATAAATGTCAAGGTAACCAATTTTTTTTTCCCCACAACATTGATACCACATGTCTTATATTTAATGAGCCTTCTCTCTCTAGGTAAATATATAATTTTCAGTGTGACCATTCCCTTAAGTGCATTTTAATTAATTGAATACCAAATTTGCTCATGCTTTTGATTTAAATTGATGCACTCATAGACTGGCTCTGGTTCCCTTTCTTTTTACTGTGTTGTACAATTCCTGCTCCCCAAACAAATGTTTAAATCGGTGCACTTAATGTAGAGGCAATGAGATATAGTGGCTAGATAGACTACTGGAAAGCTTGAGTGCTGTGCTATTGGCACTGCTACTGACTTGTGTGACCTTGGGCAAGACGCTTAACCTCTCAGTGCCTTAGTTTCCTCATCTACAAAATGGGGATAATGCTTAACCACCTTTGCAAAGCACTTTGAAGATCTTCTAATGTAAGGTGCTATAGATGTGCAAAGTGTGTGGTTGGGTTTTTTTCCTGACAAGACAGTCTTAGTTTAGAAGCCAGTTTATATTTTAAAATCATTATTTTTATATTTTGAAAGCAGAATGTCACATTACTTTAATATAAGGTAGTAATTATTCTTTGTTGTGACTGAAACAATGAATAAAATCACTCCAGAACATGAGCTATAAAATGGCGCATCTCTTAATAGATTTTAAAAACAGTGCAACTTTTTGTTGACTAGATTAAATGTGTGCAGTTTACATTACTAATGCCTGACTTCTAGTGAAGAATTGCTGAAATGGTATTGAAAAGACATCCCAGAAAGAAAAGATGGGGAAGAGCATGGCTCTACAGCTTGGGGTTCAGTTACTAATGATCTGTTACTTAATGCACTGGTATGTAAAAATCCTGATTAAAATATCATATGGCCAGCTACAGCAGTTTGAATGCTGAGGTTAAAAATGTCAGGTGATTTAAATAGGTATCTTGTATTTCTAGTTTTAAACATGACAAAAACCAACTTCTATCCTTAATATTTGTTAGGAAACTTCCTTTGAAAAAAATCTATGTAACTGGCTATATGCACCATTGGCTAGACAGAAAGCCATTGGTATGAATTTTCATTTCTGAGCATTTGCTTTGTATCTTTCAGCTAGCTACTGAGAATGTGTTACTGTAATTTGGGTAAAAAGTATATCAGTTTCTCCGTGGAGCTATACCAACTTTTAAGTAAGTTGATGCGAGGAGGGGAGACAATGGGGGAGGGGAGAAACCAATTTTACCTCCAGCTGTAAATCTATTGTATTGATTAATCTGATTCATTACCTAAATTCCCTCCCAAAATGGAAAAATACTGTCTATATATGTAATGTAGAAAACCATTAACAAAAGAGAAATAGAATATAATGTAACTGTAATCCAGAAGCTAAAGATTTTGATGTTGCAAGAACCTAAAGAAAAAATAAAATTAAACTATCTCTTTTGTCTGGGGAAAATATTATTTAACATTTTACATAGTGAAATTGTTCTTCTTGTTATACCATTGCAAAATAAAATTTGAGTCTTAAATATTGCAGCATATATAAAATGGTGTCTCAAGTTTTCAGTTTACAATTGTATGGTGCTTCCCCTAGAGAAGCTTTAACGACTTTTATAACCTACATTTCTGGTTTATTCAGGATTGAGACATGCTTATTATTATGTAAATTCCTAAATGTTTTGCAGAGCAAACTGGTCACAGCTTTCTGAGATTAAATTCTAGAAGTTTGTATAATGAAAAAACGCTGGTTATTCAAGTTCAAGAAAGAGCATATATATTGAGTTTTTATCTAAAAAGTCACTCGCGATAGTACAAACTTATGGTAGTGGTTACTAGATATTGCCTGCACAAGAAGAGGGTTTCATTTTTATTGCATATATTTCAACAATTTGTAAAACTAAGAACTGAGCAGGCTATGAAAAGACCACCATGTGTGGATAGCAGGACAATGAGTCTCACTAATTTTGCTTTGTCTGTTGCTTTAAAAAATTGCTGTCAGAGTCCTTTTTTTCTGCTTGTTCCTGAGGATGGGAATCCAGGTCTTTCTCATTTCCTTTAATTCTACCTTTCTCTTTACCACTAATTTTTTAATAGTAATTTCCACCCTGGAAAGAAATTAGTACAACTTACTGCATGTATGCCTGAATCTTTTTGAAAATAATGCCTAATGCATTTGACTCTTGGACCTGGAAAAAGCCCCGTTAGCTTCAGCTCAGAATGACTCCCTGGTTATACCTGGCTAATGCATCAGGTAGAGTTTTTAAAAAAAAAAAAAAAAAAAAAAAAAAAATTCTCCAAATATTTCTGCCGTCAAACTAGTACTTTTTTTTTTTTTAGTATGACTTAACTACCTTACATACTGTTCAGTCTTGGTAAAAATGAGAGAGACTCGCCATGCTAAAATGAGTTTTTGGTTTTGGGATGTTGTCAGGATAATATTCCCATAATTAAGGTAAATGTAATATGCATAGGTACCACACTAGTGTATAGAAGATTAGAAGCAGCAAAGAATCCTGTGGCACCTTATAGACTAACAGACGTTTTGCAGCATGAGCTTTCGTGGGTGAATACCCACTTCTTCGGATGCAAGTGCAAAAGAAGAAGTGGGTATTCACCCACGAAAGCTCATGCTGCAAAACGTCTGTTAGTCTATAAGGTGCCACAGGATTCTTTGCTGCTTCTACAGAACCAGACTAACACGGCTACCCCTCTGATACTAGAAGATTAGAATTCCATTTTGAGATTCTGGTCTCTGCTAAAATCACTCTAACTTAAGCTTTTGTTTTGTCATTATTTTCACAACTTTGCTTCTTTAAAGGGACACAGTCAGATTTTATATATATATATATATATATATATATATTTTTTTTTTAAATGTCCTTATGTGATTGCAGGTTCAAGCCTTTCACCAAGAATCAGTCCTATACAGTTCAAACACAGCTGGCAGTAGAAGATGCCTGTTGCTTTTACTCAATTTGTAAAATATCTAGCACACTTGGATGCTATGTAAACAGTAATACTTGTACTGGTAGAGATTGTCCTTCAAATGTCAAGCTTTTAAAAAAAATTCTTCTCCATCTTGGAAAACCCTCCAGGTGAAAATTAAATATAAAATGGTGCTTTCACTGGCAGCAATTCTTCTACTATTTTAAGGTTGTATTTGAGCTATTGTTCAGTGTGTATTTTCTACTAATTTGCTACTACCATCCATGCAACAGTGGCACAGGAGAATCTCTTTAATATCATGATCAAAAAAAAGGTTTCAAGAATATACTGTGGAGGGGTGGGTGGGGTTCCATTTAGGAACACACAAATTACCAGATCAGAACAGAAGGCCCTCTAATGCAGCATCCTGTTTCCAACTGTGGGTAGCACCAGTTGCTTCATAGGATTCGGTACAAGAATGGGATAACCATCCCATTAATGAAAGTTTCATCCTAACCTCCATTATGTAGAGGTTTGCTTTTAAAACTCTGGTATTCTTGTTTACTTATTCATTCTTTTGTAATTCTGGATGTTCTTGTTACCTATATAAATGACAAGTTTTTTGTTCTTGAATCCCACCAAGTTCTTGACTTCAGGGATATCCTATGACATTGAGTTCCACGGGCTAATTTTGTTGTCTGAAAAAGTATTTCAGTTGAAATTTGTTGCCCGTGAATTTCATTGACTGTCTTCTTGTTCTTGCATTATAAACGTCTGATCTACCTTCTCTCTACTTTTCATTCTTTTAAAAACAAGTACTGTACAGCAGAATTTCTTCAGTATCCACAAAGAAGCAGGTTGCCAAGGGAATTTTTTTTTGCATATGTAGATTTTTATTCCAGTAAACAATTCAGACCTATACCTTATTATGAATAGGCCTGCAAGACAACGAATGCCAGGTGTGCCATTCTTGAAATGGATCATTGAAATGTGTTGAGCTGAATTTTTTTCCTGTCAGTCATCCTGATTTAACATTTGCTATTTAGCAAAGTGCTGAAATGGATTGTACTGTATGTAATTTGCAAAATGATGAGTCTGAAAAGTGCTATATAAAACCAGATTCCATCTTTCTCTTGTAACATAGAGGAGTGAGTACTTATTTAAAAAAAAAAAAAAGTATTGTTTATAAGAGTGCTATTATAGTAACAATCTAGAATTGTCATACTTTGGTAATGCACAGATGATAATAGTTACACTTCTTTGGTTAATTTGTTACCCTTTCTCTGTGTTCTTTATTCTTTTGATTTAAAAGGGGGGGGCAGTATGTCTGTAACTATAATTACATCGCGTGTGTGTGTGGATAGATAAAAATTACCTTGGTCACTGCCCTTGGCACCAAGAGGGTCACGTTATTTGTTGGGCTGCTGTATCGCCAGTGCTGACGTGATTGCTAGCGCTGAGGCCTGAGCATCAGGCAGAGGTGTCTCTGGTGCCAGCTGCTGAAAGGGGGCGAAGGATGCTGACACGACTGATGCCGGCCTGGATCTCAATGCCTGGCACTGACCCTAGGCTTGATAGGCCCAGGGACTTCAAAAGGGCCACAGAGCTGGTGGTTGCCATTGAGGTGGCCACGGCGCCGGAAGAGGCTGGCGGTTTTGCCAGGTTCTAGACCTCTTGCTACTGGACCTATCTGAACGATAGGACTCCACCTCAGACTCCGAGGTCTCTGAAGAGGAAGACCACGTAAGAGCGGTACTGGGTGGTGCCAGGCCTCTGGCTGTTGGTGCCATCTCCCCACTTGGGCGGCCAGCACCGGGGAATGGCGCAGCAGAGATGGGAGATGGTGTGACATCATTGCCTGCTTGCCCCTAGATTGGATAGGTGATTGGGTTATCACTGGTGCCTTGTCCCTCCTTGGAGAAGGTGGTGCTATTAGGTGAATAAGGTCCTCCACTGCCTCAAAAGTCTCCGGAGTCGAGAGGAGTTGAATGTCCTGGCCACAATGGTCCGGAGAACGGTAGTGGGCCAGACTCAACTGGACTCCTTACAGCCAGTAGTCAACGAGCCCCTGGGAGGCACTGGGCCTGAAGTAGACTGGATGGGCTGAGCCCTCCCTGCTTCTGGCTCCATAGGCTTAGGAGGGGGAGAGCACCCCCTCCTGCCTCTTCTCTTTTTTTTTTTTTTTTTTTTCCTCCCCTGGGGCACTGGGGACAAAGATTGGTGCCTGCCAAAAGTCTTCTGTTCGGTGCCCTGTCAGTGCCAGGAGTCCTTAGCCTACTTTCTTGTGGTGCCAGCTCGTGCACCATTGGTGCTGGTGTGCTGCACATATAGAAGGAGGCGCTTGGCATGGGCTCTGCCAACCTGGGGTCGGACTGCGGATGGAGGGCTGCTTCCATGAGGAAAATTCCAAGTCTCTGCTCACAATCCTTAAGGGTCCTCAGCCAAAACCCCTTACAAATGCGGCACTTGTCCTTTTGGTGACTCTCGTCAAGGCACTTCAAACAAGAAGTGTGCGGGTCACTTGATTGGAGTGGACATGAACAACACATCTTGAAAAACAAGTTACGAAGACGGTGAGTAACCATTTTTTACTTACTGTAATTTCAAGATAGATAACTGCATTACAGGAAGACCTTCAACACCATAGAAACCTCCAGTAAAAGGTAGAGATGGTTTAAAAAAAAAAAACTGGATCTGTTTCTAAAATAATACTGAATTGAAAAAGTTAGACTGCAAAGTTGAAGCGTTGCATGATTTTATATACTAAATTAACTATATTGCAACACTTAAGCTTAAATGAGGATAGGCCAGAGCATCAGCTATATCCACCAAGCTTTAGCCTTGCTTGGCTGAAGACAGATTTGTTAGATTAAGTTTTTAGAAAGATGCACCAGTTCATGGACATGCAAACGGGAGACTTACGTAATCTAAACAAAAGCTCAATTAGCAAATGTGTGTACATTTAGTTTTTAATATACTATTGAATGCTAAATTGGATCCCTCCTTAAGTTTCATTCTTGAATATATTCTGGATACCAGGATGTTACCTGTTAATAAGGCAGCATGGTTCCAATGTGCAGCTTTGGTCAATAAAAGTGAATCCTGCAGAAATGGAAAAGTTGATTCCCACCAAATACTGATCTGTGGCTGTTATATGGCTAACCTCACAGCTAACAAATAATTAGGATGCTGCAGAAAGGGAATGCCCAAAAAATTCAAAGCAATTTGGGCTGAATTTTTAGAGATCTATGATTAACACAGACCCTGAAGATAGATATGTTATTTCCCCTTCCTTTATCCTAACCATCTTCATTTACTTTTGTGTAGTATTATGAATCTGGTATTTTGGTATATTTGTTGTATTTGGGAAAAATTATAAATTATATATTTTTAAATGGCCTATTTGCCTTCAATCTCCGTAGCACAGTTATATATTACTCTGTGGCACATTGAAAATGTATAGGTCTAGGTCAGATGTTCTCAAACTGTGGTCCACGGACCACTCCATTCAGGTGGTCTGTGGATAGTTCCCTCTAAGGTGCGTGCCTTGGCAGCTGCACACGAGAGAATGAAGGGCCACCTACCTGCGTGGCTCCACTAATTAGGTGCCTGGACTCTGGAGAAGATGCACATGTAAGGTGAGGTGGTGGCCTTGGGGGGAATGGAGGTAGGTGGTAGGGGGATAGTGGGGTGAGAAGAGGGGGTGGGGAGGGATGCAGGGCTGCGGCAGCCAGAGAAAGAGGTGACTTTCCCCAGCTCTAAGGCTGCAGCTGCCAGGGAGAAACGGCCCTCCTTCCCAGCCCCAACTCTGTGGCTGCTGTGGTGGGGGAGAGAGGGAGAAACCCCCCCCCACACACACACCTTCTAAGCCCCAGCTCAAGGGCTGCCGTGGCGGGGGGAGAGGGCACATCCATCACATTAGAAAGGTAAGACTACTCATATTAAAATGTGAGTTGTGTGCTTTTATTTGTAGAACAAAAAATAATTCATTATTAAGGTGTTTTTTTATATAGAGCTTTTATGCAAAGCGCTTTACAATATTTGCCAACAGTACAAACAACATTTGGAAAAATGTTTGAGAACCACTGGTCTAGGTGAATATGGATTGTTGTTTTTCATATTTGACTCATTTTGTTTTAACTGGAGCTGCCACAAAACTTCCAGTATATCTCAGAAACAAAGTAGTCTTGCTGCTTAGATTCAGCATACCACATGCTGTAGGGACCTTGGCTGTGTACATGACAGGGCCGCCCAGAGGATTCCGGGGGCCCGGGGTCTTCGGCGGCGGGGGGCCCTTCCGTTCCGGGACCCGCCGCCAAAGTGCCCCGAAGACCCGCGGCGGGAGCCCCCCGCCGCCGAATTACCGCCGAAGCGGGACCCGCCGCCCGGTCTTCGGCGGTAATTCGGTGGGGGGGGGTCCCCGCCGCGGGCCTTCGGGGCACTTCGGCGGCGGGTCCCGGAACAGAAGGGGGCCCCCGCTGCCGAAGACCGGGCTGCGCTTCGGCGGCGGCGGGTCCTGCTTCTCCCCCCCCCGCCGGGCCCCGGGTCCCGCTTCTCCCGCCGCCGCCGG
Organism: Mauremys mutica; assembly: GCF_020497125.1. Classification (NCBI taxonomy): domain Eukaryota; kingdom Metazoa; phylum Chordata; order Testudines; family Geoemydidae; genus Mauremys; species Mauremys mutica. The sequence continues at coordinate 84,036,598 of NC_059074.1, read as the reverse complement.
GCCCCGGCCGCCGGTTGTTCCCCCCCCCCCCCCCCCCGCCTGGCCCCGGCCCCGGCTTCTTCCCTCTTCCCCCCCCCCCCCCCGGCCCCGGCTTCGGCCTCGGCCTCTTACCGAGCGCGTCGCCGGCAGGGCCTGAGCTCCGTCCCGCTCAGAGCCGCGTGGTGAGGGGGCGGAGCTGTGAGCTCCACACCGAGCAGAGCCGTTGGAGCTCCCAGCCCCGCCCCCTCACCACGCGGCTCGGATCGGGGCGGGGCTCGGCCGGAGTCTCAGCGCTTGATGCGCTGAGGCTCCAGGAGAGGGGCGGAGGCGGGAGCCTCCGCTTTTCTCTTGGGGGGCCCCTGCGGAGCCCGGGGCAAATTGCCCCCTTTGCCCCCCCCCTCTGGGCGGCCCTGGTACATGAGGAAAAAAGGTATATTTTTAAATGTGTTAAAATCCTAGTATACAGAAGGCAGTTGGCCAAGATAAAACCTAGGCTTACCCTACTAACCTCAACAAGTTAAAACTACAACTACCATGTATATCGTAGGATTTAACATGTTAAAGATGCACCTTTTTCCTAGTGAAGACAAGACTTGTGTTCCACCACATAATGGGAAGCCATGTTGTCATACTAAAACTAATCATCATGCAGTGAAAAACTAAGTGAAGACAGGAACCAAAAATTAACTTTTTGCTTGACTTATAAAAAGTGATAGTTTACAGGTGCAAAACTAAACTGCTGTAATCTAGGTTTAAACCAATATAAATATCTACCCCCTTAACCATATTGATTTAACATCACATCTTCAGTGTGCAACTTTTGGTGTAGGTCCACTTCTGAGAAAAATGGCCATAATCTTCCACTCAAGCAATCCTCTCCACCGCTGGCAGGGTCTTCAGTCAAGGCAACAAACTTCATGATCAACATGGACCATTGATACTGTTTTCAACAACTTTTGGAACATTGGGGAAGAAAACTAAAGCTGTGCCAATATTTAAAAAGGGTAAATGGGAGATAATGCAGGTAATTTATAGGCCTGTCAACCTGACATTGACCCTTGGCAAAATACTGGAATGGTGATATGGAACTTAATAATGAATTAAACAAAGGTAATGTAATCAATACCAATTATCACTACCACACCTTATTCAACACCAGTGTCTGAGTTGCTCATGCAGCCTTTTATGCCCTTTAATCTTCCTCTCAGGATGTTTGCCTATAAATATCCAGTGATCCTGACTGCTTTTCTTAACTTTATTTCAAGGGTCCTGCATATCTCTTCAGAACCCACTGTCTTCTGGGTTTGAAAAACAAACTTTTATTTAACCAGATTAAACAATTGCGTTCACTAACCCTTCTCCTTCTTACTCCACTAAGGAAAGAGTTTTCTTATAAAAGCCCAGCAGTGCTTTCCTTCCTAATGCCTTGACTGCTTCTCTGATCCTGTTGCTCCTCTCCTCAGAAGCCAGCCTGAGGATACTTCAATTTCAGATGCCCTAGAGTTCCAAATGAGCAGTCTCGATGGAGCTTCCATATAGGTGTCCAAGCCTTTGTGTCTCCATGCACCCAATGGCATGTTGTTTTTGGTATTCATCCCACAACATACCTCATCACACAATTTCAAGTTAACATGCCCTTCCCCGCACCAATCAATGTGGTTTTGTGGAACATAAATCTTGTCAACCCAACTTTTTGTATGAGATTACAAATTTTGCTAAAGGTAATGTCAATGTGCTTTACTTGGATTTCTTTATGGCATTTGACTTGCTACTGCACAACATTTTGATTAAGAAACTAGACTGATATAAAATCAAATGGCACATGTTAAATGGATTAAAAACTTGCTAAATGATAGGTCTCACTATAATTGTAAATGGGGAATCATCACTGTGCAGCAGTGTTTCTAGTGAGATCCTAGAGGACAGATCACTAATATAGAGTAATCAGGATTGCTTGGTAAATGGCACAAGCAAATATACATTTTAATACAGCTAAATGTAATTGTATACATCTAGGAACAAAGAAGGTGGGGCCCTACTAACAGGATGGGGGGCTATCTTGGGAAGCAGTGTCTCTGAAAAACGCTTGGGGCCATGGTGGATAATTATCTGAATGCAAGGCTGGGACCAGGAGGGATAATACAATCTTTGGCTGTACAAAGAAGGGAATGTTGAGTAAGGAGGTTTTTACCTCTGTATTGGCATTGGTACAGCTGCTGCTGGAATACTGTGTCCAGCTCTGGTTACTCCTGGGGGAATTCTGTGCCACTGCATGTGTGCATAATTAATAAGCCATGCATATTTTTAAATTTTTGCACAGGGAAAAGCTTTTGCGGGACCGTTGCTGCAGTTCTGTCTTTTGCTCACCAAAGGGCGCTGTGGTGCTAGGACAGCAGCTGCAGCTCCCAGCCACCTAGGGAAGAGAAGGAGCCAGCCTTCTTCACGACACTTGTTGGGCCAGGTCAGGAGACGGGCTATGGGGAGACAGACCGTGTGGGGCTGCTGAGGGGTCAGACAGGGCTCATAAGGGCTACTGGGGCAGGAGCTGAATGGAAGTGGAGGTGCAGGGTTACGGGGACGGGAGTGGCAGAGGGGGAGGGGCTGCAGGGACACAAGAATGTCTGAGTGGGGGTGGAGGGACACATGGGGATGGGGAGAGAGGATAGAGGGATATGTGGAGAGGGTGCAAGGACACATGGTGTGGGTACAGGGGCAGAGGTGCCTGACTGAATGGGAGAGGCTAGGGGTCAGCCAGGGACTGCATGGGGGAAGCTCCCTAACAGTCCCTCCCCAGGCAAGAAAAAAAACCCTGTTCCATACTTTTCCCACTCATACCCTCCAATTTCACACCCAGATTCCTTCCTAGCAATCACTTTCCTGTCCCTCAGCTCCTCCATTACCCCTGACTCCCCCAAACCTTTGCACTGCTTCTGAGGGGTGTGGGAAATATGGTTCTGTATTAAAGTTTTAAATTAATCATTACTCAGAATTCTGTATTAATATCCTTAGTAATGAATCTATTTGTCAAACATTTTCTGAATCTTCTTTGTTGTCTCTATTGTTAGACATACTTGCTGACGGGTATTTTGAAATAAATGACAAATAATTGAAACTGGTGTGATATTGTGTTATTTTGACAAAATTTGCAGAATTTTGCAGAATTTGAAAATATTGTGTGCAGAACTTTTAACTTTTTGGCACAGAATTCCCCCCCCCCCCCCCCAGCACTGATGCCCACAATTCAAGAAGAATATTGATAAGTTGGAGAGGGTTTGGAGAAGAACCATGCGAATGACTAAAGGATTGGCAAACATGTATTATAGTAAAAGGTGCACGTCAATCTGTTTAGCTTAACTAAGAAAAGGTTAAGGGGTATTTTGTTCACAATATATAAGTATGGGGAACAGAAATTTGATAGGAGGGATCTTCAATCTAATAAAGATATAGAACAAGATCTAATGGCTGGAAGGTGAAGCTAGACCAGGGGTGGGCAAACTTTTTGGTCTGAGGGCCACATCTGGGTATGGAAATTGTATGGCAGGCCAGGAATGCTCATGAAATTAACAATTCATGTTCAAACAGGGACAACACAAGTTTGTTTCAAAATAAAATGATACTGTTGAACAATGCGCTGTTAGAAAATTACTTTACTGAGCTGTTTACTGATTTTTACCACACAATTTTGCTCCTGTCTGAACACAAATTGTATGTTAGCTAAAACTTCAGGGTACCGCACTACATAAAAGTTTGGTAGTTTTCATGTTTACAAATCAAAGAAGTCAGCAATAATTAGCTTTGTTGAATCATCGGTGTTTCTCCATTTGACCATGGCAATAACCAAAATATAATCAAACTATTTTAGCTTCAAAGTAAACCATAATTAAGCAATGTTGTTAATCAATTTAACTCTGAAGAAGAGATATTCAAATAAACTTTTAATCTGGCCCTTGAGCTCCATTGCCCTGCTTTGGCCAGGGAGTGGGGTCGGGAGCTTGCCCCACTCCACCTGCGCGGCACCTGCTGGGGTGAGGGGGATTGCTGGTGTGCTGGAGCGGGGCAAGCCACCAACCCCACTCCCCGGCTGAAGCAGGGCAATGGAGCTCGAGGGCTGGATTAAAAGCTCTGACGTGCTGGATGCAGGCCATGGTTTGCCCACCCCTGAGCTAGACAAATTCAGACTAAAAATGAGGCACAAGTTTTTAATGGGATAATTTACCATTGGAAAGCTTAACAAGGATTGTGGTAGATTCTCCATCATTGGAAATCTTTAAATCAAGATTGGATATTTTTCTGAAAGATATGTTGTAGTTCCAACTGGAATTAATTGAGCGAAGTTCAACAGTCTCTGCTATACAGGAGATCAGACTAGACTCAGACTTTAAGGTCAGAAGGGACCATTATGATCATCTAGTCTGCCCTCCTGCACAACACAGGCCACAGACTCTCACCCACCCAGTCCTGTATCAAACTTGCATCTGAGCCATTGAAGTCCTCAAATAATGGTTTAAAGACTTCAAGATGCAGAGAATCTTCCAGCAAGTGACCCATGCACCACTCTGCAGAGGAAGGCGAAAACCCCCCAGAGCCTCCGCCAATCTGCCCTGGAGGAAAATTCCTTCCCGACCCCAAATATGGCAATCAGCTAAACTCTGAGCATGTGGGCAAGACTCACCAGCCAGACACCCAGGAAAGAATTCTCTGTAGTAACTCAGATCTCACCCCATCTAACATCCCATCATAAGCCATTGGGCATATTTACCGCTAATAGTCAAAGATGAATCTCATTATAGCATCCCCTCCATAAGCTTATCAAGCTTAGTCTTGAAGCCAGATGTGTCTTTTGCCCCCACTACTCCCCTTGGAAGGCTGTTCCAGAACTTCACTCCTCTGATGGTTAGAAACCTTTGTCTAATTTCAAGTCTAAACTTCCTGATAGCCAGTTTATATCCATTTGTTCTTGTGTCCACATTGGTACTGAGCTTAAATAATCTCTCTCCATCCCTGGTATTTATTCCTCTGATATATTTGTAGAGAGGAATCATATCTCCCCATAGCTTTCTTTTGGTTAGGCTAAACAAGCCAAGCTTTTTGAGTCTCCTTTCATAAGACAGATTTTTCCATTCCTCGGATCATCCTAGTAGCCCATCTCTGAACCTGTTTCAGTTTGAATTTGTCCTCCTTAAACATGGGAGACTACTAGATGATCACAGTGGTCCCTTCTGACCTTATATATGAATCTGTGAACTAGACCTTGTGGCAGCCTTTGAAACTAACATCAGCATGGACATATGACCCTGATTATTGCAATTAGGAGAATGTCAGCACACAATACCAGCTTAGTCACTGTGCCCAGTCACTGACAGTGATCTGGGAAATTGAGGACTCATTATTTGTGAATTCCCTTTCTTCTTTCTAACTTTGAATCTTCTGTCGGGAAGTACAGTTTATAACTATCAATCTGGCCAGCGTGAGGTTTTACTATATCACGTAGCTATGTATTGTTTGTACACTTAATGCTATTTGGATGTACTAGTCAGAGAGAACATGCATTACAGTTAAGACATATGCATGAATGTAGATTTAAGAGAGCTGAATTACAGAAGCAAATTGTTGATTAAAAGGTAGCTCAGTTTGGGTTTGATCCTTTTTAATTTTATTGTAGCTCCAATAACTTTAATACATAACGTGACTAAGTTTAAATTTATAACAATTGTTTTACTACAAAATTAAAATTCAGAAGCAGCATCCTCAGAAAATACCATTTTATTCAAGCAAATAAAAAATACTTAACTTTGTAATGTAGACCTGGCCAGAGTATTATCAGCATAGTGATGTCAGGCAGGGATATTTTAAAAACACAAATACACCCCTGAGCTAACAGAGCTATGCCAGCAAAAGCAAGGCAGCTATGCTCCCGTAGTACTTCTGCTGGCATAGCAAGTGTTATTTGGGGAGGAGAAAAATGAATTCTGTTCGCATATGCACATCTACACTAGGCAGCTCTGCTGGTATCACTATACTGGCAAATCATATGTAGTGCAGACAAGGTCTCAAACAGAACTTTACAGCTTCAATATCTAGTATAAATATTAGCTAATGAATCCTTCCAACATTCCCATCAAAGTCTTACTGGACTGTCTTTCCTGCTATTGTTCCCAGCAGTCCCCCAATTCAAGGGTATGCCACTTCCTCAGTGGCTGGTGAGGGAACCCAGGCCTGCCCACGATGCATTCCAGCATAGGAACCATTCAATCAGCAGCCAAGGTTTGCTCTACCCTACTGCTTTTTCCCTAGACTGCCTTATAGGGCACCTCTATCAAGCTGCTTTCTCCACCACCCCTCTACATAAACCCTTCAGGAGAAGGATCCCAGGACTGCTTTCTTCCTGGCTTTCCACCTTTTCCTGCTCTAAGTCCAGAGAGTGACTGCAGACTTCCACGCTGTAGCCTCCTTCTACCCTTGCTTGCTGGTCTTACGCCAGCCTTGCCTGCTCCTGCACAGCTGGGCTCAATCCTCAGTCAGTGCTTGCCTCTCAAGCCTGTCTCTTCTCAGGTGTGGTTCAAAGGGAGTAAGAAATTTGATAGGCCACATTAACCCTTTCTAGACCAGTGTGGGATGAACACACCATCATAGAAGCACTTAGATACTTGACAGGTAAATTTCCTTGTGTGACTTTAACTGTCCAAAGAGTGAAAGGCGGGTGCACATACCTGTATAGCCACCTAACCTCCATAAGTAGGTCTGTTTTAATTATGGGTAGAGGTTTTAGTGGGAGGTGTCTGTCTCAGGAGAAGAAAAAGTAAACATTCTATTGCTATTAATTTGTCTTTATTTACCTTTTCATTTTTTTTGTCTGTTGTGGTACTATTTTTTTTTAATTTCATTTGCTGATAGCTAGGATAGTCAATGTGTTGTGCACCCCAGTCACTTTGGCACATTTGAAAACTCCACCCAAGGAGACCACTGTAGATGCAGTTAAAGATCTAGCACTGTGTTAATAAAATGCCCAGTGAAAGTGGCACTCACATAAACAATCTCTCTTCCCTGCACAGCACTAGGACATGTATAACACATGTGCAGGCAGAGTTTCTATCAGCAAGGCTTGTAGTACAACTTGAAGCTGCAGAGCACTAGCCCTGTGATTGGAGTTGCTATGGTGAGCAGAATTCTGTTTACACTTTCTCCTCCAGCTGACCCAGAGCAAGGCTGGGCAGCCAGCAGAGGAGCAGCAACCAAAGGAGGAAAAACCAGGAGACAGTGTGTGCAGTGGGGTGAGGGTGCCATGGGTCCCCTGCAATTGCAGCAGTTGATGGTGGTTGGGCTTCTCAAAGAGCCTGTGTTCCACGTGGCAAAGTGTACAGCAGAGGTAACTCCTCCCAGGCCATTGTTGCAGCAGAAGAAAGCAGACAGTTTGAAATCCTTCTTTTCTGTTTTTGCTTTCTATGGGCTCTAGGAACAGGAGATTGCAAAAACAGTGGCTGGCAAAACAGTGGTTGTTAAAATGAAATACAAGGCAAATTAGGAGACTGTCTGTGGTCCTAGATGTTTTTAAGAAATTAAGATTTAAAATTCTATATTTTGTTCTTTAGAGTTTATAATTTAATATTATGTATGCATTTATAATGTTCCCTTCACATTGGTATCTACTTATTGGTTGTACAGTTTTTTGTTGTCAAGCATGTGGTACTTAGGATCCTTCAATCGTTTATTCTAAAGCATTTATTACATACTGTGATGCCACACAAGATTTTAAATATAATGAAACGACATCTGACTTGCTCTGCAATCTTAGGCAAGTCACTTAACCTTTCTATGTGTTTCAATTTCCCCTACTGTAAAATTACAGTAAAAATACCTACCTTGCAGGGGTGTTGGGAGATTGAGACCTAGGTTCTTGGTCATAGCCAAGCAGCACACAGTTCAGCTTAGGATGGGGTGTGCAAATGTGACGTTTTGTTACACTAATCCTAAAAAGACTGGCTGTTGAGCTCGTCCCACCTCTTTATTTAGAGCAGCCTAAATTTACCAGCTGCAGATACAGCTGGGGAGGGAAAGGTACACCCTGTCCATGTTCATTTTTCCGTGGCCACATACTCTAATGCGGGAACAGAGAGTGGGGGTTCAGTAGAAGCCTCCTACACTGGGATGATCCTTCAGTGCCCAGCTACCCTGGCTGTAGGGTCATGATCTGTGTAAAGCACTGCAGAATCTAGGCCTTTAATTTGTTCATGTTTGTAATACATTTTGAGATTCTTAGACGGAAGGTACTAGAGAAATACAAATTATTATTGAGACATTGCAAACCAGCCTGAATAAAGGTCTAGAAAATATACTCCTGGAAACAATTCTGCACCCCAGGAGATGAGCCTAAATGGCCTAACAGGAATGTTCCATATCTAACTTCTACTGTATTGTTCATAAAATGATAGCAGTAACAAGAACTGGAACTCCCAAGTTCTAATCCTCACTGTGCCTCTGATTCACTCTCTGGCTTGGGACTGATCTTGCAAGATGCAACTCTCCATGAAGTCTAGAGAAACTGATGATGCTCAGAGAGAGCCAATGTCTCTGTGGCAGTTTCCCCATCTGCTTATCCTCCCTCCCTAATTGGGGTAGTGTGAGTATAACTAGTTAATGTTGGGAAAGCAGCAGCTTTTGCAAATGCTAAAAAACCTCTTAAGTTTAAAATCATAATTTAAAACTGTTTGTGTACTCTTATGTAACTGGCCGGAGCTATGTTACATGTGTGAAAAAACTGCCATGAAATAATCAAACTAAAACATAGTGCCTGGATCCTAATCTGTTTGAATAAGAGAATAGAAAATGTAATGGGAAAAATGTTTAAGTAAACTGCCTGTAAATAAATTTCTTTTATTTTGAAAATCTAGGCTCTGAGGCTGAATTTTCCGAACAAGATTGCAGAACCTGTAGTGCTTCCTCTGTTAGAATTTGCATGGCATGAATATTTACAGGAGAAAAAAAAGGTGCCTTTTTCCCCCCCTAAGTGAATTGCGCTTGAATTACCTAGTTTTAGTTCTGATTTGTCAAGTGAATGCTATCTTCTATGCAGTAGATAAAGATAAAGGTGTTCGATACCTTCTCCGAGTTCTGTTCATGATATCATTTGGTTGGTGCAGAAACAAATAAAATAAGCAGATATTTTGTTTGGTTTGGGAAAAAAACTAAGGTAGGACTAGCCCAAAAGAGGAGGGCAATGGTCTGTCCTTTTCTCTGTGGAAACTTTATTTTAAATATATTTGTAATGCTTGCAGAAGATACAGCATTGGGAAGCATTAGAAAGCCAAGTCCTGTATTTACAGCAGTTGTAGTAGCAAGTGCAAACTTCCCCAGATTGGCCTGCCAATGTGCCTGGATCCTAGTCTGAGGAGACCACTTCTAGGGTTGAACAGAATAGACCACCTTGTGCATCCATTTAGGTTTTGGCATCTCTGCTAAATCTGCCACTAAGAATTCAACTGTATTGGGTGGGGGTGTCTCTATCATAGAATTATAGAAATGTAGAACTGGGTGGCACCTCGAGTGGTCATCGAGTCCAGCCCCCTGTGTTGAGACAGGTACAAGTAAACGTAGACTATTCCAGTATCTTTCCAGGTATCAAAATTAGTCTGACTGGTGTACAATACCCTGGCTCCTCTTTGTTCCCCTTTTTAAAGAGAGGTACTATGTTTGCCCTTCTCCAATCCTCTGGGACTTCACCTGTCCTCTGAGTCATCAAATAATTGCTAACATTCCAAGATTGCCTCAGCTAGTTCCTTAAGTACCCTAGGTTGAATTTCATCAGGCCCTGCTGACTTGAATAAACCTAGCTGATCTAAATATTCTTTAACCTATTCTTTCCCTATTTTGTCTTGTGTTCCTTGCCCATTGTTGTTAATATTAATTATATTAGTCTTTAGTCACCATTTACCCTTTTAATGGAGATTGAAGCAAAATATGCTTTAAACATATCAGCCTTCTTGACATCATCAGTTCTTACCTCTCCTTCCCTGCTATACAGAGGACCCATGTTATTCTGAACTCTTTTTACCATTATCAATCTAGTCCCTCTTTGAACTGGAATTTTTACAACAGATAAGCAGTATTTTGAAGACTTTTAATTGAAATTAAGACTTCAGAGGTCTTATAGGCAACACTTATTACCATAGCGAAGCTAATATGCTGTATACGGAAGCTTGGGGCCAAATTCAGCCTCGGCATTAGTGAGCAGCATTATAGTGAAGACAATTGAATTGTGCCTGCTTTCACCTGGACTGAATTTACCCTACATCCTTACCGGCTAGGTTTGTCCTTGCCGTCTAATACATTTCACTATCACAATCTAATGAATCATGTTTAAAAAGTGAATGCTTAGGTATTTAGGCAATTTTTTCTCTGTATTAATGTATCTTGAGTCTCTGGGTTATTCCTATAATAAAGCTAATTCTGAAAGACAAGAAAGCCCCCATTAATATAATCTTTAATCTTTGTTATGTTAAATCCTAAAAAAAAAAATCTGACTTGCCTAATAGAGTCCTTACATATAACTACCGTAAAGATGCTTGTTCCAATGGCCAACAAAAATGGCTCAATCATTACAGTTGCCAAAATTGCAACTAAGGTCAACAAACATAGGGGCAACCTCTATTCCAGTCTAATCTATTTAGAGTCTTAGATATGCTAGTGATGTGCGTGGTATAAGAGCCTTGGGTCCATTAAAATCAATACAAATTGCAGACATATATCCAAAAGCAGAATTGGCTCTTAATTTCTTGTTTTATGATTTTATCAGTTACATATGTTGCTATATTGCATCATTGTTCATGTAGGCAAGCCCTTTGTCTCATTTGATGAGTTAATGAACAGCCAGCCAGGACATGAATGTCCTGTGCACAAACTTGCCATGCAGACCCTGCCACCAGCACTTTTAATGCATAGTAGCAGTGCCCCTATGTCAAGTCAGTGCATGGCAAGCTGGTGCACTACAGATTCATACCCTAGCTTGCTGTGTGCTAATTCACAAAGTAGACAAGCCCACCCTAGGCCATGTCTATGCTGAGTTTTCTTAGTATATCTAAATATATCTCCCATCATTGCTGTGGCACTGGAGCAGATAATGGGGAAGTATTAGAGTGGACCAGCTACCAGTGTTTTTACTCCCTGTTGTCTAGAGTTGCTCTGTTAAAAATTTCAGAAGTTGCTGAATACTAGGTCTCCCACCGTTACTTGCACTGATGAAATTGCACAAGTGCTATAGCAATGGTGGGAAAAATCTAAAAAAAAATCAGTGTAATTACAGCCCTCAAGACTCAACAATTACTGAAACTGTACTGAAATGTCGTTTAGAGCCCTTGCTTCTCTTGGGGAATCCTTGATTAATTATAGATAACTATAGGGGTTACACCTACTTTGGTGAATGGGTTTTGCCAAAGCAAACCTCCAAGCTGACCCAAAAGTGGAACCAGAATAATTGTTTTTATGATCATGTTCTGTTATAACAGGATTCTGGAAAGCTTTCTATAACTTTCGGACATTTATTCTTGATTCCAGGAGAAGTTGCAAAATATAGTTGTATGATTCCTTTGTTTTATTTTTCATGGTGGTGTTCTTAGGGGGGATGGAGTTTGGAAAGAGAGAGCATAAACACCTAACAAGTAAAAATGGAAAAAAAAATCCATCTAACTAGGTATTTATACCACATTCATCAGCATGGAATCTGAGTATGTATTACTGACTGCTTCTGTACTAAATCCAAAGTGTAATTCCTGCAGGTTTTCATTTTTTCTTCTAAATTCAGGAACTGAAAGGTGAAACCTGGGAGTATCCCTCCAGCGTGATGTGTTTTATTGATGGCCAATTGCTGGGAAGTGAACAAGAACTGCTCAAGTGGGCTTATGACAAGTGGAACTACCAAGATTTTAAACCTGTGGCACTTTACCAAGCTATTACTGAGGATTTTTGCACCAAACATATGCAAAACAGCAAGGCAGGTTACAGTGGTTTCTAAAAGGAAATTGTAGGGTCTGTTACCAGCTATATGCTATCTAGCTGTAATTATTTGATGTGACTTATCAATGGGTTGCTTGTTTGCTTGCAATTTGGTGGGTAGTGGGGTCTTGGAGCGGGGATAGGAGGGATTGATACTTTCTAGACATGACTTCATAGATCCATCCATATAAATTTGCAGTATGGTTGCCACCCAGTTTTTGACTTCTTGATTTGCACTCTCAATGTCTAAGACCATAGACTTACAATGAAGTTCATGCCGCTATCATACTAAAGGACTTTTGGTGAAATACACTGACTAGTGATCTTGAGCAGAAAACTAATCAGAGTGCTCCCTGCCCTACCTCATGCTTACTGGGCAAAATGGCAAACCCAACAAGAAATGAAAGGAGACAACTGCACTGTAGTGCCTAGTTCCTCTCTACCCTCCCACCACCACATGGAAGGTGGTGAAATAATCACTGGAATCCCACCAGAGTTGTTTCCATACCCAAGGAAAGGAGATGGGAGATTTTGTTTCTCCTAGCAGCCAAGAGGGGAGGGAAATTGTGGAAAGCCACCTCCTACTAGCAGTGAGGAGGAAGAGGAAGGAAAGAATGTCCCCTCACTCAGCAGCCAGGGAATATAGACGGAATAGAGCTAAGTTGTTTCTGGTCAGAACTGGAATGAAAACTGCAGAAATGCCAAAGAAAGGAATGCTCTTGTGAAATTTCAGCTAGGACCAAAATCAAAAGTGCTATGAATCTCATGAGTAAACCTATTCTCTTGAGATTTCCAGACGAGTTTTGTAGACTCAGAATGTGTCTACTCTGCAGCTGGGAGCAAGCCTCCCACTCTGGGTAGACAGACTTATCCTAGCAGGGCTTAAGCTAGCAGGCTAAAAATAGGAGTATGGATGTTGCAGCTCAGGCTGGTGCTTGGGCTCTCAAGTCCACACAACTCCAACCTGAGATACCTGAGTGCCCATACTTCTATTTTTAGTGAACTAATTCAAGCCCCACTAGTGTGAATCTATCTACCTGAGCTGGGAGGCTTGCTTCCAGCTGCTGTGTAGACATACCCTCCAGGGGTGAAATCCTGGCTCCATCAAAGTCATTGGCAAAAACTGACTTCAGCGGGGCCATGGTTTGTCCCAGGATGTCCAGATAAGCTTCAGACAAGCAGCTGAACTTTTCGATGCTTTTCCAAACACTATTATGTTTGATTAATGGGTTAATTCTTGTGAATGTTTCTGGAAAATCTAATTCAGTTGTCATAGAATTTTTTAAAAAATCTTTTTCCTATCAGAGATCAATTTATCCTTTTAAAAAAAAAAAGCTGAATTATTAAGTATGCTTCTTGCCGACTGGAGTTTAATTATTTACCTCCTTATATCTAACCAGTGATCTGCCATCCAGCAAAATTATTCCATTTGGTCTAGCAGTCAGTGTTGCTATGGATTAATTGGTTGTGATCTTACATGGGCTTCAGTGAACCTGCACCTGCTTACACCAGTGATGAAATGGGCCCAGCCTGATATAATGCAATATAATGGTGTTTTTTGTCCAAGAATGACCTGAAACTTACTGAATGTTTTGTTTCAACAAAATACTAGATTATATAGCTAATATTTTATTATTTCTAAAAGCTGTTTTGATACCTAATTATGGGTCCATTTAGATGTTCATTATAAAAAGAAACCTGAGCACATTTTACTGAGCAACTAAACTGTGTCTTTCATCATAATAGTAAACACTTAGAAGATATTTGACTTTTTTTTTAAACTGGATTTTTTTTTCCTGATTTAAACAGCATGTGTTTGTGTACTTGGACATAGCTATTCAGGAACAGCCCACAGGCACCTTGTTATTTGAGGTAAGATACAGAAGAAAAGAGCAAACATGAGGCCCTGTCATGCAGCCCTTATCTCAAGAGAAAGGGCTGCAGGATCTGACCTTTTGACGTTATTTACAAATGTATTCCCTTCATTTTGCAGCTCTATTCTGATATGTGTCCCAAAACCTGTGCGAATTTTCGTTCTTTGTGTACAGGAGAAGCAGGGACCTCTCGCAGTGGTATGGAGCTTACTTATAAAGAGTCAGTTTTTCATCGATTAGTAAAAAATGGCTGGATACAAGGAGGAGGTGGGTTTAAAAACATCTTCTGTAAATCTGGTGTAACTCAGATTTTGGATAGAATAATCAGCATGAAAAGTAGATTTTGTCCAACAAAATAAACCTGAACTTAGAGATGTAACCAATTTGTGATGGACAAGATTTTAACTGAGGTGTATATACAACAAAAAGCAGTGTCTTCTCTCTTGGTGATCTTGTTCCCTAATTATAGGCGAAACATGGATAAGGAATCAATAGTCCGTATTATTTTTTTAATTAGCCAAAAGTTTTTCACAAGTCTCTTTGGCAAGAAATTAGGAAATTAGCTGGAAACATTTAAACACTGAGAAAATCCATAAGAAACATCCTATGTGTTTTGTATAGCTTACTTTACAGGAGTATTTAACCATTCATATATATATATATATATATATATATATATATATATGTCACCAAAACCTTTATTTTTATATATATATAAAAATATATATATAAAAATATATATATAAAAATAAAGGTTTTGGTGACATGAAGCATATTTGAACATTGGGGTTGTGCATGAAAAGTGTCATTATGAATCTAAGAAATAGCTTAGTAAATGATGAGTAATCCAAGAAAACAGAGCATTTCAGTAAAAGTAAACATAGGTGTGTTTGAAGGGATTTCCTTCATTTCTTCCTCTCAGCTTCTCTTCCTTCCTACTCCAAACATTGTTTACTTAATACCGTTTTAAGATCAGATTTCCAAGACATCCTTTTTGCTTTCCCCAAGTAACTCATTTAATAGAAATACATATGAGGTCCAGAAGAGCAATTTAAAATAATTGGTTTACTTCTGACGAGGGTTTCCTTTTACCTGACTGGCATATACAAGAGTTTAAATAAATGAACACAAACTGTTTGTTTGTTTTTTGTTTTTCAAACTCTTTTCAATTGTGTTCTTATGTTTCCTGTACTTGTCAGCTTTGTGTAATGGCTAGGAGTTTACTAAAGCCTTGCTGGGCTGACTTGCTATATTATCAGATCCTTATTTTCATCATCCCTTGTTCTAAGCACAGGTAATTATTTATGGGTACAAGGCGTATTCACTGTGGCACATTTTTCATATACTGAAATACACTCTTGAAGTATGTTACTAAACATTGGAAACTAGGTACGCAGGTACTTGTATTAGCATAGCAGCAAGAAGGTATTTTATTTTTATATATATATTATAAAATATGTTTCTTATTGTATATATGGAGTAGTTATTTCTGGAAACACCACCTCTTGGAGTGAGAGATTAATTCATTCTGCAGTCCCAGTAAGGCCCCAATCCTGCAGCTGATAGCATGCAGGCAGACTTGCACCTGTGTAGAGACCACTGAATTCAAACCAGACTCCATACAGGTGCAGCAATCCACCTGCATATTATCAGTTGCAAGATTGGGACCCATGTCCTTAACCTCTGTTGAAACTGTCCAGTGAAAGTGCCAATTAATGCCAGTGGTGAACATTTGTATTCTGTCACTTTTGTCTAATCATATACAGACATAACAGCTGGAAGAGGAGACGGTGGTGAGTCAATTTATGGACCCACTTTTGAAGGTATAGTTAAATTTCCTTATCTTACCATGCATAAGCCAAACTTCAGGTAAATAACTGGATTTTCACTGAAGTGTTCTCAGGTTTAGTTTTTTTTTTTTTCTTTCATTTTTATCACTTACATCTCAACAGCGGTTTCAGACTTTCTCGTATCAGTCAGGATTATTCTCTATTTGTTATTAACATAGTTCTCCCGGCAAACTGGTTTAGTGGGTTGATTTTCTGACTGGTAATCCTGGCTCTGCCACTGAATCACTATATGATTTTTCAGCTTCACCTGTCTGTGTCCTTTTTCTCCAACTGTAAAATAAGGATAATACTTAACCTACCTGACAGGAATGTTACGAACATTCATGCTTGTAAAAGGGCTTTGAGAATTTGAAGCACTATAATAGGTAAATGCAAGTATGGGTTCTGTGCTTCCACTGATACCACACATTCATTTGTGATGATTCTCAGGATGGCCAGGACTGTGAAAAACCTTGTTACCCCACTGCCTCCAGCAGTAGAAAGACTTTCTGGTGATTATGTCAAGGAGCTGACATCCAGTTAATCAGCCTGTTAGCCACCCAAACAATCTTCTCAGGGCTCTGCCTGCCCTTACTTTCCCTGACAGCTGTAACCAATAGATACATCCCAGTCCCCAAGCCCTCTGAAGCACCTCCCTCTAGTGTTCAGCCCCTTATTGACTGAACACTAACAGTAATACTGTGCCTGCTGTCCCCAAGGGAACACTATATACCAGCTTCCACAATTCAACTCAGGATCAGCTCTTTGTGCAATACCACAGCACTAAGATATGTTTATAGCGAAAACAATCATAAATGTATTATCGAAGACCAAGATATGAGATAGTGATTAAGAATGATGGATATAGAAGGATTACATATAAAACAAAATAAGTATATGCTTTTTAGAGACTAAACTTCACAGGCTAACCTCCTTTCTAAAGCAGTCTTATCTTACCCAAAGGGTTTTTCAGCATTTCCTTCCAAGGCTGGTTGAGATCCCATTTTTATGAATGTAAATGCACTGTCAGTTTACTTCCAAGGTACAGGATAAAAGGGGTTTCTCCTTGACTTCTGCTTATATCCCAAAGTCCTTGGTCTGTCCTCAGTGACAATAGAACCCGTCTCTTGTTTTTTCTATTGATTTCATATCCTCCTGTTGACTTTGTATGTAAATGACTCCCCACTATTATTTACAATGCTTACTTTACCTGCAGACCAACAGAGACAGGTGAATGAACATTCTTTGTCTGGCAGAAACCTGTTTGTCTACTCTCCCTTAATACAGACTTTATGAACATATTTTTAGTATACATAACTTTTAAAATAGTATATGTACATACATTTGATGACAATATTCATAACCAGTGGGGCACTGGCTTTCATTTAAGACCTCACATGATTTTCTTCATGGATAAATATTTTGAAAGAAGTGTGCTACGTATAGCGAGTTTGTCAAGCCTGCTAGGAGTTGCTGTTACAGAAGAGCAAAACCTTTGCCAGCTGGCACCAATGGGCCTCTGTGTCACATCATTACACTGGGATGGTTTAAATATGCTGAAATTAATGGAAGTAACTTGTTCACTCTGAGAAAACTAGAATCAGGCAGCTTTAGAGTCTTAGGACCAGATTTTGATCTCATTTATACAGCATTGTTACTTCACTGACTTTATGGAGTTACCCCTGATTTACACCAGAGTGAGAACAGAGCCAGACCCTTAGGGTACGTCTACACTACGGGATTATTCCGATTTTACATAAACTGGTTTAGTAAAACAGATTGTATAAAATCGAGTGCACACGGCCACACTAAGCACATTAATTCGGCGATGTGCATCCACGGTCCGAGGCTAGCATTGATTTCTGGAGTGTTGCACTGTGGGTAGCTATTCCGTAGCTATCCCATAGTTCCCGCAGTCTCCCCCGCCCCTTGGAATTCTGGGTTGAGATCCCAGTGCCTGATGGGGCAAAAATCATTGTCGCGGGTGGTTCTGGGTAAATGTCATCAGTCATTCCTTCCTCTGGGAAAGCAACGGCAGATAATCATTTCGCGCCCTTTTCCCCTGGATTGCCCTGGCAGACGCCATTAGCATGGCAACCACAGAGCCTGTTTTGCCTTTTGTGACTGTCACCGTATGTGTACTAGATGCCGCTGACAGAGGCGATTCAGCAGCGCTACACAGCAGCATTCATTTGCTTTTGCATGATAGCAGAGATGGTTATCAGCCTTTCTATACCATCTACCACGCCATTGTAAATTGGCAATGAGATGACGGTTACCAGTCCTTCTATGCTGTACCATCTGCTGCTGTCATAGGTGCCCCTGGCTGAGATCGGCCGGGGGCGCAAAAGACAAAAAAATGGGAATGACTCCCTGAGTCAATCCCTCCTTTATGGTATCTAAAAATAGAATCAGTCCTGCCTAGAATATGGGGCAAGTGTACTAGAGAACCAGTGTATCAGAGAGCACAGCCGCTCCGTGTCAGATCCCACAGAAATGATGAGCTGTATGCCATTCACAGGGGGTGCCCCTGCAACAACCCCACCTGTTGATTCCCTCCTCCCCCAGCCTTCCTGGGCTACCGTTGCAGTGTCCCCCCATTTGTGTGATGAGAGTGCAGGAATAAGAAACAGTGACTTGTTTAGTGAGATAAAATGAGTGGAAGGCAGCCTCCAGCTGCTATGATAGTCCAGACAGGACATTAAGCAGTGTGGGGGAGAGGAGCCCAGCATCCCGCTGCTATGATAGTCCAGGCAGAACAGAATCTTTTCTTTACACATGAAGGGCGGGGGCTGATGGAGCTCAGCCCCCTGTTGCTATGATGAAGATGGTTACCAGCCGTTCTGTACTATCTACTGGGAATGATCAGGAGTTTTTTAGCCAGGCGCCCCCAGCCGACCTCACCGGAGGCCAGCCAAGAGCACTCATGGGCTGATGATGAGGACGGATACCAGTCCTATTGTACTGCACCATCTGCCACAAGGCTGATGATGACGATGGATATCAGCCATATTGTACCATCAGCCACCAAGGAGGGGGGGCGAGGATGCTGCCGTTGACTGCTGCAGCATCGTGTCTATCAGCAGCATTCAGTAAACATAGGGTGACATTTAAGAGTCGAGAGGATTTTTTTTCCCTTTTGCTTCTGGAGGTGGGTGAGGGGGGTAAATTGACGAGCTATGCCCTGAACCACCGCGGACAATGTGTTTGACACTACAGGCATTGGGAGCTCAGCCAAGAATGCAAATGCTTTTTGGAGACTGCAGGAACTGTGGGATAGCTTGAGTCCGCAGTCCCCCATCCCTCCCTCCATGAGCGTCCATTTGATTCTTTGGCTTTCCGTTATGTTTGTCACGCAGCAATGTGCTGAGTCCCTGCTGTGGCCTCTGTCTGGAGATTTTTTAAAAATGCTTTGGAATTTCGTCTTCTGTAACGGAGCTCTGATAGAACAGATTTGCCTGCCCATACAGCGATCACATCCGTACGGTCCATGCTGGAGCTCTTTTTGGATTTTGATTTCGGACTGCATCGCCACCTGTGCTGATCGGAGCTCCACGCTGGGCAAACAGGAAATGATATTCAAAAGTTCGCGGGGCTTTTCCTGTCTACCTGGCCAGTGCATCCGAGTTCAGATTGCTGTCCAGAGCGGTCAGTGGTGCACTGTGGGATACCGCCCGGAGGCCAATACCATCAATTTGCGGCCACACTAACCCTAATCCGATATGGTAATACCGATATTAGTGCTATTCCTCTCGTTAGGGAGGAGTACAGATACCAGTTTAAAGAGCCCTTTATATCGATATAAAGGGCCTCTTAGTGTGGACGGGTGTGGCGTTAAATCGGTTTAACGCTCCTAAAACTGGTTTAAACGTGTAGTGTAGACCAGGCCTTAGTCTCGCAACTCTGTGAGAATCTAGAATTACCGAACAGGAGCTACATATCATAACATCAAACCAAAGGTGCAAACCCCTATAATCATAAAGAGTAATAAAAAGAATAATATAATTGTCAATGGCAGAGCAATATTTAAGAAAAACAACTCAAATAAAGAGTCAAAGCAGCAAGTTAAAGGGGAGAGGGTCTGTTTAGATTAACAAATAGCCATAAAGATATTTTATGACAGTTAAAACCAGCTGGGAACTAGTTTATATTCTCTTACATAAAGCATCTTTACTGCCAGTGTTGCAAGCTGTCACATTTCAGCAAACTTGCCATCAGCCAACAGTTCAGAACTGCCAAGTGTAACTGCATGTAGTGTTGTAGCCATGTTGGTCCCAGGATACTGGAGAGACAAGGTGGGTGAGGTAATTGCTTTTATTAGACAAACTTCTGTTAGTGAGAAAGACAAGCTTTCGAGCCACACAATGCTCTTCTTGAAGTCAGTCCAATAAAAGATATTACCTCACCCACTAAGTGTAACTGCAGTCTTTATTTTCAAAGACAGTTAAGTTTTCAGTGACAAGAAGTGAGTCATACTTTGAGACTGCAGGACTAAGCAAAAGGGCCAAAGTTTGCATTTAAACTATATCCAGGTAATTGGACTGTTTTTAGGAACATATGAATTATTGCCACGGTGCTGCCTTGCAGGAAAGTTTACAGGAACTTTCAAGTCATTGAAAATTAAACAAGTGATTCCCACAAAGCCTACAAACTTTTCTGAGAGTCCCTGTCACTTTCCCTCAGGCACCACTGCACATTGCCTACCAAAAATTGGGCAAGAGAAAGTCAGAGAGTGGCCTGTTCTCCCTCCAACATCACATGCACCTGGAGCAGTGTGAAGCACAGATCCTCAGAACACAGGATTCTCATCAAGAAAGTAACCTGTTTCCTGAGGAAACCATCAATCAGGTCTATAAGCTAAATCAATGGAAACCAAAACATTTTAATAACGTGCTAGAAATCTTCATCCGATTCCTCTTCCCCACCCCCGCTGCATAGATAGCTAATACAGACTGTACTGTAACACTTCCAGCTGTGCATCTGCTATTCTTTATATGTTCTTTCAATGCACCTGCTCCAGAGCTGTTCTGGAAACTGGGGGCTTTCATGCTGGCAGGAACAATCTGGGCAATCCTAAAACAGACAGCAGTGTGCACTGGGCAGCCCTAGGTGGGGGAGAGTGCCTGAGGCACAACCTCTGCTGTTGCTCCTCCGGGACTGATGTAGCCCCACACTGCTCTGTGCAGGATTGTGGCATAAATGCCACAATCTAGTCCTTAATATTTTATAGTGCTTTACATATACAACATGCTGTTCCAATGTTAATCCTCACATCTGTGTGAGGTAAGTAGTGTGTTCGCCATTTTACAGATAAGGAAAACTAAGAAGAAAAATGACTAGCCCAAGGCCACACAGCAAGACACTGGCAGAGTCAGGATTAGACTTAGAGGATTTAGTGACTTGCAACTCAGTGTTTGTTCTTCCAGACAAACCCAGTACCTGTCATTTGTTATCTTGGAGAGAAGCTTATCTTTTATCACTCTTGTAACTCTATTTGAGGCGGCAGTAGATATTATAGGATTAGGAAAGTAATTTAATTTTAAAATAGACTTAATTTGAGTTCTGTCAACCTTATAATTGTCCATAAAAGAAATTTTATTACCCTCTTTCACACACCACAAATACCGATTCTTCAAAAGAGAAGATTGCCCATATTGAACCCTCTTTTAAAATTAAAAGATAATCATTCTTTTCAGTCCTTCATAAAGGTGCTCACTCAGATATGGAATTTTAATGTGATTATATGGCTTTCCTACTGTTTTCCACCAAACTATTTACATAGATATTTTTGCTGTCTGAGAACAGTGACAGATGCCACTCACAGATGCTAAGATTCTATGAATGTCCACAGTTGACAAACATCCATTCACTGCAATATTCTGTGAAATGACTGGGATGTTTCTACATTTCCCTGAAATTAGCGCAAAGTAGTGAGGTAATTACAGAGAACCACTTGGACTGAAGTGTCCTTTTCTAAAACAAGGAAGCCTAATCCAAAATTAGACTGCTGAAGTAATTACTGCAATTCACAAGCAGCAGCATAGGAGCAACTGCTTCATTTAGAATTTAATAGCCATTTTTATTAATTAGTTTGAGAGAACAGTCCTCAAATAGAGTAAGAATAACAAAACATGGAAGAAGAATAAAATCCCTACTCACATCTTCAGCCCAAATTTCCATCATTCCTTTGGAGTTTGTGAAGAGCTCTCCTTGGGTTCTTGCTTACACAATGACACATCAGCCTAAGCAGCAAAGGGGCTTAGAGATGTTTCAGCTTGCAGATCTGTATCAATTCCTCCACCATCCCCATCCCCCAGGCATATCTCACATTCCTTCTGTGACCTCCTGTCCACCACCATTCATTCTCTGAGGCTTTCCACTCTTTCTTTCCCTCCCTGGCCTCCCTCTCCTCAGCTGACTCATGTTCATCAACAACTTTTTTCTCTTCTGCACCCTGTTCCTTGGGCTCTCCCACCTCCAAAATGTCTTGTGCTTTGCATCCATTACTCTTCTGCACCACGGAATGCTTCTGAAGAAAATCCAGGGATCACTCAGACGTCTTCAATTAAAAATCTGTTCTTTGTGCTATGAGTGTACTTGCTAAACAACTCTCCATCTTCTCCATGATAGCCTGTCATCCTTCCAAAATCCTGCTGCAAATACCTAAATTATCTGCCACTCCAGCCATGTTCTACCCCTCAACTAATCACCTCACCCTTCACAACAGTCCTAAGCAACTTGTCCTGGCCTTCAGGTCCCTTATAAGCTCCTGCCTACCTTTGTGCTCTTTTAGCTCTTCTCCCCATCCCTGCTGTAACTCCTTTGACTTGTTTGCTTTTTATTTGCTCGTTAACTCTCTATATGCAGCAAACAGCACTGAGCGAATCTTATAAATAAACATGCCAGTTATTGTAAGCTGTTCTGATAAAATAGCTTCTCTTTTATGTGATTTAGTTAATTGTGTTTAAGCATGGCATTGTGTAATGTGTACTTTGGTGAGAAAAGTAAGCTCTGTGGTGACAATGGCTGCATTGGATTTTTGGATTTTCTCTGATCGCTGCACATAACACTGAGCGAAGGTGGAAAGAAAATTGTAGCCCGGGGTCTTTCTTTTCATCCTCACCCCTGTCTAACGCCAAGGGAAGAAACTGCAATAAATCCAGTGTCACCACTGCTAACTCTCTCCCTTTTTATCCCATCCCATAGCCCCAGCTGGCCTTTAATCATAGTGCCCAGAACATGACAGAACTTAGTGCTCCCTAAAAATTAGCAACTGGAGGTTAATATGGAGGGTTAGAATGAGAGTCTAGGAGTCAACAGTTCTGGGTTCTACTTTTGGTTCTGCTGTTGACTTACCATCTGACTTGGGACAAGTCATTATGGCACAGAACTATGGGTACTTAGCACCACTGAAAATCAGGCCATTCACTTCTAAGTGCCTCAGTTTCCTCATCCATAAAATAAGAATAAGGCTAACCAGCCTATACATTGTTGTTTCTCAAGTGCTCTGAGATCCTCAAATAAAAGATGCTATAGCAGAGTTGTCATAATATTAAAAAAGTGTGCAGCATGTTAGCAACTACATTTTGAATATTTATCACTAAGGTTTTTTCCCAGGAGGAGAACCCAAAATTATTTCTTAACCTCTTTCTAGAAAGCAGAATCCAGTGATCCAGAGTCAAAGGAAGCTGTAATCCCCTTCATTTCTATTCAGTAGCTTGGGGGCAAGTTGAAGGGAGACCTGCTGAAAGGCTCCCAATGTACAGTATATAATAGGAAACAAAGTAATAAGAATTGGGGAGAGGGAGAAGGAAGAAAGGGGTTGTAGAAGAGGAGGGGCTGTAGCAGTTGCAACAGTGAGTAAAAGTGGAAGGAGGCAAACTAAATCTGATCATTTATTACTGTAAACTTTCTAGATGAAAACTTTTCCATTCCCCACAACAAAAGAGGGATTCTTGGGATGGCCAACAAGGGACGTCACAGCAATGGTTCACAGTTTTATATCACACTACAGCCAGCTCCCTATATGGATAAAAAATATGTGGCTTTTGGGTATGTAATTTTAAAATGTTTTTTAAAAAATACTCCTAGTTATCTAAGACACCATTGCCCAAGATTGAGATTCTGTGCTGCATCTCTGAGAGGCACAGCACAGAACTCGCAGCTCAGGGGCAGAGGGCTTAAGCCACTTTTGCACCCTCCCTGTCTGAAGCTACACCAGGGGCTAGAGAGGCTCCTGGCAAAACATAAGGCAGTCTGGGGCCCTGTGTATATCCAGGTCTATACAGTAGACTTTTGCTGTCATAGCTGTGGTGTTCAGAGGTGTGATGAGGTGTTATTGCTGACTGACATAGATGAGCCAGCAAAAATCCCTAGTGTAGACAATTATACCTGCAAAACTGCACTCAACTGCTATAGTGTATTTCGCTCAGGCAGGCTATAATAAGCTATACTGGAAAAAGCATAGTTTTGCCAGTATAAGATACATCCACACTAAAAGCACTTTGTCAGTACAGCATACTAGTACAGTTATATGGACAAAGTGCTCCTAATGTAGACTTGGCCCAAGAAAAAACAGCCTCCCAAAGATTGCAAAGATGTCCTGGGAAAGCAGCCTAGAGCTGCCTCTGCACTGCTTGCGCCAGGGGAATCCTTCCCCAGCCACAGCCAGGAGTGAAATCCTGGTCCCATTGAAGACAATGGCAAAACTCCCAATGACTTCAGTGGAGGCAGGATTTCACCCTGGGCCTTTTAAGATCCCTTTACCAAGCTAGCGGTTCCTAGCATAAAGGGACTGGGAGTGTGGGGGGCATGAGACTCTCATGCCAGGGTGATTATTGTCCAATGCACCATAGAGGAGTACAGCATTTCAAAACAAAAAAAAAAGGCATACCAATACAATATGCAAAAAACAAACTTAAAATAAGTTCTAACTGGATGTGTTTAAATCAGTGGCATCTGACTTTAATTCTACACTATACACTGGAGTCTCTTGTTATCTTACCAGGAACTCCCTGCTTTAAAGGCACAGGAAATTTCAAGCACGGCTCTTAAAACATTGCCCAATGTATAAACATACTATGAGCTTACTTTAGCAAGCGCAAAGAGGGCAGTTCAGCACTATATGGAGTTACCATGCTATAAATTGGCACACCACTCCCTACACCTTGGCCTTCCACAGGTATGCAACAGCATTCTGCAATAGCAATAGAAACTTTTACATTAAAATAGCTACTGCACACCTCATTGGCCTGTCCTGGACACAAGTTCCACATCAGTGATCCATTCACAACCTTCTAACATATCCTCTCCCCCTCCCCAATGCCTGTGCTAAAGATAAGGTGCAGAGTTCTCTACATGAACTGCTAGCAAACCCATGTGTACACAGCTTAATACAGAGTTTTATAAGATTGAGCCCTACACATTGCAGCTCAGGACAGTTTAGAATTGTAAATTGTTGTATTGGTTTCATGATTCAGATTAAGAAGAAAACTGATCTAAGACTTCAAAAAGTGTGTATGTGAGAAAGAGAGAGAGAAAGAGACCAAACCATTTTAATTAAATGCAGAACAATTTCTGACAATATTCCTCTTGACCTTTTTCTTCTTGAAAGGGAAGAAGAGTATTAGATATCATGGACACTTACAGCCACAAAATTCTGGAAAGGTGTCTACGTGCTGCAACGTTTATTGCTTTGAATAATTACAGCTACAGATACCTCAAAGTGTAGCATTTTTCTATCTCCTAAAATGCTAAATATTGGGATATTTTCAGAGCAAACAGCTGGAATGTTAATCTGCTGTGAAGAACAATCCTATAAAGAAAAGAACATACAAGACATGAACCCTTTATTTTAAGAGACAGCCATATTGAGAACACTATAGTTATGTAATTATAGCCTAATAGAAGGATTTCAGGGTTTCTAACTGACTTGCTCTGACCACTGACAGGCACTGAAGGTAGATAACACAGTTGTATTCACTACTAAATTAGTAAAAAAAACAGGAGTACTTGTGGCACCTTAAAGACTAACAAATTTATTTTAGCATGAGCTTTCGTGAGCTAAAGCTCACTTCTTCGGATGCAGTCTTTAAGGTGCCACAAGTACTCCTGTTTTTTTTGCGGATACAGACTAACACGGCTGCTACTCTGAAACCTACTAAATCAGTGTTTCCTGATCTTCAAATTGTTATTGGTGTATTTTCCTGATCCTCTACCCATGTGTATCATCGATAGATATGTATGTTCCTACATTTTTGTTAAATCATGCACATTTAACATAACTTGTGTTGGAAAATGAATACCATGGAACTCAAATGGTCAAATGGATTACTAAAACTGTAGAGCTTTATGGTAGTGATCATATAGTTAATCATAATTTCACTGACTTTATGTATATATAATTTCCACCTTTACTTTAGACAGCTGATTGAAGGTACAGAAGTTCTTCAGAAACTAGAAGATGTTTCTACGTACAATGAAAGGCCTGTAGTAGAATGTAAAATTATTAACTGTGGTGTTCTTGTGCCTTGATTACAGCCAATTTCCCTTCCTACTGTAATGTGTAAAAATGCATGTTTCTGACCTGCCTTTTATAGGTTTTGTAGGCTTTTAAAATCTAAAATAGCATTTTTATACATCTAAACTTTAGCTTGATATTTTTTCTAGTCTAACCATGTTCATGGCTTGTTCACATACATTCTTACATGAATATACTAATGGGCTTGGAAATTTAACTTCATGCCATTATATAGCTATACAAATTATTGTATAAATATGGATGTCCAACGAGAGATTACATTACTGTAGGCTGCACTATAAATAATCCTATTAAGCAGAACACCAATTAGCACTACTTCATAAATGAATTTGCTATTGATTGTGTCCACTCATCACAATCAGTTATTTACCTTTGGCCCAATTCTGCCATTCTTGAGTCACATTTAAGTCATACCTTACACCACTGGTAGTAATATTAAAATCAGTGCATGTGGGGTAAGGTACAACTCAACATAAGGGTGGTACCAGGCGGTCTCTGAATATCAGAGATCTGATCTCACTTACATCAGTTTAAACCAAGAGTTACCACTGAAGTCAATGGAGCTACACCAGAGTAAAACATAACATTAGACTCAGGCCCTAGACATATATTTAATTCTTTTGTTTACAGATTGTATCAAATTATTAAGATATTTGGACCCAACTGAACCCATTAAAATGCTAAAATTACTCCAAAACAGGAAATTATAAACTATACCCTATTATCCAAGATATCCGTGAGATTTTGCAAAGTGTATTGCAGTGAATAGATGTGGTTTCAGTGAGTGTGGAAGTTCCACATAAAGAAGTCAATGTTTATCTAAATGCTGTAAAAACACCTTTATTTATGACTCAGGAGACTAAACACACAACTCATTGCCAATTGCTGTAGTAGAATTTCTGAGATGAAAGATCTCTCTTAGGCATAGCACAGGAGTAGTGACAGCAGATGGTTTCAACAGAAGATGGCAAGAGTGTGGAAAATGAAAGTGTCCCAGAATCTCAAGGAAGGTAATCCATAACACTTAAAATCTAACATGTCTGCAATTGGCAGAAGAGTCTTTGAATTTTTACTTTACCTTCCTGTGTAAAGCACTCTGAAATCAACAGATGAAAATTTCTAAGAGCTAAGTATAACAATGACTGTTTTGTGTTAGCATTTGGATTCTGGCAATCAGAACCAATAAAATTTCCCACTGTAACTTGACTATAGAATTATTATCTTCACTGCTTTGTTCTATGCCAAAGTTGAAATGGCCCACTTAAGATTTTCTGCTTAAAAGAAAAATGACTGGAAAATTATGTTAAATAGTGTTTGCTTCTCTTCATTAACAAGAGATGCCCATTAAGCACATTTTCCCTTTGCAAAACTATTTACATAAACTGCATTAATTCCTTTAGTAGGAAGTAGTCATGGGGGATTGTCTGAGTGTGACTGGCATCTTTAAGAGGGAATGTGTCCAGTTCATCTATGACTAGTTAGTGGCCTCTGGATGATTCCTGGTAGAAGGCATCTGTCCTCTATAAAGATCTAGTCAACAGTTGACAAAAGAGAGTAGGAAGGAGGAGCAGGGAGCTTGCACTAGTTGTATGAGACCTGACAAAGTCCTAGTTGAAAGCTGGCAGAGAGAGAACTGGGGAGAGCTGTGGGGAAAATGGCCAGAGCAAGGAAACCCTGCTGATTATAAGGTTTGTGCAGAAGTCCTTAAAGTAAAGGAGGATGAACCAGGTTAGTTAAGGAAGGTTCAGCCAAGGAAAGGAGGGTTGATTCTGGAGAGAGGTTCCCAGGAGAAGCTGCTCAGCAGGGATGTAATTTGCAGCTGAAAGGGGGAAGCTGGGGAGTGGCACCTTGTGGGGATCCCTCTTGCAGAAGCTCTGAGTTGAGGGCTAGGAAAGAAGAGTTGCAAGGAGCATGGAGAATTGTCAGATGTGTGGAAGCCCCGGCACAGGAATAAAAATAATAGGGACTTTTAACTGTGAGGTAGATGGCTTGAAGAGTGGGGTTCTGGAACTGGGCTAAGCAACTAGGGAACAGTGTGGCTGTTAGCTCTTGGTTGGGTGTCCTACAGATGGTGACTGTGGAGAGGGGGATGGAGAACTGCTGCTGTTTCACTTTTGGGTTTTAAGAACTGTCTCCCTTTTAAGAATTGGCAGCAGGTTGCACTAAATTACATCTGGACATAGGGCTTGAATTGGATTTTGTGCAGGAGAACATTCCTATATGTATTCACATTATCAGCTGAATATTTCTTCCCTTGCATTGCTATTTTTCCTAAAAAATCTGGAGAAAAACATGGAGTCAAAGTGAGAAGTAATAGAGTGGCAAGCTTATTTTAAGAGGTTTCCTGTCTGTTTTCCAAATCTCATGTTGGTGGGGATGCATTGTGTACATCAGTTTTTTAAATAGTTATTTAATAAACTGTTGCAGAATAGGTCAGATACCTGTTATGGATATGAGCTCTGACCTGCTTATAGTGTTGCAAGGCACCGTGGGAGGGTGGGCCTGAGGGGAGTTACTCATTGGCATTCTTAAAACCAGTGGCTCTCAAACTTTTTTACTGGTGACCCCATTCACATAGCAAGCCTCTGAGTGCAACCTCCCCATAAATTAAAAACACTTTTTTATATATTTAACACCATTATACATGCTGAAGGCAAAGCTGAGTTTGGGGTGAAGGCTGTCAGCAGTAAACCCCCCTGTAATAACCTCATGACCCGGTTTGAGAACCCCTGCTTAAAACGATGAATGATTTCAGTGCAGCTGGAGGTGTGACAACAAACCCTTGGATGATGCGACCTGGGCTGGTTTATTGCATGCACTCTGGACAGGTGTTTAGCTAGGTCAGTGGAGAGGTGGGGGCGGCGCCAATGGACAAATACCAACACCCAAGGCCTGTGCTCGTTTATACCCAGCAGCTCCCGCTGACGCTAATGGGCTGAACACGGTGTAGGTCTGTGCACAACGTGGCGCTAAATGTCGGGCGTAGATGCGTTGTGCGGAGCCTCAGCTGCCTCCTTCCTCTGGCTCCACGGCCCCGGTGCTGGGCGCGCATTGCGGGCGCCGCGCGGTGACAGGCTGGGCCCCAACTCCCTCACCCAGCCCCGCCCGTGCGCGGCCGCGCCAGGCCCCTCCCTGTCAGCGCCGCGCGCGGGGGTCAGGGCTCGAGCGGCGTGTGATTGCCTGAGAGGGCGGGACAGCATCACGTGATGGGGGCAGCGCGGCCCGATGTGGTCACGTGCAGAAGGGGCGCGTTCTGCCGCCGCCCGGGTGCTCGGCTGGGGACCGTTCCATTGTACCAGAGGTGGAGGGTGAGGCGCGGCGAATAGACGGACCGAACCCTGACGGGGGCGGGGCCAGTCGCTTCTACGTAATGGGTCAGCGCCACGCCCTTCCCACGTGCTCATATGACGTAGCTGGGCTGGGAGTTGTAGAGCGAGCGTCGTTGGGGTTAGTCGCGGAGGAGGCTGAGCTGCCCGGAGACCGAGCAATGGGCCGGACACCGGGGTTCCTGCTCGCCACGGCCTGCTGGGCCCTGCTCTGGGCGGCGGCGGCAGGTGAGCTGGGCTGGGCTGGGGGTGGCTCCTCCTGGGGCCGGGAGCGGTAAACGGGGGGCGCCCCAGCCCCAGCTTCCAGCGCTGTGGGCGGGGCCGTGCGCTGGCGCCCAGCGGGAGTTCGCTCCTTCCCCGGCCGGGGGTGGGAGGCGCGTCCCGGGCCGGGCGCTGAGGGGGCCGCGTGCGCCGGAGCGCCCAGCGCGGGGGCCCTGTGTGGCCGGCGCGGCTCTACCGGGGGGGGGGGTGTCTTCTGAAGCTCGCTTCTGTCGCCGTGATTCCCCGGTGCCCCGCGCCCCCTCCGCGCTGCCCAGGAGACGTGGTGGCAGCCGGCTCCGTTGCACGCGCCCCCAGCTTGTTTACTCGGGGGTTGGGTCCCGTTCCCGAAAGCGCAGCTTGCTGGTGTTAATCGCCCCTTGCAGCATTTGCTTCCCCTGTTGCGGCAGCAGGAGGATAAGCAGAGCCACTTAACAGATTTGAGTAACGCAGGGTAGGAAATGCCCAGATCTGCCTCCCGAAGCCGTGATTTATAGTTGGTGTAAAAAAGTGCAAAGGGCACTGGGCGCAAACAGCGCAGCAAAACTGAGTAACCAGCCACGGATCCTGTTTTTGAGTAATCAGGAGAATAAACTGCCCCTTTGGAGTTTTTGAGCCCTGTACTTAAATCCGCAATCGTTTATTGCGTGCATCTAGACAACTTTGTTGTTATATAGTGTTTGTTAATTGGCACTCCCTACGTCAAGGAAATGCACCACTGTAATTAAGGCTAAGATTATGTCACGGAGCTGACTAGCTGCTGCTAGCGGTGGGGGAATCCACAGCAGTCCAGCCTCTGAGTGGTAGGGCAGCTGCCTAGAAGCTGTAGGTGATGCTCTTCCTCCCTTCCCCCCCCCAACTGACCGGTCTGCCATTGGTGGTGACCCCCTGAGCTGCCTAGTCACTGCTGCTGGCAGGGGTCCCCCTTGCAGTGCTCCAGCCACTGTGTGTAGCTGGGGCCATCCTGCATGTGCCAACGGCCCCCAGAGCTGCTCAGTGGCTGTGGGCAGGGAGAAGGGGGGAGGGATAGCTCAGTGGTTTGAGCATTGGCCTGCTAAACCCAGGCTTGTGAGTTCAATACTTGCGGGGGCCATTTGGGGAACAGGGGTAAAAATCTGGGGATTGGTCCTGCTTTGAATAGAGGGTTGGACTAGATGACCTCCTGAGGTTCCTTCCAACCCTGGTATTCTATGAAGGGGAGATGCAGCTCCACAGCTGGCAGCAGCAGATGGACCCCTGAGCTGCTCAGGGGCAGGTCTCTTCCCCCCGCCCCCCAGTCCTCAGCCACTGTTGGCAGAGGGGGCCCACCTGTAGCTCCCAGCCCTGCATGGTGGTGGGGGCCCCCCCTCCCCAGCTTCAGCCCTGCAGGGGGCCCTTCCCAGCCACTGGGCAATGGCATCCCTACAGCTCCCAGCCTCTGAAGTTGGAGGGCAGGGTGCTGGGCCCTCCTCCCTCACCATTTTGTCAGGGATGTTTTTAGTAAAAATCAGGTCAGGCTTCCATGATTTTTTGTTTTTTGGCAGTGACCTGTCCCTGACTTAAACTAAAAATATCCCTGACAAAATCATAGCCTTAACTATCATTACTTTAAGATTGTCCTATCCAATATTTTGTTTAAACATTCATTCTCAGAATCAGAGGGGTAGCCATGTTAGTCTGGATCTGTAAAAGCACCAAAGAATCCTGTGGCACCTTATAGACTAACAGAAGTTTTGCAGCATGAGCTTTCGTGGGTGAATACCTGAAAGCTCATGCTGCAAAACGTCTGTTAGTCTATAAGTTGCCACAGGATTCTTTGCTGCATTCTCAGAATGACCTTCTATGAAAGGTAAAATTAGTACTTACTAGTGGAGGAAGTGACTTGCCAAAGCCTCATCAATTCAGTGGCATTAGAAACCAAGGTTCACTATTGCTAATCATATGCTTAATCCACTAGATCACCTCACTTCAATACTGGTCTTGGTACATCAAATTTAGGGAAATAGAAATTTTTGTCTTCTATGGGTGAGAATTTCAGTACTTAATGTATTCAAAAGATCATTATAAAAATATCATGTCTTCTGTTTATAATAGTGAAATGTAGTAGATCCCAGTACAGCATGTGTAATCGCATGGACAAAATTAGAGCTGTTCATAGAGTCAAATCTTTAAAAGCCATTGTAGCTTTGTTTGAAGCAAAATGAGACTGGACATGAATCACTAATATGGTAAAATCATATTGACTTCACATAATTGGTATTTTTGAATTACTGGCAGAAGTAATACTGTACCCTGATATGATTTGCTTCATCCTCTTCAGCATAAGATTAAAATCCATGTGGGACTGCAAGTGAGGAGTTTTGATAGAGGAGCAGTTTCCAGTCACCCCTCCTCAAAAACTGAAGAGGATGGCCGAAACCACTGTAGCAGTATCTACTCCAGTTGTGTCATGTAAGCAGGTCAGGGTCAGCAGGACCTTATGAACTTGCAGTTTTTGTTAGTTAAGTCTATAGTACTAAGCTATTCCTCTTGAGAGGAGAAGCTTTTTCTGCAGAAGCACTGAAAGCAGGAGGCCCTGTGGGGCTTATTGCAGCTTTTTGACTTTATGCAGCCCCAAACTGAAACCTTTTAGAGTACCCTTGTCAAACCTGGGATGGCATCTGAAGATCTGACTCCTTGTGACTGAATTATTCCAGTAATTCAGGTTCATGGTCAAAGTTGACAGTTCCATTTTTGAGATGATGCAGTGGTACACTTGCACCACAGTGGTCAGGCAGACACAACTTTATTATTCTATTATTTGTATTACTGTGGTGTCTAAGAGCCCTGGTCATGGACTGGGACCCTATTTAATAAGTGCTATACAAACAGAACAAAAAGATGGTGCAGTCTAAAGAGGATGCAGTCTGCACCAAGAACTTCAACAAAACTGTTATCAGATGCCTTATTTTGGCAGCAACTTCTGTCCTGCCATCTCCATTGAAGTGCTGTGCCAAGTTGCTTGTATGGCATTAAGGGGAAGTATCTGGAGATAGGTGCTATTCTGATTCTATTCGGGGTATAGTCATTAGCCATATACATCTCTACAGAAGAGGAGAACCTGCAGACTGAGCTGATTTTTGGTACCATGCCCCTCTAGGAATTGTGACCGTCATTGATGGGTAGCTGGAGCAGCTTTCCTATGTGAGTAGGATTGGTGTGTCCTCATACTGTGTTGATGAGCTAGTAAAGATTAAAAGATGTAAGGAAACACTTTCCCCTGGAAAGTGGAGAATAGGCAATAATGTCTTTGAGTAAGACACTTCTCTCATAATTCTGAGGCAGCCTTATAGAGTCATAGAATATTAGGGTTGGCAGAGACCTCAGGAGGTCATCTAGTCCAACCCCCCTGGTCAAAGCAGGACCAACACCAACTAAATCATCCCAGCCAGGGCTTCGTCAAGCCAGGCCTTAAAAACCTCCAAGGCTGGAGATTCCACCTCCATGGGTAACCCATTCCCATGCTTTACTACCCTCCTAGTGAAATAGTGTTTCCTAATATCAACCCTAGACCTCCCCCACTGAGACCATTGCTTCTTGTTCTGCTATCTGCCACCACTGAGAACAGCCTAACTCCATCCTCTTTGGAACCCCCCTTCAGGTAGTTGAAGGCTGCTATCAAATCCCCCCCCCTTACTCTTCTGCAGACTAAATAGCCCCAGTTCCCTCAGCCTCTCCTCATAAGTCATGTGTCCTAGCCCCCTAATCATTTTCCTTACCCTCTGCTGGACTCTCTCCAACTTGTTTACATCCCTTCTGTAGGGGGGGCCAAAACTGGACACACTACTCCATGTATGACCTCACCAGTGCCAAATAGAGGGGAATAATCACGTCCCTCGATCTGCTGGCAATGCTACTACAAATACAGCCCAATATCCCATTGGCCTTCTTGGCAACAAGGGTGCGCACATGACTCATATCCAGCTTCTTGTCCACTGTAATCGCCAGGTCCTTTTCTGCAGAACTGCTGCTTAGCTAGTTGGTCCCCAGCCTGTAGCGGTGCATGGGATTCTTCCATCCTAAGTGCAGGACTCTGCACTTGTCCTTGTTGAACATCAGATTTTGGGGGGGGGGGCCCAAGCTGTTCAATTTGTGTAGGTCACTCTGGACCCTATCCCTACCCTCCAGCATATCTATCTCTCCACCCAGCTTAGTGTCATCTGTGAACTTGCTGAGGGTGCAGTTCATCCCACTATCCAGTAATTAAGATGTTGAACAAAACCAGCCCCAGGACCAACCCCGGGGCACTCTACTTGATACTGGCTGCCAACTAGACATGGAGCCATTGATCACTACCTGTTGAGCCCGACAATCTAGGCAGCTTTCTGTCCACCTTATAGTCCATTCATCCGATCCGTACTACTTTAACTTGCTGGCAAGAATACTGTGGCAGACTGTATCAAAGGCTTTGCTAAAGTCAAGATATATATCCAGAAGAAAGCTGAATTCAAGGCCCTGGAATCCTAAGCTTCATTGCTGCAGTCTTCATGTGGCTGAAGGGTTTACCAGTCTCTACTTTCACCTCAAAAATATGGATTACCAGATCTACATTGCCAAATATCAGTGTAGATGGCTTAGTATGACTGTCTCTTCACAAGGAAATGTGAAAGGTCACTCAGGCCAGGGGAATGCCTTGACTTCAAATAAAAATTAAAGATAATTTTTTACGGTGGCAAGAGCTGCTGTTTCAAGAGTGATGTCTGCAGGTACCTTGGGGCTGTAAGACAAAGCTCAGCTCCAAGCTTTCTTGCTCTAGGACAGGATCTAGTACATTTGGAGTCTGGCAGAGGTTTTATCTGAGCCAGCAGGTGTCTGCTCAGATTCAGTTTCAGAGGCTGGATGATTTGATCTCAATAGTATCAGTAGGCATACTTTCATGTGGAAACCATTGCTGACTGAGATCTTGATAGTCATGAGCAACATAGGACACGTGTGCATATCCAAGTGACAGGACATTTCTGGTCTGGTTCCGGTCTAAGGATAATCGCTAATTGCAACTGGACTTCCGATTCAGTATTAAAAGATCTGTTCACTCCCAGGTGGAGAAGCTGTTTAGTTTCTCCAAGAAAAACAGTACGTCACTTTTAGAGTAAAGGCTGGCATTGCATACACTATACACCTTAAGAAATCTTAGTTCAAAAAAATAAGTAGGGTTGAGTTAGACAAGCTGACTCTAGTTACAAAAACAGAAGTACCAGGTCACACCTGTTGAGAGTGGGTGGACTCTGTCCTATAAGCCATTCCTGGGTTTCAGTTACCTAGTATCTTTCCTCCCAACTATCTCAAACTACTAGTAACAGACCCCATATGAGTGAAGATATATGCTCAGCAGAAAGGGAAGATCAGTCTTGGTATTCAGGATTTCCAATTCTGCAATGTAGTAACCTTGGTATTTGAACCCTGAGGGAAGTTTTCATCTCTTATCCATCCACAGCTGTCAGGTCTAGTTGCAGTTATTCCTATTAATGCTTACTGTTTTCTATAGCAGGGATTGGCAACCTTTGGCACGTGGGTTTGGATGATCGCAGCTCCCACTGGCTGTGGTTCCCCATCCCAGGCCAATGGGGGCTGCGGGAAGCTGCGCGGGCCAAGGGATGTGCTGGCCGCTGCTTCCCACAGCCTCCATTGGCCTGGAACAGGGAACCACAGCCAGTGGGAGCTGCGATCGGCCGAACCTGCTGATGCGGCAGGTAAATAAACTAGCCCGGCCTGCCAGGGTGCTTACCCTGGCGGGCCGTGTGCCAAAGATTGCCCATCCCTGTTCTATAGCATTGTATAGTACTTGTTCACTCCAGGAGCCAGGATAAAGTACTAGGGTATGGAAAAGTCAAATTTTAACACACTTTTTTTAATCAGCTAAAATGTATGCTTGAATAAATAGCATTCATTGTGCAGCAGCATGCACATAAGACTTTTGGTCCTGCTCTTTGGAGAGCCAATTGTGAGACTTAGGTTTAATATGTCCAAATAACTTTGTAGAGAACCAGCATCAGTCCCACCAAAACTAGTTGCCAGTGTGGTAAAACAGGAAAACTGTTTTCAGTCTGGTCTGTTCCACACATTTTTGGTACAATTGTAACAAATGAGGGCTTATACCAGTTAGGCCAGCATTAACTAATTCCATTTTGTTGTTTTCTCCCATAAGTCTTTAACTGACTCTATTTTCTGTTGTCTCTTCCCTTTTATAGTAAATGCTTTTACCCACTGAAGTTTCAAAATACTCCTGTGAAGTCTTGTTTGCAGACTTAGGATATGTCTACACATCAGAGGAAAAACCCATGGCTGGCCCATACCAACTGACCTTGGGCTCATGAGGCTCAGGCTGTGGGGCTGTTTCTCTGGAGTCTGAGCTCTGGAACCCTCCCTCCTTGTAGGATCCTAGAGTTCTGAGCCCCCAAACATCTACATGGCAGTGAAACAGCCCTGCAGCCCAGTGAATCCAAATCCACTGCCATGGCCCTGCTGTGGAGTTTTCTTTGCTGTATAGGCATACCCTTAGTTCTTTTCACTCTTGTAAATTTTCTGTTCTCCATTTAGATTCTCATGAGCTTTATTAAATATATTTGGAGACCACTACATAAGGTATAACTGACATTTCTGGGGCATGGCATTGGAACAACAGGCTTTGTTGTCCAGGAGTAAAGTACATTTTAATCAACTTGAGCCTAATGCATGTGTAGTTGGAGTCACTAACAATACTTGGGAGGAACAAAAGATAATCCTATGGGTTAACCACCAGATCTGTCGACACCTAGTCTTGGTTCTGTGCCATGGATTTGTGTGAATTTAAGCATGTCGTTTCTCTGTGCTACAGCTTCTTATCCGAAAATAAAGTTGTTTTGTTGGGGAGTTGACTCAGTTCATATGTAAACACGTTTGAGGATGTTATGGAGGTCCTCAATTTATAGGTGCTAATAAGTAAAACAGATCTGTGATTTAAAAATGCTAGAAAACTAATCCCATTATCTTTGGGAGAGTTGCTCTTCTGATAACAATGAACTGGCCCATAATTAAATGTTTTCCCTTTTTCAGACAGCTGTGCACATCATAAAACCTGCAATGACTGTGTTAATACTAGTGGATGCAAGTGGATTCAGTGCAACGGTAAACATCTGGAAAAACTAATATTTAATAACTAGATATGTTTTTGGGTCTGATTTCACAAACATGTACAAGGGGTGATGAATGACAACTGTTTTGGTGGATAACAACGTGAAAAGCAACACTATCTTAAACTTATTCTAAACTGTTAAGAGCCCAAAACAGTCATGTACACAAAGTACAACACTTTGATGTGAAAGTTAAACTAATCTTAAATTCTTATCCAGAGGCAGCGGAATATTATGCTCAAAATACAAATAAAAGCAGAATTTTTAAAGGCCTGCTAACAAAACAAACTACCTGAAGCACCATGGAAAATCTTAACTACTAACTATGCAACAGACTTCACGAAAGACAGTAAACTAGTTACTTGGCCTTGCTGGTAAGGAGGTGATGGATGGACCTTGACATGTTAAAATTGACAAGCATTCCAACATTGCAGTCCCTTTTGAGATTATCCCACAGAATTGTTAAATCCTGTCCTGATATCAAGTGCCTCAAGAGAAGACAGGGCAGTAGACAATCAGTTACGTAAGGTAGCCTATTCATTTATGTTTTAGTTGTGCCCAAGACACAATCAGAATTAGGGTCCCATTGTGCTGGGCACTGAACAAAACACTGTTAAGACAGTCCCTCCCCGATGAGTTTTTAGATTCTAAACATGAGGGACAGAAGTGGATGGAAACAATTAGAACAATTGAGGGTAGTGGTGATGGGATAATACATGGTTATGTAGACTACCCATGTAAAGAACTATGGAGATCCTCCATAAGAAATGGAAAGCAAGTTTCAACCATTACCATTCCAGTTTTGGTGTTCCTCTCAAAAGGTTCTTTCCATTACAAATTCAGTATATGTAGTCTCCAGAATTCTCTGACAAAACTCGAGGCATTGTGGGCGACCTGTTTGAGAGGACTATGGACAAATAAGTGCTAAATGTCTTGAAACTTCTTAATGTAGCCTGTTAACACTAAATTGCTATGTAAATATGGATTGTCACTTTGATCAAAACAGATAAATATGAATTCCTCTTAAATTGGAGGTTAAATTCTGCTTTAGCTATATCACACAACTTCCATTTATTCTTAGTGGAAGTCATTGTGCAGTATCTCAGAACTGGGCCCGGAGTATTTCTGCTGTAGTTTTTCAAATATAGTAACAGTAAACTAAATAGTGCTTTTAATGTTTTATTTAAACTTGGCTGACTGTTTATATCTGCATACCTTCTTCAAAATGGTACATAAGCAGGTATCTAACTAGAATATATTGCAAGAGGTATTACACAGATTGCTTACAGTGCTTATGTTAGTGAATGTCACTGTTCACTCTTGCTTTACAGAAATATACTTAATGTCATTAATGATGGAACTCATTCAAGTGTATTAAATCTTGTCCATTGAAATAGTCTTAATTCTGCTAGCCGAGAGACTGATATCCCCAGGGAATCCCGCATAGAACATTAAGAATTTTTATGAGATAACATCATTTGTAATTGATAAAAGGCATAATAATATTTGTTTTTGAGAAACTCTCAATATAAAAACCCTTTCCTACTGCTCCTTGATATTACACTTTTTTTTTTTTGTGGACAGGATCAAACTTTTCTTGTGCAAATGAAACAGGACTGAACTGTACTACTATTTCACAGTGTTTTTGTAAGTATCTGGATATTGTTTTAGGTTGACTCTTAATGCAGTCTTTTCCAAGTTATCTGAGACAGTCTTCCTATTCTTTACAGCTTCCAGCACAATAGTTATCAGCCTCCATTAACGTACCTTGTATCAATTGTATAAGCAAATCTCTGTAGTAGGTAAGCTTAAAGAGAACAACATCCCCCTCACTCTGCTGCTAGGCAGAGGCATGGCCAGGCAGCTCTGCAGGCTGCCTATGCCCAGAGTGCTGGCTGCACAGCTCCCATTGGCCGGGAACTACAGCCACTAGGAGGTGCCTGCAGGCAGAGGTAGTGTGCAAAGCTGCCTGACCTTGCCTCCGCCTAACAGCTGAGTGAGAGGGATGTCACTGCTTCTGTGGAGACCCCCCAGGTAAGCACTACCCAGAGCCTGCCTCACCCTGTCCTGTGCCTCTGGCCTCTCCCATACCCAAACTATGCTGCTGCTGGGGGTGGGGGGAGAGTATAGGCATAGAGCCAGGTAGGGAGCCTGCCGGCCCTGCCAACCCCCCTCTCACCCAGCATCTGCGGGAGCCCTGGGCAACCACACACCCCAGTTTTATTCACTGGTATTTTTAGTAAAAGGTATGGATGGGTCACAGGCCATGAATTTTTGTTTACAGCCTGTGACCTGTCTGTGACTTTTACTAAAAAAATACCCAGGACTAAAATGTAGCCTTATGTTGTACTTCACTTCTGATTTCAGATTGTTTTAGGGACTGGCAGTTTAAAAAAAACCTCTTTGTAAACTGATTGCATTTGCTCTGGAGTCACTAAGGCAAATATGGAACCCTAGAATGCCACTTTTTACTAAACCACTTTCTAGTAGAACAGCACTTTATTGTCATGTTAAACTGTTGGTTATGTCAGAATGAGTAGCAGAACTCCAATCTATTCCTATTAGGTTTGCAGTGAGACTGTTATTTCTCCCATTATACCAAGTATTACTTGACTCCTGCATATCCAAGAACTGTTGGATTGTATCCTGGGAATTTGGTGGAGCCCCCTTTAGAAAGAAATCTTAATGAATCTGCTGCCCCAAATAACATGCATTGTAATAAGTACTTAGAACATATCTATATACAGCAAACTGCTTTTATTAACCAGTTTCTTTTTTAAAAGTTCTAACAGCTTCTTAGACTATACGCTCAGGTTTTACTTTCTGGTACTCAGTGGAAGGAGAGCTTTATCTAAACTCAACCTTTTGGACCACTGAAGAT
The DNA here is from genome assembly GCF_020497125.1 of Mauremys mutica. Classification (NCBI taxonomy): domain Eukaryota; kingdom Metazoa; phylum Chordata; order Testudines; family Geoemydidae; genus Mauremys; species Mauremys mutica. The sequence goes on along the minus strand of NC_059074.1, from coordinate 83,996,799 downwards.
GTCCCAGCTTTCAGTATACATTTTAATCACCCAGCAAGCCAGAGCAAATGCATACCTACCTGTGGAACCTAGCTCCAAATTGAACTTGAAGTGTTATGGGAAGACTTTCTAAGACACACAGGGGAACTGGATGCCTAAATCTCTCACACATCCTGCCCAGTTTCCAGATCCAAAGCATGGGTGTGCATCCACCAGTCAGCCACAGCAACTCTTCAGGGTCTGTGGTAGCCAGTTGGAAGGTTCCAGGACACTTAGGCTGTAACAGAGGCCAAGCCTGGACTCTCAGCATGTTTCTGGCTTGAATTACCCCGTAGGCGTGTCTGTTTTGTTTGCTTGATGTATTCTGCTCCCACAGTTCAGTGTGTTACTGTAGTGCAGTGAACTCTTCCAGTCTTTTTGCTACTTCACGTTAGCCTTCATAGTGGTCCATTAAGCATTTTACTATCCTTAAATGGGAGTCTGTTGTATGTTTGTTACAATCTTGTAAGTTAACTTTTATTTTTTTACACACTATTCTACAGCTTCATCTACTGCTGCTACCACAGCTGCTAATGCTACCACAGCTGCTAATGCTACCACAGCTGCTAATGCTACCACAGCTGCTACTGCTACCACAGGTAAAAAAAAATGTACTATAATGAACTGATAACTGGGCTAAGTAAGATAACTTTGTAAAACAAGGGTTCTACCAAAGTTTGCTTAAACTATTTGGGAATAAGTAGTTCATAAAATTGAACATCTCAGTTACAGTAGGTACAATGCATAACTTCCGTGTCCTACAAAGAAATTGCCAGTGATTGAAGGGAAGTCGACTAATTTTTCATCTACATCATTTTTGTTGTGACTTACCTTTCTTCCAGTCAGGCAATGTGGTCAATATAACTACTTATTTGTAAGATTAGTGCTCATAAAACTAAGGCTCTAATCTGTGAGAGAAACAGATTTCTAGCTGAGGGAGTTTTCTCAACTGATATTTGAAACATCAAAAATATTTGTTAGTGCTCGATACAAAATAAAGAACTATGCTGTATAATGAACTAAATCATTTATAATAGCTTGAGAGCCTTAAGTATTCAGGTAACTATACTGCACCAAGACTTTTATGGTTTTTTATAGAATATATAACAGCTCACAAAAATGTCTATAAAAATTTACTTAACTGCACAGCATTATAAGTACCTCTATTCTAGGTGTACATAGTCTGCATTTTTAAGGGTGGTTGTTCTTGCGTGAGTGAGATAAAAACTGAAGCAATTACAAAAATAGAACTTACAAAAGTGATACCTCTGTACATTTTGAATTTGGAAGTTTCTCTCTACAAAACAGGTAACATCACCAATACAACTTCATCTACTGCTTCAAGTACTCTAGTTCTCTCAACAATCAGTACACCAGGTAAACTTTTTTTTTAAACACTGTCAGTTTAAGTATTTAAAACAGTCTTTGTATTTGGAAAAGCTTATTTGGAAATAATGTTACTTGTAGGTGACAGGAAGTAGTGAAGAATAGTAACAGTAGGTGTGCCAGAAAGTCATGACCTTGCATGCCACAATTACCTTTATCAAGGTGGAATATCTGTTGAGATGTTGCCTTGACAGTAACACACACTGCTCAGTGAAATTTCAAAATAAGTGATTTGGCCAAATTAAGCAGTTTGACTGACTGGCTTAATTTCAGTCATGTTAAGTATAATCTACACAAGAGGAACTTGTGAAGTCTGGTGACTAAGTTAAAATATAAAATTTGCACTCCTGACATAATCCTGCGTTAAGGTAAAATACTCTAATACAGTGTTTCTCAGCCTTTTTAATATGAGGGACTGGCTTGCTCCTTCCTAAACTGTGTTGGGGAGATCTCAAGGACTGGTGCTGATTCATGGACCATTTGTAGAGAAACACTGCACTAACACATGTTGGGCAGCAACAATAGGGTCCAACTTAAAAGGCTAGATCTTGAAATTAAACTAAAATTATACCACCTAATGAAATGTATTCAAAAGGGGAGGTTAGTTTTTAAAAGCCTGTCCTTTTGGTGACGGCTACCGTATTGGGGGCCCTGTGTGTTGTGATGAGGTAGATCTAAATCTTTTAGTTGCACATTGCTAGAAGACTTTATTTAACAGATGGGAGACGATTCAAGCACAGATTTTTTTATTGACTTCTTTAGTAAGGTCATTCACTAAATATGAGCAGAACAATAGATTAGGACAGGTAGCAGAAGAGTCTCACCTCATTAGGAAAATGATTTTTAGCCTTCTGTGGGGGTTCTGAGGTATCAGTGATGGGCATCATTCTTATAGTAAAACAAAAGTGTGGCTAATGGTATTTTGAAGTACAGATTTAGTTTAACTGGGATTCTTCTGTGAAATGGGGATGAAACTAGTTCCTACGTGCAGTTCAAAGTAGTTTTTAGTTACTTACGGTCGGACATACTCTAGTGTACAGTAAATGTTTAAATGAAAGGTACAATCTTCAAACACCAGTGGCTTTCAACCATTTTTCATTTATGGACCCTGAAAAAATTTCAAATGGTAGTGCAGACCCCTTTGGAAATTTTAGGTATAGGCTGCGGATCACAGGTTGAAAACCATTGCTGTAAATGTTGCTTCGACAGATCCTCAAACCTGGGAGTACAAGGAAGGAAGTGAAGAACTGTGTTAGCAAATGTTATGCTTAGGGGTTGTGAAGCACCCACACTGTGCTTTAATCTCAAACCTCTTACTGAACAGATTCATAGTACAAGAAGGAAAACACCAAATTCTATACTAATATTTATGGTAAATGTGACATCCACTCATTAAACTATAATCTATTACTTTGTTGTTTAACAGGTACAACACATGCTACTGAGAGTCCCCCTAAACCAGCTCCTCACAAGTCTACATTTGATGCTGCCAGTTTCATTGGTGGGATTGTCCTTGTACTGGGTCTGCAGGCTGTAATCTTCTTCCTGTATAAATTCTGCAAGTCCAAAGATCGAAACTATCATACTCTCTAGAACCTGTCATTTTACAATGGACTAGTAGCCCAACACCTGTAGTTCACTGAACCAAAATATATTCTCTGCCCCGTATGGAACACCACAGTTCAGAATATCCTTTAAATCTCCAAAAGAAGACTTTTTGAAAGGATGATATTTTTGTAACACTATACTTGGCAAGAGATGGTATGAATCATCTCTCGCTCAACAGAGGTACTCAATATGCTGCATGAGTCCTTGTGATTATCTTATTTTTCTTTAGTGGCTGCAGCTGTGGGATTTTTTTTAACTTGACATGCCAAATGTAAACTTAAAATGATTCTTGTATTCAGTGGTAACACTGTCTTGAGTAGACAATCTCCTGATGATGATTGTGGAGGCTGATTTAATCAACCATAAGTGCAGTATCCCTATAATTTTATCAATGACTGACTTCTGGGAGAGAAATATCATTTGTGCTAGCTTGTGGCTCTTGTAGTGTACTGCGAGGAAAGTTAACAAAGGTTTGTAGAAGTAGAAACTGTCTTCATAAAATATCCTCCTTGGATGAAAATAATGCCAAACCCATATTTTTCTATATGAGAATTAAAGATGCCAACCAGGAATTGTATTGCACATTTTAATTTCTTAAATTTGGCCTTTTCAGTTGTTATAACTGGAAGGGTGGTGAGAACATTTCCCCTCCATGTAAGAGGAAATAAAGTCCAGTGCCTTAAAGAATAAAAAGGTAGGTTGCAAATTCAAATGTTTGTGCCATTTTCATTTGTACTGCAGCAGCCTTTAGCTTTGATACTAGCCTAATGGAGTAAAGCAGAATATACCTTTCCAATCTCAACATTCACTACAACAAAAATATGGCCAACATTTTATTTTCTGACCTTTTTGAGAGGCTGACTTCTTTTGTGAATGAGGGACTGGGATATTGGACTAATTTTGAAGGTGAACTAGATTTTTATTTTCACTAGTGTCAAATTATTTCTGGCCTGTAACAAGGCAAGCATAGGAGGGCTATAGCCATAATTTCACATTCCTGACTTCAAAAGGGCACCAACTTAAATCACATTTGTCTGAAAAAATGTTAGTTCTCTTGAACGCCTCTAACAATAATAGATAACAGAGAAAGTTTGGTTTGTGCATAGTAAGTTTCACTGTCCTCCACTGCCTACAAACACTTTCTCCTCCTTTGCGTGGGCCTTTGATGCAGCACTGTGCAAGTGAAACAATTATAACATGGCAATGGACTGGTCAGGCATAGCACTGGAAGCTACTTTTAACTATTGAAATTGACTAGATTTCAAATGGATGGTGTTCCTTATCCCCAGTTTGAGGAAATTCTAAAGCCTTATGCAGCTACTGACTTGTATGATTTAAATGTTTACCTTAAACTGGGTGTTTAAACATTGACAGCATGATTGCCATGACTTCATTTATTAGTAATGTATGGGTTTTATAACTTAAGTGAATGAAAAAGCATTTTAGTTGCAGTGAGTTTTATTTCCTCATGCTCTTCTGCCTTGGAAAGCATTCACTTTGTTATGCTGCACAGAAAACTAAACTTGCTATATTAAAATAATTACCAGACAGTGCTGTACCTTCAGAAAATTGCAGGTTAATGTACTCATGACAAAAGCAGGCAGTCAGCTCAGGTTTATTAAACAGACTGACCACCCAACTTCCAGCAAGCACCATTTGTCTGGATTGGATGGTGTATCCTTGGCCTTAATATTGTAAAATCATTTAGTCGGTCATTCCCATCTCCTTAAATTGTTTCATAACTTAATTTGGGCAAAGGAACATGCTCTATGCACTTATTTCTATAATGTGACGAGTAAGACCTCCCACTTCACACACCGTAGATATTCCCAATAGTATTCATAAAACAATTTTATTTAGTATAGTTCCTAATTCTCTAAAAGCTGTCTGACATTTTGGTCTTAAACTTGCAGCAAAAGGCTATGGGACACTGAAGAAAAACAATGCCACAGTTAAACCTTGAGTTGATTGATTTAATTACTGTGTAAAATTTGGTTAAAATGCTTTAGTCTCTCAGTGATCTTGATATATGTTGGAAAATGTGCTTGTTCAGCAAAAACTTAATCATTGTTCAAGTGCCTTAATTGTTTTAAAATCTCTGGCCTCAGATTTGTTGGAAAAACCAGGAAGGGGGTAACTTGCCTTAGTTACTAGATTAATCCCTTGGTGTCAACAGTTGCTACTTTCTAAGACAGGAAACCCAGGATCTTGGTGCCATTGATGTCAATCTTTAAGAAGCTCTAATTTTGTAATGCACAGTTACTGCAGACATATAGGTTTAGTCTTGTTCTAGGAAGGTGTAAGTTTTGTGCAGCAGCCTATATGCTTGCCTTGCTAGACAAACTAACTTCCATAAGTTGCTGATAAAATCATAGCTCAGGCTTAGTTTCTGTCTGGCAACTCATTCTAGGTTACCAGACATGTGCTTGGGCTGCCTTGCTATGGTTTTTGTTTTTTGTTAAAATTGGGACAGCTTCCTTGCAGAATTACAGTGCCAGTTAATCACATGCTAGTAGCCAGCGTAGACTAACAGAACTTCAAGGTCCTCTTAGTGGTGTTTTGAAGTGGAAGGTAGCTTTCTTAGATTGTCTCCATGGAATAGTTTATTTGCTATTAGGCTGCCCCTTCAAATCAGGTCTTAAGCACTGAACTGTAGTGAACTTTATTTTTTTTTCAAGCTGTTTATTGTGTGACTTGTTCCTGAAGCCACCTTGTGCAAATATATATTTATCAAACCCGTACCTTATGAATGTTCCTTGCAGACATTGCTGTGTTTGTATTTTGTTTTGCATTTCTTCCACTGAAGACACATCTAATCAGAGAACCAAATTGACAAATAAAATCACATTTACTGAATTTTTTTGGTTGTATTTTGTTTGTAAATATTCTCTCTACAATGGAAGGTTTGTGGTTTTGTTTTTTTAAAAGTGTACAGTCCTTGCAGCCTTTGCAAAACAGCCACTCTGGCTACAGAAGTTCCAAGCAAGAAATGCTGTGGAGAAATGAGGATTGACTTAAACATTAACTTGAAAGGATGATGGTACAACTAGAATGAGGTCATATGAGTGGAAGCATGAAATTGAAGCAGTGTACAAGATGGGTATGCAATATTTGTGCCCCCTTCTCCTCCACTCACAGCATTTCTGAAATTATCTTTTAGAGAATTACTAGTCATTAAAATGATTGTCTCCCATGCTAGTTTCACTCTTATCCCCATTTAGTTAGTAACTTATGAAATAGGGCATTGGTGGCACCACTATTCAGACCCTGTACATATGAGCAGCAGAGTTGTTGTTAAACCTCTCGTTCTATGGCTTTTAAAGTGTTTTCAGCCTTCTGGGTAAATCCTAGTGAAACTGCTCATCTTACCCCTCCCCTCTATACTGTAGTATCTGAGCCCCTTACAATTAATGTAGTTTCCTCTTCTCTCCCCCTCCCCCGAGAAGACTAGTACTAAAGTTCCCCAGCTGTAAAACAAGGATAAGAAGCTGTGATTAACATGCCCAAGGTCACACAGGAAGAATGGGACAGACAGGGATTTGGCAAGGGCTCAAGCACTGGCAGAGTTTCTCACATTGCTGCAGAGATGTTGCAATTACTCTTTTAATGACTATTCCTATGCTAGGACAAATCTATTGAATCCTACTGTAGTCAAGGCAAATTGTAATTTTAAAATGTTAGCTGGTTGGAGCCTTTGCCTCTAATAGTTTAAAACAACTTATCTATACTGCGATTTTAACACTAACATTGAACTTGAAGTCTTCACTGTAGAATTACAAGTCAAGTGTTATCCCTCAACTGAATTTCTCTCCTGCCCTCCCCCCAGCTGGTGCTTTTAACTTATCAGCTAGCCCAAGGGAATATGTGCTACAGCTTGAGGTAGCATAACTCATCTGCTGCAAACACAATTATTGTGCTACTCAAGTGGTGTTTTGCAGTGAAGACAGCCTGTGAGATTCTAAGGTAGTAAGTGCTTTTAATTTGTAAATTTTATTTTTAATGTGGTGTGAGTACACACCCTAACCTCTTCTCTGAGGAGAGTGGAGTCTGTTACTTGTATCCTGTGGAATTCAAGAGCCTGCTGACATAGAAAACTGCCCAATAATGCTAGCAGTATCATACTAGACAGGGGGTGGGTTTTTATTTTAAGCAACAATCTGAATAATGGCAAGCTTCCACTTTTAACTCAGAGCCACAGTACAATAGCCTTACAAACTCCTTCTGCACATAACTAGTAACCCTTAAAGGTGGAAATGCTTAAGGCCCTCACCCATTGCTTAAGGAATGATATGGAAAAAACACCCCCCCCCCCCAATAACTGATTCAGACTTGGAAACATCACATCACAACCTTAAATTGACCAGATCTCACTAGTGTTAACAGTGGATGAAAATTTGTTTATATGGACATTTTACTTAACTGGTCATTGCCACTATAAGGATGTTACAGGTTACTTGCCCATTATTTTCATATTACAATGTAAAGATAAGAGCTGTAACACTAAACAGCTTTCAAGGTGCTGGAATTATTTATTTTAACAAAGTAATATAATTGCTTTAATGGGTAAGTGAATCTTCTATTTTTCATCAACTTCTGTCCTTAACTGTAAATACTGCTACTTTTAAACAGACCTGTGCCTTAATTGTCCTAATATCATTGATTGCTGACAAATTATGGTACTGCTAAGCATATTCCATCCTAGCCTCTGTTTGCCTAGGACTCCTGTATTAAAATTGTTGGTTATTTTAAATGATAAATGTATTTGATACCACAGTTAACATAGGTCAAACAATGGGAAAGAGCTTGCCTTGTATGGCTGCCTTGTTATAAAATTCCGTAACAAATATTTAACTCCACTCAGGTTAGCTGTTAACAAGAGAGCCTGGAGGCATTGTAGATAGTGCTCTGAAAACATGCTTAATGGAGAAATCATTAGGAAAAGGCTAGGTAAGACCGAAAATACCAATGCCACAAACTGCAGTTCAGGTCAACCCCTCCAAAAAGATACTTTAGAATTAGAAAAGTTTCACAGAAGGGCAACAAAAATGATAGGTATGGAATAGCTTTTATATGGGGAAAAATTAAAGAGTGGGACTGCTCATCTTAGAAAAGAGAGGATAATCCTCTATCATAGCCTCCCTTAGTCAAGTCACAAATGGTGTGGAGAAAAAAAGTGTTACTTGTCCTTTTACATAACACAAGAACCAGGGTCACCCAATGACATTAATAGGCAACAGGTTTAAAATAAATACAAGTACTTTTTCACCCAACCGGTGGAACTCATTGCCAGGGGATATTGTGAAGGCCAAAATTATAACTGAGTTCAAGAAAGGTCCACCAATGGCTATTAGCCAAGACTTTCCAAGATGCAACCCCATGCTTTAGGTGTCCTTAAACTTCAGCCAAGCAGAAGGTGGGACTGGACAATGGGATGGATCACTTGATAAATTGCTTTGTTCTATTCATTCTTTCTGAAGCATCTGGTACAGGATACTGGGCTAGAGGGACAGTTCTGACCTACCATGGCCATTCTTATGTTCAGGTTTCACTTTTGCTCTTTACAAAAGCAAATGTGTCTAGGGCATCTAAAGCATTTTGGCACCTAAATACCTCTGAAGAACTAGGCCTTAGTTTCATAGATTTTTAAGGCCAGAAGAGACCATTATTGCATCTAGTCTGATGTGTGTGATTTTACAGAAAGGTTAATGCTGTGAAAGAAAAAGCCAGTTAGAGTTGCCATCCCTTGTCTTTGAAAAAGTGTCATAGCAAGGCAGAGCCCCAGCAACCTTAAAGAAAAAAAACCCACCAGCTGAGAACCTGTAGTAGTATAATAGAGTCTTGTCATTAACTCTCATAGCAGCCTTACTTCAAGCTGGGACTGAGCTGTGGCAGAGAAGCACCATTCTTCAGCTGTTCTCAGATCACAGGGGAGAAGATGGAAGAGGATGAAAGAATCAGAAGCAAGAGCTAGGCAGGAGAAGAGACTATACACATGAGAGCTTGTAAAACTAGGCACATCCATTTTACTTAAAGGCATCAGGGGGAAACAAATGGACATTAATCTAAATATATGCAGATTATTGTGGCCCATTGGCAATATGGTCAGGCTTTAGTTCCAACAGCTGTGCATCCCTTAAGACACAGACAAAGCAGTGAATGGGCAAAAACAGCCCATGTCCACTCTTGCACATTAGAATATTAATTGGTTGAAGTACACAGGTAGGCAGATAGATATATAGCAGTGCCTGACTGAACAAGCACTGTACAGTCCTGGAGCCTTAGAACTACACTATTTCTATGGGATCAATTCCACTAAGTAACACAGCTCTTGTAAATGACACATGTAGCCTATAGGCTTGTTTTTACTCTAGTCACTGCCTTGCCTTCATTATATTTAGCTGCTTTTATTATTAGCTGTAATGCAAGAAACCTACTGTAGTCACACTTGCCAACTTTCATGTGGTAAATAAGCACCTCAACTTTCACAAGAAGCCAAAAATCAAGCTAATCCCATTTCAAAACAAGCCAATTTCTATGAACCCCAACACACTATGACTAGATCCCCGCCCCCCCCGTGTGCAGTCTGGGACTGGGGTGGGCCTGCTGTGCACCCCTGACTCTTCCCCGCTTGCCAGGAGCCAATCCCCAAAAAAACCCCAAAACAAACAAAAAAAAGTAGCAGCAGCAAGCTACAAGCCAAAAACTAGCCAACAAGCAACTCGCAAGCCAATTAAGGAAAACAACAAGCCCAGTTTCTGCATTTTTTTCACAGGTTTGGCATGTCTGCATCTTGTAAGACATTAGCGGAAGCATAAGTGTGGTTAAGTAGGCTGTAACCCTTGACATAGATCAACAGTTACTTTTAGATTTTAGGAACTAAGGAGAGCTTGCTTAATGGTAGGAATTAGAATGTTCTAGTAAGTGCTACCACAAGGAACATGGAAGTAATAACCACAAATCTGCTTAAGCAAGGGGTGACAGATATTATGAGCTGAAATGGTAGTTGTATACTAATGTATCAGTATACTAACCTATAGAAGGAGGACACCTCAACATTGGTAGGGTGAGGAAATACATGTAAGGAAAAAGTGAAAAACCCCCACTGAATATGCTTTAGATAGATAGAGTGGAATCAGTGTAACATATAAATGTTGCATCCCAGCCTGTGGGGTAGGAGAGAGAGATGTAGCCTTTGGAAGGGGCTACCACAATGGCCACTCCTGATGAGGAGGAAGGTGATGGTGATGAGGAAGATGATGGCTAACATTTCAGGTCGTCCTGCACAGGATGGTGTGAGTATATGGATGTACATTCTGTAGTGTCTCTATCTTACTGAGTTACTGTGTGTGTGACTTTGCTAACTGTATTAATAAACTATTTGGAAATATAGAAGAGTTCCTACAGTGAGAGCCATCGGGGTTCCCAACTATAGAGTAATTTTAATAATACTGGGCCTGATTTGGGACAAGAACCTGTCAACCCTCAAAGTGATACCTGGGCATTTTTAAGTAATCAATATAATTAATACCCACACTATAGATCAGGCTAACACACACTCATCAGTAGGACAGGTGGAGTTTTAAGGCTGCAGGACTACACTGAACAGAGCTTTTCTCATCACCATATATAGATAATAGGGAGTCCCAGAACATCAGTTTCTGTGACAAGTGAAAGAGGAGGTAATAACTCGAGCTTTTTGGAAACTGCTGATTCACTAGAATTGAAACTTCACAGGAATGTGTCAAATCAGTAGAAATTTTTGCCCAGAATCCCCTGCTCCCTGGAATTTTTCAAAACATTGTTTTGATTCTCCAGAAACAACTTTTCTAAAATTACTTTGCACCAAAATTTTTGAACGTTTTGTTCTAATTCAAACAAAAAAAATTGTGAAAAGTAATTTTCATTTTTTGACCAGCTCTAGTGATAACTGAACAGCAGGATAAGCCCCTTCATCCCACTCCCCCTCTGAGAGGTTCCTTTTGTTTTACAGTACTTTTCATGTTCTCCAGAGGGGAATTACTTTTTTTGTCCATATTTGCAAAGCATGCTATACTCAGAAGCTTTGTTTTCTCCCATGGAAGGTTGGCCAGCAGAATGATTTACTTTTATATAAAACAAACAAAATTTCATAACAAATCCTGGAATGTGATTAATATTTTGGGGGTTCTCCATACCTACGCATATTGCCAAATATGCACAATCTTTATAATACAAAAAGCCTTTCACAATTCACACCAGTAAAGGATTGTCAGGCTTTGTCTACACTTACAACGGGGCAGCCGCCCCACTGTAGCGCTTCGTGAAGATGCTGCCTGCACTAATGGGAGAGCTGCTCCCATCAGTGTAGGTACTCCACCTCCCCGACATAGCACTGCCTACACTGGGAGTTAGGTCGGTATAAGTGCATCTCTCAGCAACGTATTTATACCGCTATAAATTCGTAGTGTAGACCGGGGCCCAATCAGAGCATGTGTTACTTTGTACATCAGTTTGGCTTTGCATAAATTTTTTTATCCCACTCCATGTTAGCCAGATCAGATACAATGCATAGGTATGAAAAAACCCTCTGATTTTAATCAAAAGTACATTTCAGCTCACTTTTGGGCCAGCCTGTGTTCATGCTGCTGCATGAGGATGGGAGGTTGTGTGTGTTCAGCCAGGTCTGGTAAAAGAGCATCTATCACTCTGTTCTTCCATCTGCTGGGCACCTGCAATTGTAAGTGAGTGGGCTGTAATGTTAACCCTGGGGAGGAGTCTATGCAGCAATTACACTGAGCCTGAGTAGATTTATCCTGATCAGCAACCCAGCAGCACATGCTACTTCCTAGTCTGAAACAAAGGGAAGTGGCTTGAAGAGGGCGGGCTGGAGAGAGGGACAGGATTCATTGTAAGACACCTCCTCTGCTCTTCTCAGAAGTCACTGACCCTGGCACAGCACCCTCTAGCGTAGGTCGTCCTCCCTGACACATTGTCCCTTAGAAGCCTAACAAGTCCCTGGAAATCAGCCAACGGTGTATAAGAACTGTGAATCAGGTGCAACAGAAAGCCTTCAATTATATCACTCCCCTATTCCACTACTTAATCCAGCTCTTTAAGGGGGATTTGACTGTTAATGTCCAGACCTAAAAGCTGACTCAACACAATTCATTTTTCACAAAAACTTCACTGACTTTTTTTTTACCATTCACTACCAAATCCACCATTACTCACAGTCTTTGGCCTTTCAGTCTTTCCTGATGTTATATTGCTACCTTTGGGATCTGGAGTGAAAGGATTCTGCTTGTAATCCCTGGGTAGAGGGGATGCTGAGATCACTGTGCGCTGGGCCCATGATGCAGAACCTATATTATAAATAATGTGGAGTTACAGCAGAACTTGACTTTAGCAAAAATACACAAAGCACCTGTTCTGATACATAATCATCATAAAAATACAGACGTTAACAGTCATACAGAACCGTAAGCAACTTCTTTCTTAGTCCTGTCCTAAATGCATAGCGGTTCCTGTATGGTTTCTAATAGAATGTGCAGAATTAAAAATAGCCACAATATTTCTGCATAAAGACTTAATCAAAGCCCTGTCACTGGTTAGAGAAAGTCTCATTACTGTGGGACTCATACATATATTCCACCGTCCATAGACAGATCAGTGAAGCAGATCTTTGCTGATCCAAGCTCTAATCTAATCCATTATAGGCAAATAGTTTCTCCAAAGCTCTGTCATTATCCCTTAGATTGCAACAGAATCAAAAATGTAAGTCGAAGTGTTTCTTCAATTTCAAGCATTAGCTTAGTTTTTCCCTTCATTAGGTCTTCACGCAGACAGACACTTCCCTAATTGACTGTTGGTCCTTTTAGACACTAAAATCTCTGAAGCAGATGCTGAGTTTCTACCTGGCTACTGCTATGATCTAAGCTTGGATTGTCTCCACATACAGCATGGTTAATATTCTGTTAGAGCCACTGGCAGCTTGCCACATGTCACCCTTGCCAATAGCCTTGACTGGCACCTAGCTATGTTTCTGAAACTTAATTATAGCACTTATTTTGCCATGCAGCTACAACCCCTAATAGATGGGTGGTGCTCCTCCTTCCCATATCTTTGTGCAGCAAGACATCCCAGAATGCATTGTCCTGAGTGTTGCTGGTACTAATCTGTGTGCCTGTCCTCTAGCCCCTGCGGAGGCAGTATAAGATTTTCTCAGAAAGCATTGATGAGCAGCGTGATGGACAGTGGGTTGTGCTGTGACTAAAGCCTCTATGTGGACAACTCTACTGTGTTTATTGTAACCAGATCAAATGAGGGTGTCAAGACCTGGGTGTGGTTGCAATTGCAGCCTAAAGAGACAGAGACATAGCAAGTGCTCAGTTGTCACTCCTAGATGAATATGAAGACTAGAATGAAGGGTAATGCATGCACTTACTTTAGGGCTTGATACTGCAACTAAAGACAATACAGACTTATTCAAATTCATAAAAATTATAAACCTTTGCACTCTGTGAGCCTGCTTTTCCTGACAAAGTGCATTACTGCTAATGGGTGGGAAGTGATAGTTATTCCGTATTTGTTTATTACCTGACAAAGGACTTCTTGCGCTGCTCGCACTAGAAGACATCAGATTAGCGGACTTCTTCATTCCTTTTAAAAGAAATAAATTACAACACCCATAATACAGTTACACAATTAACACTATAATCATCAAGAAAAAGCTAGAAAAAAGCATGTCCTTTTAGTATTTGGGGACAGACATCTGCAGAATGTCTGTATTTTGAGGCAGGCTCCATTTTAAAAAAAGGCTTTTCCTTGCTCTCCAGACAAGTTCTCCAGCTATGCAGCAGGTTGAATAACGGGGAACTCCCTGCAGGCCAAATACTTTGAAATGTCCAAGCTGATTTTCACTTCTTCTCATCCTGTGTGTTTGATTCGCCCATAGAGACCTATCTCTGGTTTGTTCAGAATGTACTCAACCTTACTTGCTCATCTGGTATTTACACTGGCTGTATTTTTCATCTCTGCTAACACTGGAAAGGCAGTTTAATATTCTTTTTTCATCAACCTGTTTAAAGCACTTTGAATTAAACACGTATTATAAAAAAAACAGCTGGGAAGAAAAAAAAATCTCTTTTAAAGCTTCAAAATTCTTGTCCCTTCAGTGAAGAACTGAGAAAGCTCCAAACTCCTGTTCTCTTGTCCTCCAAAGAGACTTCCAGTAAAAACAGCAGTATTTATATTCCGGATGGTGCTAAGGTTAAAAAAACAAGCAATCAAGCAAAAAAAAAAAAATCCCCACCCCAAAACCATCTTCTTCACACATGATGAGAAAAAAAAAGGGGGGGGGAGGAAATGAAGGGAGATAGAAACCATCTATTTTTGCACGTGGGGGTTGGTGAATATGCAGGCATGCACTATTTTGGCAATCCCTGTGGTGGTACAGTACCCAAGCCACACAATTAAGCTGGAAAAATCTACTCGCCTTGTTTGGATGTTCACGTCATTTAAAAAGAAATACATGTTCCCTTACCTGCGGGTGAGTTTCTCTGGGATGTTACAGCTTCCAAGTCATAAACCTGACACTGCAGTTCATCCACCCGCTGGAAGGCATCCAGTTTTAAACTACGTTCTTGGATCAACTGGCTTCTTATCTAAGAAGGATGGCAATACCACATGACGAGAATTCAGGTTAAAAAAGAAAAAAAAAATCTTCTGACAATCCTCGTTCAAAGCAAAGTCACAGGCTAAAGGGCTCAAAAGGAGGAGAAGCAGATGCCTTCAGCATCAGAGGTGGTCACAGTTCAGCGGTGAATGAAGTAATTCCTAGATATAATTTTATAAAATGTGTCTGGGATCCTTCTGGAGGAGACAGTGATATAAATAGTCATTATAACTATTTAATAAAATCTGCAGTTTCCAGCATTTTAAGAAAGGGCAGTAGACAACCTGGGGCCTTTTCCCGCCTCACTCCCCTGAGCTCTCTATTTATAACCCTTGTAACCCACACCCCACATCATGACCAGCCACTTCCAGCCTCAGTGCCATTCTAAATGAAAGACAGGAGTGAACATCTTTCCCTCAGCTCCTCCAAGGGCTGTGGGGCCTGTCTTCTCAGTGCCCCACTCCCGGCCAGAACAAGGAGCAAGAAATGAGAACCAACAATTGAATCAGACACTGCTGAGATGATGGCTTAGTTCTAGGCAGGGTAACTGTTATAAACCACATGCTTTCATGCCCACATAGGTCTCCTTCTCGGGAGCTAGCAGCAGCAGGGACCACTGTGTAGCAAGTCCTGACACTGTAATTGTTTTGTTTATCCAATACCACATTATTTATTTTCTCAAAGGCCAATACAGCTACTGATGCTTCCTGGCACTCAAAGGGTCACAAGTATTTTGTAAATACAACAAAAGGGTGTGCAACTGCACCATTTAGAGACGGGAACTATGAACTCATTGGCCTATGTGCCAGGGCTGAATGCTTTGCTCTTCCAAAAAGTCTCTTGGTGACATATGCTCTTAATAAAGGCAGTCACAGAAAGTACCAGCAGCCTGCCGAACTATTCCCAGCAAAATGCTATCTGTCATCTCGACTCTCCCAAATCGCCGTGGGTGCTTTCAATTGGACTGTTCAGGTGGTTGAAGAGAGAAAATACTTTGGCCAGGTTTACAGGAGAGGCAGTCAGATAAGAACAAGGACGTTTCATTCTATTTATGGTAGGACTGCAGATACGGGATGGAAAGCCACACTTTATGCTGTTAAAGATTGTGGAGTGCATGAAGTGCAGCCAAGGGGATTTACCTGACTAAAATCTAATCAAGTGGTTTTCAAACATTTTCATTCTGCAGGTCACTTTGTAAGAGAGACAAAGCACTTCTCATTGACCCACTTATCCGCCCGACAACCCAATCCAAGAGCTGGACTATGGAAATTGTACTCATTTAGTTAAATCAGCTTCTAAATTGATTCACTTAAATTTGTGCCAGTTCTTTTTGCAGACAGTCTTAAATCAGTCTAATAATGGAGGACATCGTTAAGCAATTAAATTAAGCTAAATCGATATCCAACTTCAGACTGTCCATACAACATGTTGGCACTGATTTAGTTAAATTGATGCAATTTCTGTGTGTAGACTGGGCTCAACCCTGCCTGTGTCCCAAAATGTTTCATTCAGTGGACCATCAAAAAAGGTTCCTTGAACCCCGGTTTGAGAACCACTGGTAATGGATGTGTCCCCCTTTATACTTAATCGTGTCAGATGGAAAGTAGAGAAAGCAACCAAAATTTCTACATGCCAGCTATGTATGCTGTCTGCAATGGCTGTATACAACCTGTGTTATAGTATCAAAGACTTGACAATTAGCATAAATGCTAATTATATTTCTTTTTTTTACAACAGTAAACATTTTGAGTGGAGATAAAAATGACCTACCTATGGCAGCGACCAAGGTGTTGTGTTTTTGGTTGTCTCTCTCTTGCCCTGAGTCAATGGTTTTGCCCTGTATTTGCTGGACTAATTGCAACAAGCCGTTTCTTTGTTATTCTACCATAGTAACGGCATTAAGATATGCTGAAGATGAAAAATCATGTGCTTTTGTTTTATACTAAACAGCAGCTGTTTTGTGTATGTTTTGGCTGTCAAGGCACTCTTGGATCTACGTTATACTTCCATAAATCTCCTAAGAGGATCTAGATTATCCCAGAACTGTTTAAACACAAAATATATAATCAGATAAGGTCAGTAAAATCTGCATAAAAAACAAACCAAGTAGAATTTGCCAAACTTTTATTGTAAGTGAAAGGCTTGTGCTGTTGGGAATGATGAGCCATTCTATAATTTATACCAAATATAGTACTGCATGTTTGATTTCACCCAATAAGAACATTTAAATGTTAACTTCTAAGTTTATGATTAACTGCTGGAATAGATTTCCTCATTTACAGTTCACGTGACGGTGCAGGAGAAGAGAAAGAAGACTTCATATACCATTGGGTTAACTAGCAGGCACTTCTGAGCTCCTCCATTCCATTCAGTCATACCTCTCGACCTTAAATCTGCCAGTGTGTGATCGAAGCAACCACAATGTGACGCAAATGGCTGAAACATGATATACCTGTGTTTTGTTACACATAATCTGTCAATTTTGGTATAATGTTTGTGGGGGGGGTTGTTTTGTTTTAACTATAAAGCAGTTTTTAAGGATGTTTTCTCACTCATTAAACCAGTTGTTTAAAAAGAAATTAGGAAGGACAGAAATTCCATAATGTGCAAACAAACAAAGTACCAGCAGGACTTGAACCCTCAGTCTTCAGATCCCTAGTACAGAGCTAAAGAATTCCATGTTATCCTCTCTGTAGGCCAGCAGCTAGTGAGGAATGTGACACACATTTGCCAGTGGATTACACAACTACTTGCTAAATTATGATATAATGTTGGAGATCAGTGTTCCTGGGTTCTACAACCAGTTCTGGGAAGGGAGCATGATCTAGTGGTTAGAGTGGTGCTTACAAATACTTAGGTTTAGCACATTGTGGATGAGTGGAGGAAATTTAGGCTTGCCATTTTAAACACCTGGGTTTTATACCCAATTCTGCCAGACGTGACCTTCTGTGACCTCTCCGTTAGCTTATTTGTAAAATGGGAGGAATACTTGCCTCTGAGGGCAGGGATTCAAGGCCATGCTCAATATTAGAGGTTGTGAAGTACACACAAATATAAAAAACTCTGGAAGAGGTGAGCTCAGACCCCCTGGTCTCCTAGCCCCCAACCTAGTGCACTGTTCCTTACACCCAAAGGCATTCTGTGGTGAAGGGTCTCTCTCTCTTCAGAACATCTCCTAGCTTGGCAGGGCTGCAGAAGGAGGCAGCAATAACTCCCAAAATGCAGAGTATACTGTGAAATCCAGGGCGCTGGAGGGGATGCATTGATCAGAGAAAAACATGCAGCTGGTAACCAGTACTGAGGCCCTAGTACATGTCTCAAGGAATGCTAGATTCCTTAGCAACATGGTACATGCTGAAGTGTTTAAAGGTGTAGTTATGCGCTTACCTGACGCATTTCTTTTTTGATCCGTTTTTGCTGAAGCTGCACTATTTTAGAAGATTTCTCAGCATCTTCAGTCAGACATTGCAGCCTCTGTTCTTTCTGCCCCATGTCTTCCAGCATCTTCTCCATGTTTGCTGCCTTCATCACATCCAGCTGTTGCCTGCTCCGGGCTTCTTGAGTCATCCTATGTTCTACTTCCTGTAGCAAGTGTTTCTATAACATGGAAATAACAATATGTCAGGCAACAGAACTTGAAAGACTCATTCCTTTCTAATATATAAAAACAAGCAGAATTAAAAACAAACCAACCCTCAAACTTTCTGGGATCAGAAACAAAATAGGGCAGAAGCCCAATTTTTTCTCCTTTGCTCATCACCTTTAAGCAATGCCTGGAAAGGAGCTCCCTGCTCTGGTAAGTTATGTAATTTAAACTGCGTAACTTACATCAGCTTAGCCCTCTAGTGTAGACAAGGCCTAAGTTAAACTTTTTGCATGTGGGAATAAACATTGGGTGTTCTTTTTCCCTCTTATTTAAAATAATTATCAGCAACAGAGTACTGGAGTTATTTTTAATACAGGTATTTAGCATCTGGAAGATATTCTTAGGCTCTTTGACAGTTCATATCTCCATCTTACAGCTTCATTTTCATAAAATAACCCTTTTAAAACTTTGATTGTCATTTTGCCGAGGTGATGTAAATCTTATATATGATCCCTAACAGCTTCTGTCTATATTCCTCTCTGACTACAAGAGTGCCTGTAGAAAAAGCTCAAACCAATATATATGGCTCGGTAGAGTCAAAATATATACATCTTCAGCTTCAGTTTCCAGTTGTCCCTCAATTGTTTCTGGAAGTATTTACCTCTTGAAAGGCAATGGGTAAAATTCTCTATTGAAGTAAGTGGTATTGAGAGGAGATGAGAATTTGACCCACTTCGTAGAATGAGTCAGGATAGTTATTTTAGGTACCTGCTTATCTAACTGTTTTTTTAGTCTTTCATTGTCTGCTTGAGATTTTGCCAGAGCCTTCCTTATAGCCACCAGCTGCTGACGAAATAAAAGCACCTCTTGTTCTGCCAGCATCTTGGCATTCAAACACTCTTCTTTGTTTTGAAGGGCCTCCTGTCAACAAAAAGAACATAATAGAATTAAGGAATGAAAGCCATGGTCCTGTATTGTTAGTAGCACCAGATTACTTGAAAGGTGACCTGCAAGGGATTTTTAATAAGTTGCGGAAGTCCTTTTTGTTTCTTTCTGATTAAAAAAGAAGGCCTGAAAAATTTACGGGGGGACTTGTTTGATTTTGGGGCCTTTTGCATTGAGGGGCTTGTTTGGTATGTTTCTGCTCATTTTTTCTAAAGCCTGGTTTACACACAGATTTTGTACGGATAGAACTATACCTCTACCACGATATAACGCTGTCCTCGGGAGCCAAAAAATCTTACTGCATTATAGGTGAAACCACGTTATATCAAACTTGCTTTGATCCACCGGAGTGCGCAGCCCCACCCCCCGGGAGCACTGCTTTACCGCGTTATATCCGAATTCGTGTTATATCGGATCACGTTATATCGGGGTAGAGTGTATTTTGGTTAGGTATGTGATCGGTATATATAAAATGTTACCAAAATATTCAAGGTTAGTACAGTAACTCCTCACTTAAAGTCGTCCCCAATTAACGTTGTTTCATTGTTATGTTGCTGATCAATTAGAGAACATGCTTGTTTAAAGTTGTGCAATGCTCCCTTATAACATTGTTTGGCAGCCGCCTGCTTTGTCCACTGCTTGCAGAAAGAGAAGCCGTTGCAGCTAGCTGGTGGGGGCTTGGAACCAGGGTGGACTGGCAGCCCCCATATCAGCTCCCCTAAGTTCCCTGTGCAGCAGCCACCCAGCAGGCTACTAATTGCCAGCAGTTCAGCTGTCCCTTCCCCGACTGCCATGTGCTGCTCCTACCCTCTGCCTTGGAGCTGCTCCCAGGAGCCTCCTGCTTGCTGTGCAGGGCAGGGGGAAGAGGGGTGCTAATGTCAGGGTGTCCGTCTCCCCCATGCTCCTGCCCCCTGCTTGCCCCATCTCCATAGAGCGGGGGGGGGGGGACGGAGGGACAGGGCTCAGGACAGAGGGAGCTTGCTGGCAGCAGCTGCTGTCCCAACTAGCTGATCTACTTAAAAAAGGCAGTGTACTTAGGCCTGGTCTACACTAGGAGGTTATGTCGAATTTAGCAGCGTTAAATCGAATTAACCCTGCACCCGTCCACACTACGAAGCTATTTAGTTCGACATACAGGTCTCTTTAGTTCGATTTCTGTACTCCTCCCCGACGAGGGGAGTAGCGCTAAATTCGACATAGCCATGTCAAATTAGGCTAGGTGTGGATGGAATTCGACGTTAATAGCTCCGGGAGCTATCCCACAGTGCACCACTCTGTTGACGCTCTGGACAGCAGTCCGAGCTCGGATGCTCTGACCAGCCACACAGGAAATGCCCCGGGAAAATTTGAATTCCTTTTCCTGTCAGGCCACTTTGAATCTCATTTCCTGTGTGGACATCGTGGCAAGCTCAGCAGCACTGGCAGCGATGCAAAGCTCTCCAGCAGAGGTGTCCATGCAATCTCAGAATAGAAAGAGGGCCCCAGCATGGACTGACCGGGAAGTCTTGGATCTGATCGGTGTGTGGGGCGATGAGTCTGTGCTTTCGGAGCTGCGCTCCAAAAAACGGAATGCAAAGACCTACGAGAAGGTCTCCAAAGCCATGAGAGACAGAGGATACAGCCGGGATACAACGCAGTGCCGCGTGAAAATCAAGGACCTGAGACAAGGCTACCAAAAGATCAAAGCGGCAAACGGACGCTCTGGATCCCAGCCCCAGACATGCCGCTTCTACGAGGCACTGCATGCCATTCTAGGTGCGGCCGCCACCACTACTCCACCACTGACCGTGGACTCTGACAATGGGATAGTGTCGATGGCCGGTTCCTCGGAGATGTTCGCGGACGGGGAAGATGAGGAAGCAGATGAGGAGGATGAGGCAGTCGACAGCGCTTACAACGCTGATTTCCCCGACAGCCAGGATCTCTTCATCACCCTCACTGAGATCCCCTACCAACCCTCCCCAGCCGTTAACACGGACCCTGAATCAGGGGAAGGATCAGTCGGTAAGTGCTTTAAACATGTAAACATTTATTTTTAACAGAGCAGGAATATTAACTATGTGAAAAGAAGGTCAATATATATGGGGATAGAACAGAAATCCTCTTGGGAGATCTCCACGAAGCTCTCCTGGAGGTAATCGAAAAGTCTCCGCAGGAGGTTCCTGGGGAGAGTGGCCTTATTGGGTCCTCCGTGGTAGGACACTTTTCCGCGCCAGGCTATCAGCAGGTACTCTGGGAGCATTGCCTCGATGAGCATGGCGGCATAGGCCCCTGGTTTGTGCTGGCTTTCACGCAGCATGCGGTCTCTATCTCTGTCAGTGATCCTCCTCAGGGTGATCTCGCTCAGGGCGTCCTGCTTTGAATTAGGGGCATTTTAGTATTGGGAATGCTTGACTGTTCCTTTACATAACAATAAGCGGCGGTTTACAGCCACGTGGTGGAGGCGGTAGAGGGGCAGCATACAGGGATCTTTCCCGGGGACAGCCGCGAGGGGGTGGAACGGGGCAGAGTTCATGCTTTCCGGATTGCCGGCAACAGGAACTTGCAAACGCTATGACCATTGCTTTGAGCGTGAAAGGAGGGCACTGCTATACATTAAGGTTTAAGCAGCCAGAAGTCTACGGCTTACCATGTGTGCCTGCTCCACGAATTCTGCTGTCCTGCCCCGCTTGTCTGATCTCCAGTGCAAGACCCCAGGCAATGAATGCGAAGGCTGAAAATTCGAACTTGTCCTGAGTGCGCATGAGATAGGTGCTGTGCATGGTCTTTTTCACAGAGACAGACTAGACTATGTTCATTGTTCGCAAAAATGTATCTTTGTAATATTCACTCCCTTTTTCCCATCACACAGCTGCGACTGTTTCCCGACCTGCCCCGGCATCCCCCTCACAGAGGCTGGCGCAGATTAGGCGGCGAAAGAAAAGGACACGGGACGAGATGTTCTCTGAACTTATGGGCTGCTCCCGAGCCGAGGCGGCACAGCAGACCCAGTGGAGGGAGAACATGTCTCAGTACCAGCGCTCACACAATGAACGGGAGGACAGGTGGCGGCAGGAGGACCAGCAGGCGACTCAAACGCTGCTTGGACTAATGAGGGAGCAAACGGACATGCTCCGGCGCCTTGTGGATGTTCTGCAGGACCGCAGGCAGGAAGACAGAGCCCCATTGCAGTGTATCTGTAACCGGCCTTCTCCGCCACAAAGTCCCATACCCCCCTCACCCAAAGTAACAAGAAGGAGGGGCGCCAGGGGCCGTGAGAACTGTCACTCCACTCCTGCAGAGTGCTCAATTACCAAAAAGCTCTCATTCCCTAAATTTTGAGAAGTCCTTTCCTTCCTGCCTCACCCAAGCCCCCATCCCAGTTTCATTCCCTAACTGTCTAGGTGATAATTAAAAAGACTTTTCTGTTAATTACTGTTTCTGTCATGTTCTTTTAGAGGAGACTGTGTTTCAAGGGGGAAGGGGGTTGGTAATTGGACAGGTCAGTCACGTTTACCAGGGTACAGACACGGGGGCAGGTTCAGCAGCAGGTCACACACACAGTGCAGTCACTAGGCACCCTGGTCAGTCTGGGAGGTTGTTTTCATGTTCTGTTTCGGGGGTGCTATGTGACTTTGTGGCGGGGGAGAGTGGTTAGAGATCTTATGCAGCGGTCCTTATCCTGGATCACAGAGCCACGCAGCAGCTGATATGTAACCGTCCTCCCCCGCCACAAAGTCACATAGCCGCCCCCCCCCACAGAGTCCCGAGAAGGAGGGGTGGCAGGCTCCGTTGAAACAACCAGTCCGCCACCGCGCACCGCTCAAGGAGCAGGAGCCTGTCATTCCTCGAGTTTAGAAGTGGTCTTTGCAGCACTACACACCCTACCCACCACAGTCTGCGTCCCAGTTTTAACCCTTTACCGCGAAATCAGTACTAAAGAAAACGGTGTTTATTAACAAAGTTCCATGTATTTTATTTTTAAACGTGTGTTGGAAGGGGGGGAACGGGGTGAACGGGGTATGTAACTGCAGAGGATAGTCAACATTAACTGGGTAAAGAAACGGGGGCAGGTTCAGCTTCTCTGTAAACAAACTTAACAGTCATAGGTTACCCTGCTCACTGAGGAACCTAGCTTTCAAAGCCTCCCAGATGCACAGCGCTTCCCGCTGGGCTCTTCTAATCGCACGGCTGTCTGGCTGGGCGTAATCAGCAGCCAGGCTATGTGCCTCAACCTCCCATCCCGCCATAAAGGTCTCCCCCTTGCTCTCACAGAGATTGTGGAGCACACAGCAAGCTGCAATAACAATGGGGATATTGGTTTCACTGAGATCTGAGCGAGTCAGTAAGCTTCTCCATCTCCCCTTGAGACGTCCGAAAGCACACTCCACCACCATTCTGCACTTGCTCAGCCGGTAGTTGAAGAGTTCTTTGTCACTGTCCAGGGCGCCTGTATAGGGCTTCATGAGCCAGGGCATTAGCGGGTAGGCTGGGTCCCCGAGGATCACTGTAGGCATCTCCACATCCCCAACAGTTATTTTGTGGTCCGGGAAGAAAGTACCTTCCTGCAGGCGTCTAAACAGACCAGAGTTCCTGAAAACACGCGCGTCACGAACCTTGCTCGGCCATCCGACGTTGATGTTGGTAAAACGTCCCCTATGGTCCACCAGTGCTTGCAGCACCATTGAAAAGTAGCCCTTTTGGTTAATATACTGGCTGGCCTGGTGGTCCGGTCCCAGGATAGGGATGTGAGTTCCATCTATAGCCCCACCGCAGTTTGGGAATCCCATCGCGGTGAAGCCATCTATGATGA